>NC_056725.1:1195734566-1196107066 GCF_019279795.1 Protopterus annectens | reverse complement strand
AGTGTAGAGAAGGTCCATAGCTGCCCATTTCTTCTACAGCAACAGCTGTGCATATACACTGAATTTGGAGGTTGATTTGGACACTCAAACACCTGGGAGGGGGTGAGGACAACAATAATACATTGTGATGCCAATTAGACTAGATTACATGTGTCCAGTGGACACTTGTGCGAAATGGACAGCTATGTAAGGGGCGAGATTTTTATGTGGAAACAGATTGCCCTTTTTTTTTCAGGTGAGAGTGAGATGTTGGGGAGTTGTAGTAGGTATATTTGGGGAGGTAGGTTGGGTAGGTTAACAGACAAGACAAACAAGATGCATTTGCGGGCAGTATATGACACATGTGGGGGT
The DNA here is from genome assembly GCF_019279795.1 of Protopterus annectens. Taxonomy (NCBI): domain Eukaryota; kingdom Metazoa; phylum Chordata; order Ceratodontiformes; family Protopteridae; genus Protopterus; species Protopterus annectens. The sequence continues at coordinate 1,196,106,715 of NC_056725.1, read as the reverse complement.
AAACACCTTGATGGGGAGGGGTGTTTAGAAATCTGAAGCCCACAAGCCCCCTAGTGGTAACAGTGGGACTGAGGTCCCCACCCAATGGGCAGTCACCAGTACACCTTCACAGCCCCGAAGTTGGCTGTGCTGGGGGATGAGTTGCAGAGCCAGGCTGACTCTTTAATCATGACATGTGGCTCTCGAGCTGGCCGTAGAAGATCATCAAACTGCTGGTTGATCACTCTACTCACCATGACCCCGACCTGGCGACAGATGACAGGTGCCTCTCCATGCCCACTCCCAGGGGGGGGAGCGAGCACAATCCCCTGAGGTGGTTACACCCGAAGGTGATGCAGGACCAACCGACAGGGAAGTCCTGGGTTGAGCCTCAGACATGCTGGTGCTCATTGCCACAGCCAGCTGAGATGGGACAGGTGGGTCCACTGGGACCGGCCTTCCCAAGCATGCTATAGTGTTTACATTTCATCATATGTGGGTTAGTAATAATCAACACATTCCAGGGTTATGTATAACAGCATGCATAGCTAGTCGCATTAACCCAGACACCAGATATGGAACAGTTGCATAGCAAACAGAACACATGCATATATGGAACCACAGTGGTAATAAGAACAGCATGCAGGTACATTGATGGCACAATGCCACCAATGGTGGAATAATTCAATATAGCACATGCATGGGAATCATTAAAATATTTATCAAACAATTGGACATTATCAGAACATAGGTGTCAGCTCATACCAGTTGGGGTGGGTATGTTCATTATTGTTGGAGATATGGTGGGGGAGAGAGAAAGATGTCAATTAACAACTAGTATATTCCTGTAGTCCACATTACTTTCCTAGTCAGTGCTGTTATCTGTACCTTACAAGTCTTACTACACTACCCTATAACCTTAGTTTGGACAGTGATATGGCTGTCATCATAATTACACATGAACCCCTTTTACCTGCAATATACACCTCTTACCTGGTATACCTGTGGAGGGAATGTTTGTTAACACTAATTGTTTCTCCACATACTCCCAAATTCTGGGTTGATGTTGTGCACATAGCTATCCAACTCTTTCTGCACAGACTCTGGCCATGTGTTGACCACATGCTGATGTGCCGGGCCATATCTTAAATATTGCCCTCTTCCACCTTTAGTGAGCTGACACACACATATACATGCTTTTCTACACAGTTATATTATGTAGCACAGTGTGGGTGACAGTGACCAGTGATACTTTATTATTCAGAGAAACTGCAACACTCACAATTTCCTACAATACCAGAGTGAACAGTACCAGTACAGGTTATAATGGTCTGTATTTCTCAGCACAGTGTTTGTATCTGATGTACCTGTGGAAGCAATGTTTGTTAGCACTACCTGACTGTTGCCACACAAAGTTTCAGATTCCACATTAGTATTATGCACATACATCTCACTCTGTTACTGTACACACTCTGGTCACAGCTTGACAACATGGGAGTGTAGGTAGGACATACTTGAAATATTACTCTCCTAACAGTTTTGGGGGTTGCTATAGTGACACATGTGTTCTCATAGATGTTCGGTAATCACTTGTCTTCCCTGTTTGCTGGCTAAACATCTGGGATCATTCCACAGACTTACCAGGGGGACAGGCAGCAGATATAGGCCCATATACTGGACATTCTGGCCTCATCTGTACAGTTGTGGGGTATGATTCTGTATGCAGCCTAATTCCACTCCCAGGATTCAGACCATGGCTGTGTCTGCTATAACTTAAACACTGTCCATCACAGTTGTGTCTACTATATAGATATTGCTGTATATATCCTATCTGCTTTCTGTCTTATTACTCCCCTGTGCTTTCGCATTCTGACCTTGTATTACAAGACTCTTATACAGATATCCTAGACAGTTATATGTTGTAGGACAGTGTGGGATACAGGGATGTGTAATACCTAATTATTTACAGCAACTGCATATCATTCTTGTATTTCTGGGCGCAGTGTTGGTATCTGACAGACCTGTGGGTGGAATATTTATTAGCACTACCTGAATGTTCCCACATGCAGTACCCAGTTCCACATTAATATTATGCACATACATCTCACTCTGTTAATGTACATACTCTAACCACAGCTTAACAAGTTGGGGTGTAAATGGGACATACATGGCTTCTTAGTCACATACGATACTGGGGAGTTGCTAGTGTGCCAGGTTGTTCTCATAGATGTGTGTCAATCAGCTGTATTTCCTGTTTGCTGCCTATAAGTCTGGGATCATCCCACTGATTTCCCAAGGCAACAGGTTGATAGGCAATAGATACGGGCCAGTTTAATAGACATTCTGGACATATATGTATAGTTGTGGGGTATGATTCTGTATGCAGACTAGTACCACTGGCAGGATTCGCACCGTGGCTGTGTGTGCTGAAAAAACAACAGCTCACATCTCAGTTGCATGTGCTATTCAGTTTCTGCTGTCTGCATTTTCCCTGTTTACTATCTATGTGTCTCTCAGATGTACTAAATGTCTTCTTGGGATTACACCTGTCAAATACAGGCATTCCTACCCATTCTACTTATGGTGCACGGTGTGGGTAACAGTGCTTAATACAACAATACTATTAAATTATTGCAAATATACAGAATATACACATGCAGTCCAGCAGTTAGACCTGTTTTGTCAGGATATTACACTTTTATTGACATACAAACAATATGAGACTCTTCCTGCCATATTCTCTAGTGTATGCAGTACTTGCCTTGAACAATACAGGTTTTATACAGGCAATTAATTTACTACTACTTTTAGTTTTATTGCCTATGACAGTAATTGCATGAGTATTACTGACCAGTCTCGCATCGCAACCTCGCCAGGCGACAGATGTGGGCCTGCTGGTTCACAGCTCACTCCATTGCAGCGGTGTGGGACATAAGAGGAATATTTAGCAATACCTATCCATGATATACCTGAGCTGGCAATTATTACACACATACTGTGGTGATATTTACACATGGCTGGAACATCCCCTGCCACTCTAGCCTCTTGGAGCCACTCCTTCAAGAGGTTCCCCTTACACCGCTTCAGGTTGGTATAGTGGTGCCTGACCTGCTCACCAGTTCGGGGTATGCCAGTGGCACTGGTGAGGTCACGGGCGAGACAGTCCCAGGCCTCCGCCTTATATTGGGAGACCTGGTACTGGCCCTGCAGCAGTCTCTGATCATGGTCTTTGACAAGGAGTCCTGCCATTACCTTGGGCTCCTGGATGCACCAGTGCTGCATGCGAAAGCACACACCTTCTCCCCTTACTGCCATAGTGCCTGCAAGGGGAAGCTACAACCAGTTATGAGATATATTCCCGCCTCTTGGGTTTAAGTAGGGCCAATTTCCCGCACTTTTCTGTGACTGGCCAGTTTTGAAATGGCTAATCTATGGAAAAACCTGCTTACCTAAGGATGGCATTGCTTAAAGGGGTATACCACTGGGCACAATGAGTTAGCTGGTCTCCACATTGCTTACACCTCCTATGCTGACCTGTGCAATGCTTAGCATTGCTTACATTACACTTTGCATTATATTTCCTTGTTGGCATTGACTTCTTATTCATTACATCTTATATATCTGCCTGGTATCCATGATTAATGTGTATGTACACTCTATGGGGTCCTTGTGTTTTAATTGGAGACTTCAACACTCTATTACAATTACACCTCATTTCTGGGCTTACTGCTGTACTCCTATTCACATATTTATGTTATGCAGTGGGTTATGGAACATATGACTATATACTGATTCTTTTCACATGTTCAGTTTGGTTTTACTATGGTGAGGACTTGTTTGCTGATACTTCATTCTTCTGTATTTTTGTGTTGGCTTGGTGGTTAACTACTGTGACTATGGTGTATAAGGTCCTGGGTTCGAGACCTTAATGGCTGTTTATTTTGTTGATGGGCAGAACAAGGGCCACTGGATACAAGAGTGATTAAGGCACTTCTGAGCATTTGTAAGCAGGTTTGTGCAACGGTAAGCACTGCTAACCTGCCATTACATCTGCATACAGAGAGTTAGCTTCAGAACTGCTTAACCATTGTTGGCATTGCTTACCGCTGCGCAAACGGGCTTAAGCTAGCTTACTAGTGCTTAAATATGCTTACTACTGCTTATTTGTGCTTAAACCTGCTTACTAGTGCCTTATTCATTATGATACTGACACTTCACATGTACATTTACTGCAGTACTCCAGTTCATAAAACTATTGTTATTTAGTGGGTTATGCAACATAAATATTACTCATAATGTGCTTTGCCATGGAAAATGGAATCTGCTGCAGTGGGACTCGAACTGGGAGTGCCTGCTCCTAAGGCAAATGCTCTGCCCACTGCACTATTGCTATGCTGCTTCATTGTCATTTATCTTCGTTGTTATCCTCTTCAGCCATTTAAGCTGCATTAACCATAGCTAAGCGATGGGCACACCCGCGCAGTTATGCTTAGCTTCAATCGGATTTAAAAAAATAAATAAAGGGTTTATTCATTTTATTTATGTATACTGCTGCTGTTGTACACAAGGGGGACTGTTGGTGGGGATATGCGGACACCTATGAGTGGTCTTGCTCATTTCCTTAACCCTTTCTTCTGTTCTTCATTGCTGGGGCATGTATATTCTGAGAGCTGTGCTCCCAGAAACACCCCCTGGACTCTTACATGCTCCATGTAAGCCTAGGAGCTCAGGCAGCACACCTCATTACTATGCATGGTGCGCTGCCATCCTGCACCTAAACGGCCGTCTCTGTGTAGGACTAAGCTATTCCTGCATGGAGGAATAGTAAATCAGGGGGTATAAGTGATGTATAATGTTTGCAAATAAAAATAAGTCAATATGGTTTGTGATGTATAATGTTTGCAACTAAAATTATGTCGATATGGTTTATTTTCATTTATATAAATGCATTATTGCCTATGTCATATGTGCTAATTGAATAAAAATGTTTCTTGTTTAAAAAAATGCATAATAATGTTTAGGAGGAGGAGTGAGGTTTAAGGGAAGGCAGGAATTCAGCAATTTTTTTGTAATGTTGGACTTGGACTAATGACAGTAGCAAAGAAAATATATGGAAAGTATATTGTATTTAAATGGAAAAAAATTGTATTTTTTTTTCTTCTTTTCTGTTAATGTATGTTTGTCTATGTCTTAAGTGATGATTTAATAAAGGTGTTAAAATACTCACCTCTCTTATAAATGAATGAATACGTAAAAGCTATGTAATTGGTTCTTTGTTGCTTCTTTTTCTCTTTTTCCTTTTTGTATCTCTTACAACTGATCTTTTCCTAAATTGGTTCTCAGTGTGAGAATTTAGCTTTTTAACTAAGTGCAACCACTTGAAATGCGATGATTCATTAGTTCAATCCTGGAATGTTGAGACTGAATGATTGAAAGTGCAAAATTACACATACTAAGTCCAAGAGTACCATTTTCTCCAAGGCATGACAATCTTGGCATTGCTATATTGAAGTCTGGGGGCTATGAGAGGCTTTTCCCTTACAAAAAACATGTTTAAAGGAGAGAAATGATATTCAACATTCTCTTTTCTACTGGGTTGTTGGTGTGCGTGTGTGTGTGTGTGCATGTGTGAGTGTGTACGCGTGTGTATGTGTGTGTGTGTGTGTGTGTGTGTGTGTGTGTGTGTGTGTGTGTGTGTGTGTGTGTGTGCATGTGTGTGTGTGTGTGCGTGTGTGCATGTGTGTGTGCATGTGTGTGTGTGTGTGTGTGTGTGTGTGTGTGTGTGTGTGTGTGTGTGTGTGTGTGTGCGAATGTTTGCGTGTGTGCCTGTGTGCACATGTGTGCGTGTGTGTGCATGTGTGTGTGTATGTGTGTGTGTGTGTGTTTGTGTGTGCATGTGTGTGTGTTTGTGTGCATGTGTGAGTGTGTGCGTGTGTGCACACGTGCGCCCGTGTGTGTGTGCATGTGTGTGCATATGTTTGTGTGTGTGTCCGTGTGTGTGTGTGTGTGTGTGCATGTCTGCGTTTGTGCATGTGTGAGTGTGTGCGTGTGTGTGCATGTGTGGGTGAGTGTGTGCGTGCATGTGTGTGAGTGTGTGCATGTGTGCGGGTGTGCATGTGTGCGTGTGTATGCGCACGTGTGTGTCTGTGCATTTGAGTGTGCATGTGCATGTGCGCGCATGCTCATTTGTGTGCATGTGTCTGCGTGTGTGTGTGTGTGTGTGTGTGTGTGTGTGTGTGTGTGCGTGTGTGTGTGTGCGCGCATGTGTGTGTGCGCATATGTGTGTAATAGTGTGACAGAGAGAGCGAGAGAGAGAGATTGACTGAAAGAGAAAAATTCCAAAATTTCCCAAACAATATTCTGCACTCCAAGTGTATTAAATCATTTGCATATGAACAGTTGTACGAGTCACATAATATTGTGTTTCACACATAGAAATGTAAACAGCTATGTGAATATTGTCTTGTACTCTTCCAAAGGGATGCATATATATAATCACCAGTGTAACAAAAATCCTGAGATCTCTATTTGTTTTTCACCACATTACAGAAGTCCAGGATGCAATCCATGCAAGCCATTTCTATGTCATTGAGCTGCTCTGAGAGTGTTCTCAGGCAATTTGATCTTAGACAATATCAGTCGTCCGTCTTGTGCTTTGAGAGTGCTCTCAGGCAATTTGATCTTATACAATATCAGCCAGTCATCCATCTTGTTCTCTGAGAGTGCTGTCAGCTGATTTGATCTTATACAATATCAGCCACTCGTGCATCTTGTGCTCTGAGAGTGCTCTCAGGCAATTTGATCTTACACAATATCAGCCACTCGTCCATCTTGTGCTCTGAGAGTGCTCTTGGGCAATTTGATCTTACACAATATCAGCCAGTCGTCCATCTTGTGCTGCTGCTCCTACACAACAAAAAATACTTCTTATTTCTGTATTAGCCCCCTCCTACTATACATTTTTCTTACAAAAATCAAGTTTACTTACAGAAGATTTTCTTTGTTCTGTGTCCAGTATCATCCCTGTGAAGGATCACTGCAACCTTTTTGTCTGTACTGTGTGTAGATGAGTGTATATGCTCACACATATACCATCTGTGCTATATCAGCATAGCAAGTTTGTAAAACAGCTGTTGGAAGGGTAAGCCTGTATTCTTTCTCCATCAATCTCACAGATACTGTCGAGGTCCAGCTGTTTGTTATCCTAGGCAATGTAAGGTAGCTGGACTCATTCATATGGTCCCATGGTGAAGAAGAGGTTCTAAACCCCTGGCTAGCTCTAACCAAAGATAAGTAACTCACGGACTGAGGTTAGAGAGCTACCTGCAGCTGGATCTTCACCACATTGCCAAGAGTGTCTCCTAAAGGAAAAAAATATATATCACAGTCCCTACTGTTATCTTTATCTAAAAATATACTAGTTGACTTGACTTCATCAAACTGTCTGCATATTCTATTTACCCTTGCCTTTGTACTATGGCTTATGGCTCAAAATGTCTCCTGGACCAATCCACTTATCTAATTACTAAATGCTGAATAATCAATACGTCTGGGTCAAATGTGGTATACACATTGTTGTCTGTTTACTTTTGTATTTTTTTCTAAGTTACCACTTCTCATTATTTTCTAGGGATTGTATACCCTTATTTATTTATTCGGCATTTGTTTAGCAGGAAAGTTCGACTGGGCCATGATGTACCTATTTTCAGTGGAGGCCTGGGGAGAAAAGCTCCACAATCATAAACATTAAATCATTACATTGACAAAGTTGATAGAGATCATTTACATAACAGGTGATTTACATAACTATCATACGTAGTAGGACTATCAGTAAGGTGAATGTAAGTATAACTTGTTATACAAGTTGAAAAAATATATTAGGGAACACTCCTAAAATCATATAAAATATTACAGCTATTGAAAGAGTGTAGGATTAATGACAGATATGACAATTCATATAAAACGCAACAAGATATTTCATGTGAGACATACAACAGTAAGTAGCTTGAAACAGAGAGGGACTTTTAAAGATAAATGACTTGCATGAGAGAGGCAGTATATATTGGTAAAAGTGAAAGATTTAAGGCAAGAGTGATAGAAGATTATATAAAATGATCAGGATGAGGTATCCTCGGATAGGTTAATTCTAGATATAACAGAAAGAAGAAAAGTAAGGAAAGAGGTTGGATTGGGATGAAGGGAGAAGGAGACAGAGGGAGAGGTCTGCAGATGGATGCCACATAAGGTAGAGTAGTAGAGGAAATAGGAAGATATTTGTATGGGAGAGAAGGAAAGGGCAAAGGATAGTTGAAAAATAGGGGCAAGTACTTAAACCAGGACTGGAGCAGATCCATGTTTTGGCTAAGTATTCTTTTAAAGAACATTTGAAGGAGTGTAGGTTAGACATAGTTCTGTTGATCAGAGGTAGAGAGTTACAAATTTTTGTTACTGAATATGAGTAAAGGCTTTGGCCTGAAGATTAGGTTGGTTTATATATTCTGAGGGGTTGCTTATCTTCATATTTGAGCTTCTGTTTGTGAAGTATAAGTTGATTAAGGGGCAAAGACCTGGATGGGCTAATGGTTGTGAATGATGTTATATACTGTTCTAAGATGAATATAGTGAAGGTGGACGGGGAGTTTGAGGCAATTAAGGGCATGTAGAGGTTTACCGTTATGAGTTAAAGGGGTAGCACTAGTAACAAACCTGGAAATTTTGCTATAGCAGTTTAAAGTTTTTTTTATGGAAGTCTGTTGATTGGCTGTAATTGGGGACCCATAAAGTAGTGATGGCAAAAGGTAGATTTTGGCTAGAGCAATTATGGTAGGTATGCTTAAGAGATGTTTGCTCCTGTATAACTTGCCTAGTTTTTGGTGGGTTTTCTTAATACTTCTTTAGATGTAGAGGTCAAACTTAAGATTATCATCAATTATCAATTATGGCTCCTAGTAGTTTGATATGGTGAATCAATTCAATTTCAGTATTGTTTACAGAGTAGATCTTGAACATTATTTTATTGGAGGAGTGAGATGTGGGGGTAAAAAGAAAGACCTTGTTTTTTTGGGGGAGGGGGGTGAGTAGGAGCTGAGCAATTGTAAGACAAATTTCCATGGAAGTGATACTTGTTGGGTTATTTGTTATAGGTGCATGGAGGTGATTGTGAAGTCATTGACATATTGAATTAATATGAATGTAGGTTAATAATAAATACAATAACTAGAAGTGGACCAGAGATGTATCCTTAAGGTATACCTGTGGAGATGAGGATGCATAGTGAGATTGAGCTTTGCCATTTTGCTGCTTGCTGTCTGTTTCCTAGGTAGCTAGAGAATCAGTGAACTGATGGAGATGATAGACCAAGAATGGAAAGTTGTTTAAGGAGTCTAGAATGAGAGATTGTATCAAGGCTTTTGACAGATCTAGCATTACCACAGATACAAGTTTGTGAGAGGGGCGGGCTTTGTTGAAAATGTCCATACATGATATTAGGGCAGTACAAGTGCTGTGGGCTTGTCAAAATCCATGTTGGGTGTTGGTGATTAGATTATTTTGTAAGAATTGTGGAGAAGTTGTTGGTGTAAACATTTTTTCTAGGATTTTAGAGCAGGGAAACAAGATGGCTATGGGACGAACATTTGTTATATCAGTAGAATTGCCTGCTTTATGTTACGGGATAATATGTAACATTTTTCCATAAGTTATGGGCACAGGATTCAGTCATGGATCTGTTAATAAGGATGTTAATTGGATATGGTATTGCCTCTGCAGCTAGGTTTAGGTACTGAGGTATGAGGTTGTCATCTGTGATAGAACAAGGTTTTAGTTTTTGTAGTAGCTTTTTATTAGAGTTATAGGAACTGGCTAAAATTTAAAGTGGGTGTGGTCAGGTGTTTGGGTATTGGAGATGTGGTAGTTATATGATTGAGATGAAGGTGGTTTGCTAGGGTTAGAGTAAGGGGGTTTACTGTTGTGGATGGGGTATGTAAGATGTATATGAAGTTAAGCTGGATATGCATACTATGAAGTATGTATTGAATTCGGTAGCTATTTGAAGAGGGGAAATTTCCAGGAATGGACTAGAATCTTTTTAGTTCATGTTTTGGGAGAGAGGATATGAGGACTAGATATTTTAGTGTTATTTTTATGATTGTTTTGTATATGAGTATAGTCTGATTTTTTTTTTATCCCTGGTAAGTTGTCTTTTGACATATTTGCATAGTTACCTAAATAGCTGTCGATATTTGTTGACAAATAATCCATACTTTGTCTCTGTCTTTCATAAGGAATTTGTATGATTTTGTGAGCCATGGGGCATGGTTATTTTTTATTCTTTTTGTACATTGCAGTACTAAGGTGTTAAAGTTGTCTATGTTTGGCCATCAAATGGCATTTTCACTGAACGGCCATTCGCTAAACACAAACCCATGAATGTGCCTTTGTTAGAGGAGACACATCATCATAAAAAAACACATGGAAAGGCCATAGTTGGCTAACAGAAGGTAAACAGCACAGACGTACATGTAGGTTAGGTAGTGATAAAGAAACTTTCCCTTTCCCCACTGTAGTGCGATCTTGGGGTTGGTGTATATAATTTGGAGGGGTGTGGGGGACTGGTATTAGTAACTTGCTTTTGTTAAGCACCTCTAAGCACTTTTCAGATTGAATCTTGTGCTAGGGAAATGCTTAACTAGGTTATCTTTTTCTCAGTTTTGGAGCATAATCACCGCACAACATGCATACATGTGAGATTCTATTTTTTACAAAAGACATATTATCAGTGAAAAAATCATCATGAACACTAAACACAATGTATTAAAAACAAATAACACTAGGAAAAGTGTGGATGTCATCCGAAATCCATGAGAGCAAAAGTGCAATATTGGAAAAAGTAATGGAATCATATTATTGGCAGTTATAACTGTATATGAGATGTGTATGCCCCAGTATATACTGTAACTGTCCAGGACTGTTAAAAACAAATTGTTGAAACATTAGTTGAGGTTTGGCTTTGAAGCTAATGGGGAAAATAGGTATTCCATAGCCAGTTCAGTTATTTACAGTTCCTAAGACTAGGATATGTGTCAGGAAAAGTCCAACAAGAGGGCTTATACTCCATAGTGGAGTATGGCTCATACAGCTGCATTATCAAGACTGGGATATACCTCCTTGAGTAATGGGTTTTCAGTAGGCTCACAATAACTGATGGCTCCTGAAGGCAGCTCACACATTGTAGAACTGTTTTTCTTTTTGATAAACATAATTACACTGGATGGGTTGCATGTTTCTTAATGTGCTACTCTCACTAATGTGTTTATCATGGCTTTCAGCAAAAAAGGCTGAAAACTTAATGCTTAGTGAAGCAACTGTTGCACTCTTTTTTTGTTTCTTTTTAATTTAGTTCAGCTTTGCAGAGTAATGGAGTTCTCTGAATTAGGGCTTTTCAGAGCAAAGACTGAAGTGGTAATTAAGCGTTGCCCTTGCACTAATTGATAACTAATCACACATTCAGCTTGTAATCTTTATGTCTCCAGTTAGTTACTTCTTCTGAGCCATGATTTATTGCAAGGAGCTGATTTCCATTATTCTTGTTAATTTTCTTGGTTCTTTGTTTAACTTGTGAAAACTCTAATTACTTGAATAATGCTTTGAGCCTTGCTGTTTATTTTCACACTTCAGTGCTGCTCCTGTTGTCATGGTAGAGCTTTCTATAGATGTATTTTAAGATGATGTTATACAGCACATGTAAAATACAACACACAAGCTGGTTTATGGTCTTGGACATTGTTTCACTGTCTCGCAGAATGCCAGGCATATGTATCATTATAAAGGATCAGACCTAGACATGCACTGTATACCCATCAGTACACACCTAAAACGCCTCCATGAGGCTGCTGGTAGTATCCCAAATATGATAGAAATATGACCATACCATTAAGGTGCACAGCTAGTGGGACCTAAGCAAATGAATGATAGAAACTTTGACAAAAGATTAATTGCAAACGTGTATTTCATATTTTTTTCTTGAGAGTATTGTCTACCTGATTACATCCTTTGTGGTATTATTATTACTGATGTGGCAATTATCTTTAAGGCTTTAAATAAAAAAAAAATACTTTGCCTGCAAAGTCTTTCAGTTATTAAGGTGTTTATTAAAATATCAAATGCAATGCTAGTCATACAATATGTTTTAATGTTTCAGCTCTTCTTTGACCATTTCAGATTTAGTATCAGCAGACAAAACACATACATGTATATTCATAATATAAATATAGCATTTGTGTACATATATCTATATGAGTCTGTGTGCATATGTGTGTATGTGTGTGTACATATATATATATATATATATATATATATATATATATATATATATATGTATATGATTTCCTTATGCATGATCGCACTTACTTAATATCGAATAAAACACACAAACAAAAATAAGATCAAGCATACATATGGATGAATTACCTAAACATCGAACCCATGAAAGACTGAAAAAAGGAAAACAAGTTCCTTTCATTATCTTTACACTACACTGCCCCTATTCTCCAATTTGTCTGAATAGTGACAGTGTTACAGGAATTTTTTTTTAAGGTACTATGTGGGGTTAGGCTTCGGATGGGAGCAGAGTTAGGGCCCTGGCTCAACCCAAACCCCACACTGTAACTTGAAAAAAGAAAGTCTTCCCATAATACTGGCACTACACAAGACACAATTACACTCATAAGCATGCAACAACACACTGCAAACATAAAATCTAACCACTTACCTAGCCAAGACCCCAACTCTAAAACATGCACACTTGCACTCAAACACAAAACACCTATACCCTTACCTAACCTTTAACCTACTCCTATCACCAAAATATAAACATACACATTTTAACCCCCTCCCATTCACACTTACCTGTTTAGAAGAAATGACAATTTAAGATATTGCATGTTCGACTATCCAGATATTCATCAATGTTAACCACTACTTGTATTTGTTGACCAAAGCAAGGGAAGACAAAACGTGTGGCAATCATATGTGTATGTGTGTGCGTGTGTGCGTGTGCGCGCATGTGTGTGTGTGTGTTTGTGTGTGTGTGTGTGTGTGTGTGTGTGTGTGTGTGTGTGTGTGTGTGTGTGTGTGTGTGTGTGTGTGTGTGAGACACCTCTCAACTGTACAGATTTTTGCAGAATATCCAGATTTTTCCCTTCTATTTTGGAGTCACATAAAATTGTGTTTTTCTGGTAAATCACTGGGATATCATTGACGGCTGAAATCATAAAATAATGACAGACATTTGAGTTTCAGAATTCATACCCCTTCAGAAAATGTATGCTTATGCAAAACTTGTTACTCTATCAACTGTTTGCGAGAACAATATTTAAAAGTGTCCCTTTTTTGGGCCTTTGTCCTCCATTATTTATGGCTTTGTCCAGATTTCTTGCTCTTAGATGCTGAGAGGTATGGTGTGTGTGTGTGTGTGTGTGTGTTTAGGTGCATTTCACTCTGTCCAGTAGTTAGTTTGTCAACAGAGTTTACTGCTGTAGAAATAAAAAACACTGTCAAGTGATGGAGGTGTTAAAAAAAGGAATAGTGGGCTTTTGCAGTTACTGTAAGAAGGATTGTGTTTTAATGCTGATACTTTTGTAGATACCAATAGTAGTAAAGGAGCTATTGGCTGAGGTCCTACTTTGAAGGAGAAAGAAAAAAAAAGGAGTTTCTGGAAAATATAAGACATTTAAGTAACCGTTTGTTGTATGCTATGATGTATACTTGTTATTCATGTTTACTTCCCATACCCAAGGAATACAGGCAGTAAAATAAGTTTTAAGGCAAGAAACACAATACTTCATATATATGAGCAATTTAATATTTATTTTACTGGATTATTTTCAATAACATTTTAATGCTTTATGTTACACACTACAAACAAGTAAAACTATGGGTATAGTCATTAAACAATTACTGCAGAGTGTTACACAAAGTAATGTGAGTAGTAGAACATAGGAGAGGCTCAGTTCAGAGACAGAAGCTGATCAACTACGCTACCGAAGAAATACCTTGGGATGCATGTTATGCAAATGATTGTATAATGCCATGCAAATGAGTAGCAACATGTTACTGAGAGCCATCCTGTATGCAAATGATGAAACCTCACATGATGGACTGATTTAGAACAGGGGTGTAGCGAGTGAATTTCATTTTGTAATCAGAGATGCTTATTGTAAATCCCTCAATCTACCTGGCATTTAAAAATGATCATATCATTCGAGCTGTTGCCCCCCCCAACTTAATGTGTGTAACATTTTTAACTGCTCAGTCAAAAACTATTACTAGTATTGCTTTTAGATTTTCAGTCTTCTCTGTAAGCAAGCTACTGACATGTTTTTAGAGGCATTAAGCTAAATGGTTATAGACATAATGTGGCTTGATAAAACCACAAAGTTTCTAACATATTCAGAAAAAAAATGACTTTTTACAACACAAAGAGTATGCCTGACCACACCATTGATTCAGAAATGTATAATCTAGCATAGAGAACTGCATCAATCAACTATTCTGATCACCACAATTCACCAGTGTACTGGATATTCAATTGTGTTATGATGCTAGGAGCAGTGTCAGTACTGACAGACATGAGTTAGTGGCCATTTTAAGAACCAGGGTCTGTGATGTTGCATATCATTACCCTCCATCAATAGCTAGCATACTGCTGCAGTCAGAGTAAAAACAACTTGTTTTCAATCCCTACACATTCAACATCATTGATTGCTTTTGGGGGAAAGTTATCTGAGTGGGAAGCAACAGCTAGAATGCCCTTTTAAAATTGTGCTAACTGTGATGCCCGTGCACTGGCCCAGTAATCAAGGAGCCTCAATCCTCACCACTAACACCAGTTAGGGATGTGCACATTGGGAGGATTACAAGTACATGCACAGTAAAGTACAATTTCCCTTAAGAACACACAGAGATCACAGTCATTCTGGGGGTGGTTTCTCCCTCTCTTTCCAGATCCCCAGTAAGACTCCCCACTGGCACAGATATACCCAGATTATACGGTAGTACCACCTGCCACAAACTACTGCATATCAGCTACCAATAAAGGCCCTTACCAAAGGTGTCCAATTCTACTGTGCAATGTTACTATTATACAGTTGGTAAGTGTGACCCAGGGCTAAGACTATTGGAGTGGATTGTACAGTATCACCAAATACATACAAATACTCCAAGAGCTTAAATTAGCTCTACACAAAATCAGCCACAATTAAAAGGCTTAAATATATTTAATAATAAATAATAAAAGCACAAGACAATACTCATTAACTCAGCACAGTGACAATAGAGTTCAGAAACACAGGGAATATTTTAAAACAACATTGTAGGACAGTATCACATAAGTATAGAAAACATCTAGACTAATCTGACTATGTTCCTATCTATCTCTAAGAGAGATACTAAGAACTAAGTCTTACCTACAGAGCAAAGCAAGTGCTGGTGATGTTGTCAGTTTCAAAGACAAGATACAAAATGCACTCATTTTCTCTCTGAGATGGTTCTTAAATTGATCATACACATTACTGCTAAATCATCTCAGATTACATCATCCTTGTCAATTCTTTTAGTTTCCAGGCCAATAGAACTTAAAGTATAACACCTCAGTGTCACAAATACTTATCTCTTAGAAACTTGCCTGAAACTGGAAATCATAAAACTTTTAAAGACCTTTACATTTGAAACCTGCAATTACCTCTGTTTCCAGACTCTAGGAAAGCCTACAACTCTAGACATTGTGTCTTTGTAGCTTGAGATGAGTCTACTTCACGTTGTTGAAGGCCAACAATATCGAAGCTGATATTGTTGGCACCAGATTAGCGAAAGCAAAAAACATCGAACATTTAAACAGAAATCTCTGTAAGGGGAGATTTACATTTAGTTCAATGTAGTATGGTCTCGGAGTTGGTATATTTAAGTAGGGGGTGTGGGGGTGCAGGGGGGCTTTCCCCCCTGCTTGCAAAGGTAAGTTTTTATTTATTTCTGTTTGTAGGCATTTTTTTTTATCTTTCAATGTTTCAGAATTCGATCATATGATGTCGACCATATCAGATTCGATATTCTGAAACTTCGGTAAGATAATATAGACGCGCTTGAGATAAACTGACTTTATAATGCACCATAAAACTCTTTACTTCTCAACTTATTTTCTTTGAGTTTTACAAGTTAATTATGTATATCCCAATTTCTACTATGAAACATACATTTAGATAGGCATAGAGCTTATACACATTTCTGCTCTTTTCCAGCAGGGTGCACTGTAGTTACAATCTTGAAGCTGGGTACAGAACATATAGCTGTCTGACATAAGGGAAGTATACATATCATATTACTATTCACAAATGGCATAGAATTATTTACAAAATTCTATCTAGCTGGGCTGACAGTGTCACATTTCTCACACACCCCCAATGAGAACTCAAGCTAGTTTTTCAAATGTCCCTTGAGAAATTGTCTTGAGAACTCATATGCATTGGCATTGCTAATCCCACTGTGGTGCTGCACTGACATATCATATGCTTGCAACCCTAGGCTCCACCTTAGCAACTTGGTATTTTGCTAGCTGGCTTGATGTAACCATGTTAGGGGATCGTAATCTCTAACCACAGTGACATTCCTTCCACACAAATAAGGCTGGAGTTTTGGCAATGCCCACACTATGGCTAGACATTCCTTTTCTACAGCTGCTTCACATTCCTCCATTGGTTGGAACCTATGACTGAGATAAACCAGTGGGTGAACTTTTCCCTCTGAAGAAATCTGGCTAAGTACAGCCCCCACTGCATGGTTCAAATCATCCACCTGCACAACGAATTCTTTGCTGTAATCTGGACTGGCTAACACAGCGGGTCCTCCCAAAGCTTCTTTAAGCTTCTGGAATGCATGCTCACATGCTGGGGTCCACACTACCTTATCTGGCCTATTTTTCCTTGTCAGGTCTGCGAGGGGAGCAGCTATGGTACTATAACTGGGGACAAACTTTCTGTAGTACCCTGCTGTCCCTAAGAATGCCCTCACCTGCCTTTTGGTAACTGGTGCAGGCCATGCCTGAATGGCTTCCACTTTGGCCGGTTCTGGCCTGATCTTACCACTCCCTCCTCTATCTCCTAGGTAAGAGACCTCTGCTATACCCACCTGACATTTGCTGGGCTTAATGGTCAAACCTAACCTCTGTAGTCTGCCCAGCACCTCCCGGACATGTTGAAGGTGCTTTGCCAGGAATGACTGTAGATGGCAATATCATCTATGTAAGCAAGGGCAAAATCTCCTGTCTCTGCTAGGATGTGATCTACCAGCCTCTGGAAAGTCGCTGAGGCATTTTTCATCCAAAAGGGTATCTTTGTGAACTCATACAAGCCAAAAAGAGTCACAAAGGCTGACCTGTCTCTAGCACTGGGAGTCAAAGACACCTGCCAGTATACCTTGGTAAGATCAGTGGTGGTAAGATACTTATCCCCACACAGCTGCTCGAGGGCTTCATCTGTCCTAGGCATGAGCTAAGCATCTGACTCTGTGTGACTATTTAATTTTCTGTAGTCCACACAGAACCTGGTGCTGCCATCCTTTTTTGGTACCAGCACCACTGGGAAGGGCCCAGGGACTGTTAAACTCTTGAATTATCCCTAGTTCCAACATTTCTCGCATCTCCTCCCTCAGAGTCTGTTTGACTTTCTCAGGTACCCTATAAGGGGCCTGTCTAATAGGCCTTTGAGGTCCTGTATCCCCATGGTGCTGCCCCAGGTGGGAGCACCCTGGTTTCCCAGTGAACATGCCCCCAAACTCCTGTAACACTGCTCGGATTTCTTGAACCTGGGTAGGGGACAGCTGCTGGGATATTGCTATCCCTTCCACTGAGGTGTCAGTTCGAGCCTCGCTGAGAAAATCAGTCACCAGATCTCCCTCAGACTCTTCCTGCAATCCATTGCAAATACTCAGGTCAAGGACCTCCCAATCATGGTACAATTTCATCATGTTAACATGGTACAATTTGTGCCCCTGCCTCCTGCCTAGCTGTTCTACCATGTAGTTAACATCCCTGAACTTCCTTACCACCTTGTAGGGTCCCTCCCAAGCTGCCTGCAGTTTATTGTGTCTGACAGGAATGAGAACCATTACCTGCTGCCCTACAGCATACTCTCTAGCTTGAGTATTCCTGTCATACCAGACCTTTTTCTGCTGTTGGGCTTCTGCCAGATTCTCCTGGGCCAAGCTCATAAGTTCCTTGAGCCTTTACCTGAGGTTTAGGACATATGCCACAAGAGACTCCTTGTGGGATTCACACTCACCCTCCCACTCATCTCAAATTAAATCTAGTGATCCCCTCACCTTATGCCCATACAACAACGCAAAGTGTGAAAAACCTGTGGATTCCTAGGGCACCTCTCTGTAAGCAAACAACAGATGGGGCAAATATTTGTCCCAGTACCTCTTAAACTGGTCTGCAAATGCTTGTAGCATGGTCTTGAGTGTAGAGTTTAACTTCTCAACAAGACCATTAGTCTGGGGATAGTAGGGAGAGGTCTTTAGGTGCTTCACCCCCAGTACTTCCATAGACAAGTCAGCAGGTCTGACATGAAATTGGCACCTCTGATAGTCAGTATTTCTTTTGGGAAACCTACCCTGCTGAAAATCTCTAACAAAGCATTTGCTACCTTTCTACCTCAATGGAGGGCAAAGCCACTGCCTCTGGGTATCTTGTAGCATAATCTACTACCACTAGAACATACTTTTTCCCTGTGGAACTTGGGCTACTCAGAGGCCCCACAATATCCATAGCTACCCTCTGAAATGACTCCTTAATCATAGGCAAAGGCATCAAAGGAGCTTTCACATTGTCTCCTACCTTGCCTACCTTTTGGCACTGCTCACAGGTCTTGCAGTACCCTGTTACATCTCTGGAAATCACAGGCCAATAAAAGTTCTGCATAATATGTCTCTTTGTACGTTTTATGCCCATATGACCTGCAAAGGGAATGTCCTGGGCTATGGCTAAAAGTGGTAGATGGTAGGCTCTAGGCACTACCAACTACTGTAACCTCTCACCTTCTAGCCCTCCCTCAGGCATCCACTCTCTATATAGTAACCCTTTTTACCAGTATGCAGAATCCCTCTTCTCTTGAGAATCAGGTGCTTCACTAGCTACCTCTCTCAGGTCTTGTAATGTAGGGTCTGAGAGCTTAGCCTGTCTCAACTCTCTCTTTGTAATCCTTCCCAGCTCCCCTTCCACAGGAAGTCTGGTAATCTCTGACAGCTGTGCCTCACTGTCAGCCTGGGTACTACTCCTCACCTCTGCCCTTGCAGTCACTCTGTCCAAGGGGACATCAGTACCCACAAGCAGCTTGGCTTGCCTTCAGTCTCACTGCTACAGGGTAGCTCCCTCCCTGAAGTAACCACCTCAACAGTCCTGGCTGCAAGTGTGCGGTCTGTCTAGATCTCCCCCAGGCTACCAGATCCACATGCTCGCCTCCAAGCCTAACTGCATGAACACATGGTATGCATTATCAAAATCCTTCCCTATCAGGACATCTGCAGGATGGTAGTTTGGTATCCTTGTTGTCTCAAGACAACCTACTGTTGGCATTTTGTCATTCCCACTTACTGGCTCTCTCACCTTTTGTTCCCCACCTTGCCTCCATGGACATTTACATGCTACATGCCCCCACTGGCTGCATTTAAAACATTTAACCCTAGGTCCTGGATGTGTACCTGGACTAGTGGCTTCCCCTGCTCCTGGCAGATTCTATTGGAGCAGTCTGGGCTGCCCACCATGGGGTCCCTTAGACCTATGAGCAGTACTGGGTGTCACTTTCCTGTGCAGGAATGCCATGCTCGCTAGGTGTACGTCTCCCTCCTTCTCCAACTCATCTGAAGTAGCAGATTGTCTATCAGCTAACCAGATCCTCATGTCCTCAGGCAAAGTGCTAAGGGCTTGTTCCCTCACCAAAAGGTCTGCCAGACATTTAAAAGTGGTGGCCTGACGTCTACTCACTCACCTATGAAAATAAGTGTTCAGTTCACCAACATATTCACACACAGTTTCATCTGCATTGCGTCTATGCTCACAAATCTTTTTCCTATAATCTTCAGGTGTTAGCTTAAAACATTCTAGCAACAGTTCTTTACAACATTATAATTTAAACAATCAACATTAGATAATTTGGAAAGAACAGTTACAGCTTTACCATGGAGTAAGGGGGTCAGGAACCATACCCAAAGCCCTTGGTTAACATTACTGTTTACATACCCTCTCAAACATATGAATGAAACTATCAACATTATCCCTCTCTCTAAAATGTGGAAGAAATTTACTGACCTTTGTTGCTTCTGGGGTTCAGTTACACCCTTCCCCATTACCTCCATGACTCTGGTGAAGAGTCAGCATCTCCTTTTCCTGTTGCCTCTGCCTGTTCTTCTCCTCAGCTTCCAGGCATAGCAGTTTCTCAATTCTCCTCAGTCTCTAGATGTCTCAGTCTCTCTGCTGTTTCTATTTCCAAAAACTTGGTCTCCAACTCAAGTCTATTTTGCTCCAGATGGATTTTTAAGTCCTCTGTAGAAAGGTTGAGCTGTCCATTTTCTGAGTGTTTTACATCTCCACGGCCCATCTGATCATCCTCCTGGTTACTATTCTCTAATGCAGCTGTGACCAAAGCTGCAATCATGTCTGCCTTAATCAGGTTTCCATGCACCAGTCCTTTAGCCTGGCACATTTCAGCCAACTGGCTTCTTGTCAGCCTGTCATACTCCTCTGCTGACATGCTTGTCTGCTCTCCCTGCCTAACTAAGCTAACAAAAGAAATAAAACAATTGTGATCTGAACTCTGAATGTTCACTGTGTGGCTGATTTAGAGTACAAAAACACCTTCAATGATCACTGTACACAAGCTACAGGAATTCAATATCCGCACCACTACAAGACAATTAATATGTGATGTGGCTAACTCACCACTATCAACTAACTAATATTTGATGTGGATATCCCACCACTGCCAAACAATTAATATGTGACACTGGCCCAGTAATCAAGGAGCCTCAATCCTCAGCACTAACACCAGTTAGGGATGTGCGCATTGGGAAGATTACAAGTACACACACAGTAAAGTACAATTTCCGTTAAGAGCAAACAGAGATCACAGTCAGTTTGGGGTGGTTTCTCCCTATCTCTCTCGCCATATCCCCAATAAGATGCCTGACTGGCACAGCTATAGGGTTAAGATCTCAGCTGAGTGGTCAAGCCAAAACCTCCAGCACCCTTTCTGTCCAACCCGTGCTTCATGTCCTTGCCCAAGTAGCTGACACACACACACACACACACACACACACACACACACACACACACACACACACACACACACACGCACACACGAGCGCACACACACACACACACACACACACACACATGCACACACACACACACACACACACACACACACACACACACACACACACACACACACACACACACACACACTTTGAGATTTGATTTATATACAAACACATTCCTGGGGAAGGCTAGCACAGGTTCTCCAACTATGTCCCCTTCTGCCTAGACTATACGGTAGTACCACCTGCCACCAGCCACTACTTATCAACTACCAATAAAGGCCCTTACCAAAGGGTGTCCAGTTCTACTTTGCAATGTTAATGTTATCCAGTCGGTAAGTGTGACCCAGGCCTAAGGCTATTGGAGTGGCTTGTACAGTATCAACAATTACATGCAAGTACTCTCAGAGCTTAAATTAGCTCTACACAAAATCAGCCACAATTAAAAGGTTTAAATATATTTAATAATAAATAATAAAAGCACAAGACAATACTCATTAACTCAGCACAGTGACAATAGAGTTCAGAAACAGTGAATATTTTAAAACAACATTGTAGGACAGTATCACATAAATATAGAAAACATCTAGACTGATCTGACTATGTTCCTATCTATCTCTAAGAGAAATACTAAGATCTAAGTCTTACTTACAGAGCAAAGCAAATGCTGGTGATGTTGTCAGTTCCAAAGACAAGATACTAAATGCACTCACTTTCTCTCTGAGATGGTTCTTAAATTGATCATA
Organism: Protopterus annectens; assembly: GCF_019279795.1. NCBI lineage: Eukaryota > Metazoa > Chordata > Ceratodontiformes > Protopteridae > Protopterus > Protopterus annectens. The sequence continues at coordinate 1,196,084,627 of NC_056725.1, read as the reverse complement.
CACATTACTGCTGAATCAACTCAGATTACATCATTCTTGTCAATTTTATAAGTATTAAAGTATAACACCTCAGTGTCAAGAATACTTATTTCTTAGAAACTTGCCTGGAACTGGAAATCGTAAAACTTTTAAACACATTTACATTTGAAACATGCAATTACCTCTGTTTCCAGACAATAGGAAAGCCTACAACTCTAGACATTGTGTCTGCTTGGCTTGAGAAAAACTGACTTTATAACACGTCATAAAACTCTTTACTTCTCAATTTATTTTCTTAGAGTTTTACAAGTTAACTCTGTATAACCCAATTTCTACTATGAAACATACATTTACATAGGCATAGAGCTTATACAGATTTCTGCTCTTTTCCAGCAGGGTGCACTGTAGTTACAATCTTGAGGCACAGTACAGAACATATAGTTTTCTTACATCTATTTAAGGCAAGCATACAAATCATATTGCTATTCACAAATGGCATAGAATTATTTACAAAATTCTATCTAGCTGGGCTGGCAGTGCCACATTTCTCACACTAACTTTAACATGAAACTCTGTCCACACCAATATAATTTTACCTCACAAACACTCTAGTCCCACCAACCTAACACTCTCTCTACTTCTCTCTTACAGAGTCCTTTTCACACTTACAGTGCCTTGAAACTTTGAACTATTCTCTTATCCTGTATTCACTCAGTACATTAGGACGCTTACCTTCTGCTTCATTTACTTTAACTGTTTTTCTTGTTGCTGTACACTACATTGCCAGGAGAAACCCCACTCCATTTGCCCTCACAACTCTTGGGCTCTCTCCTCTAACCTACCTTATTCCTATTTCCCAAAACCTGTTCTTTATTTGTACCTGCACACAACCAATCATATCAAACATCAATTTACATAGCATGCCACTATACTGTAACTTGTGACTACACAAACTACATCACTTTTCCTCTGAAGCAACCAATACATTTCTTCTCACGTAGCTTTAAAAACTGTAAGCCCTCTTTACACACATCACTCACTTGTCATTACTATTTCTATATTCTTCCTGTATTTCTACAGATATCATTACACTGCTGATCCAGTTTGCATGGTTCTGTCTCTCTGAACACTCAACTAAAATAAAGCTTTTCTTCCTTCAGTCACAGTCACTCAGCCAACACAGACTTACAGTGAGAGTATACCAACATATCTCTTTCTTTGAGCACCAGTCTTTCTACCCCTAACCATGGTTACCTACACTTTTATCTCCACCACTAACAGCCCCCTTGACACCAAGCTCATACACATAGTAGAACTCACTGTACTCCTCACACTAACACAACTTATGACAAGCCTCTCTATACTAACTATATACGCACTCCCACCTCTAACACTCTCAGTACTAACTCCACTATATTTACTATTGGCAAAGCTCATCATTATGTCTACAATACTTCTCACTTTCAGCTCTTAAAACATGCCATCTTAAAACTAAAGACGCTATACTACACACATGAACAAAACCAAATACTGAATCAAAAAGTTATTTCCTAGTCACTGTTTCCCAACTTTACTACAACCCTGTGGAAACATCCACCTTAACCCTGACCTAGTTCAAGATCCATACCCTTATTACCCTCTCCAACCACTAGAACCTCATTACTATTAAAACAAAAATCACAGAGCAAAGGGTTAAAATTCATCACTATTAACCTCAGGACCATCTACAATAAAGTTGCTGACTTGCATGTATTTATTTCACACAACATCCCTGACATACTGGTAACTACAACGTCCTGGTTAAAAGCCACTATCAAAGACACTGAAATTCTTCTGCCATGATATAGCTTATTTAGAACTGACCACATAGACAAAAAGGCAGATGGAGTAGCTATTATATATCCGAACTATCCAAGCATCCCTTTGCAACATCACAACCATCCCCAAATTAACAATACATAAATCCTTATTTCCATTCTTAACCTTAACTCACATAACAGCATATGTAGTATTTCAATATATATCCCTTCTGCAAATAGCACACCATCATTGAGGACATATCATCCTGGGAATGCATCAGCATATCACATGAAATTGCAAGGGTGATTGATATTACCGGGGAATGAAAATACAAGCACCTTTTATTTGGTGGAGTGGATAAACCGGTTAAGAATCAAAACTCCAACTTTGTGGAGAAGGTGGAAAACACAGTAGCTTAACAGATATTAAGGAAAGCTTCAGAGTGTGGATTTTTGTGTGAAATCTCAACAGTTAGCAAACTGAAGCTTCTAATGCTGTGAATTGTAAATGGGACCATGTGGAGAAAAAAAAGCTGTGCATTTCTAGCCCAGAATCATTGGGCAGAAGGCAATTGAGGAACTCCAGTATCAAATGATTCTCTTGACAGTGAGACTCAGTTAGTGGTGTTCTTTCAGGGCCTTCATGCTAAAAGGTGTCAACCAATTGGCTTAAAGATGACTACAGTGCCTGCACAGCTAAATCTCCAAATCCATTGGCCAAAGTAGTAAAAGAATCTTGCTGAAGCACCTAAAACTTCTAAAATTTCATCAAAATATTAATTGAAAGTGTCCAGTTATACAGACCATACTACCAATTCCTATTCTGCACACAAAGTACCAGCTGGACGTATCCCTATAACAAGTCCTCCAAATGTTTTATTAAGTTCATTAAAACACAAAAGTACAAGTCCCACAAAGACATTAGGTCTAAACTTCTAGATTGGTGGACAGCCAGCTATACAATTGTCAGTTGTATTAGAAATATTGGTTCCTCTAACAGTGATGAGTATGTAGAAAAGCTCTTTACTTAGTATTCCAAAGTCCAATTTGCTCCTGATTTCTAAGGCATCTTGGATGTCTGGACAGTCTGCTGGAAAGAACTCAAATTTTCTGTCTGCCCATTTGCTATTGAAAGTCTGCAAAGCAAACCTAGTTAAAAAAGTGTCTAGTTTTTGCAAAATCACAGTGAAACCAGTGAATGGTACAATAATCAGGGTGCCAGATGAGAGAATTGTGAAGGAAGCCAGTGCCTTGAAAGCATCACAGGTATTTAATGGAAAGCTTTCCAGTGGAAAACCTGACAGCAAGGGTGGAGTAATAAAGGACATCAATGGCAGAATAGCAAAAAAAGGAATGAACTGCAAATCCCTTGTAACCATTGGCCAGAAAAGGAAGAAGGAGGACAAAGATGAGACATTGATAAGGAAAAAGGCAAAAAACATCCTCACCTGAGAGAGGCAGACAAGACTCATTTGCATTAAAAAACTGAAACTCTTAAAAAGTAAGCCCATGCAAATAAACAAATAGTCCTCAGAAGAAGAGGTGAGGATAAAAGCACAGGAAATTCTAAAGGTCAGTCTCTCACCTGAATTTAATATTAGGCCACTCAAAATCTCAGCTGTAGTCAGAATTCAGAAAACTCACGGTAGTGCGGTTACAATGAAGGCTGTCTAGGCTGTGTAGTCAGAATTCATCCATGATATGATTTAATACAGACTGGTCAGAAATTATATCTAGCATTCCAACTGCAAGCATCAACCTCTCTGGTTTTAAACAGATCATACAGACTCCAGTGAGACACAATAAACCCACTAACAGAGCATCACTGTTAAACTGGCTACTATCATCACACCCTGGTAATATCTCCACCATATGTACCTTATCTGAGACACCTAAAAGATGTATTTAATTGCTGGGGACCTAAATGCTCCTAATGTAGACTGGATAGCTCCTGCTACCCCATTTAAGGCATTAAACTACTTGATAACTGAAAGTTTGACAAATGTTATACTCAAATAGTGAATGAGGCAAGTAGAGAAACTAACTTATTGGATGTTGCTTGGTTCTCTAAGAGATTAAATCTGGGTGGTTGTGACATAGACCCTGTGATGGGAATCTCCAAACACTTAAGTATAAGCTTTAAGGTTATTTTTACATGTCCTAAGTTAGTTAAGCATTATGAAATAGTGAAAAAAATATCAGTCAAACTCTGAGTTGATTAAAAAGGCTGTTAAAACTTGGGACTGGTGTGCTAGTTTTAAAATTAAAAATAAAAGTGAGAAATGGGATGTTTTTTATAATTTTGTTGATAACTTGATAGACTATCACATGTCCCAGATGGAGTGAAAACACCCTGTAAGGGTGATAGATATCAATAGTGGAGTTTGAGGTTATCTAAACAAAGAAGGGAAAAGATAAGTCTGTGGAGGAGATATAAAATGTTTCCTTTGGATTCAAATAGGAATAAATACAATAATTCAGAAAAATGTATCTCATGACTGTTAAAATAATAAGATTTAATTATGAGGTATATTTAACAGCTGGTCTGAAGGATAATAACAAAGGTTTATTTAAACTCTTAAGGCACTATAGTCTAAATGGTTCTTCCAGTATAGCACTGAAAGATGGGTCTCAATCACTCAAATTTATTAGTAAACTTGGTTGCTGATTGTTTAGTAATTACTCCCAAAGGATCTTGGGAAATGATTTTCCCATACTAGTTACAGGCACTTGTCCCAACAACATTAATGAGGAAATGATAAAGCAAGCCTTATCTAAAATAAATCAAAAATCAGCAGCAGGACCTGATTGTCTTAATTGATATTTCTTAAAAAGAACATATGAAAAGTTGATTCTATGTTTAACTTATTTGTTCCAAAAATCATTCAAGGAAGCATTTGTTCCTGAACTGTGAAAGGAAGCTATAATAGTTCATATTTTAAAATGTAAACCAGGAAATATAATAGAGAACTATCAGCCTATTAGTTTGACTTGTATATTGTGTAAGTGATTTGAGAGGACACTGTGGCCTTCCTGTAAGCAAGTTCTGGATTTTAGCTGTGATATATGTCAGCATGGATTTCTTTTAGGGAGATCATGTCACTAATCTGATATGTCTTTATGAGCAGATTGTTAGCTCATTGGATAACTCACTAGCTGTTAATGTGTTTTCGGATTTGACCAATACTTTCAAATCCATCCCTCATGAAACAGTTACAAGGACTTTAATGAGAACCAGTAACTCTGGTAATGTAGCTAAATGGGTATTTAAATGGCTACTGGGAGAACCTACAGAATCAGAATTAAGAATTCCCACTTCAAGCATAGACTGGTGACCAGGAGAGTGCCTCAGGGTTCAGTCTTGGGGTCACTATTACTTGATCTAGTGATGTCAGAATGTCCAAAATCTAAATTTGTATGGCTATATAAGCTTGTTGGTGATATTAAGATAGGTCAGGTAGTAACTAATACTAGCGATTGGGATCTGTTGCAGTCTTACTTGGAAACCTATATGAAAGTATAACAACTAAAGGTAAGAGATTTAACAATGAAAAATGTAGCATTTTACATTTAGGACTTAATAACAATCAATATCTTTATGCCTTGGACAATCAGATTTGTGTTTCTTCTGAAGTAATGAGAGATCTAGGTATCATGGTAGATACAAATCTTAACTTTGAAGTTAATGTGACAAACATTATTAGAAATTGTTATGGTCTTATGAGGAATGTCATTCAATGTTTCAAAGGCAGAGACAGTTGGGCATTACTAAAGATCTATTTAACAAGTATAAGACTTATTTTTGAGTATGGAGGGCCTTTATGTGGATTAAATGTTTTGCAATTGAAGAGGTTGGAATGGATTCAGAAAACCTTCACCATGCAGATAGATGACTGTCTAAAGTTAGCCTATAAAGAAAGCTTGATATATTTGTCTATGCATTATTTGGATTACCTGTTTCTAGGAGGTGACATTATTATGATATATGTATTAAGGACATTATTGGCTGCATTATTAGATATTGACTTTATTGATTATGGTATTGGTACAAGGAGTAATAAATTAGATGAAAGAATTCCAAATGATTTAGCAGTATTTAAATGGGAATTAGACAACTGTTTTAGGATAGCCCAGTTAATAGATTTCAGTATATATAGGAAAGATTCTAAATTAAATTTAATTAAGTTACGAGTGGTCATGTATAAGCATTTTTGGGAGTATGCCTAGATATTCTGATGGTGTAAGAGGGTAAGTGGTCACTTAGTGTGTTAGAGAGGGTACAGGTTTGTGCAAATTTACTAGGGTCAGACACTAGGATCCAATCCAGAATGGATTCTTGGTTGTAATTTTTGTTGTATCTTGCAGGCAATAGTGTAATGTGTATGAAGTTGATAGGTTAATAGAGTAAAAAGGAGAGATTGATGTAAAATTTAGCCAATTTTTGTTAACATCACCAAGAATGATAGTTTCATAGGAAAAGTTTGTTGTGATCCATTTTAAGATATTTTCAAGTATGTCTATTGTTTGTCATGGAGAAATGTAAATGACTACAATACGTAGTTTTTTTTTTTAATGTTCATTTTTAGGGTGATAATGAGAAGCTCTGAATTATCAAATTTGGGGATGGGACCTGAATAGCAGTTATTGTGAAGTCACTAGTGAAATGATGCAATTCCACCAGCTTTTTAGTGTAATCTGTCTGGTCAGATCATATTATATCCTGGGGTAACAATTCAGTGTCTTTTATTTCAGGTGTTAGCCATGTTTCTGTGGTAGCTAAGAAGTCAGGAGTATGCAGAGCTATCCAGGCATGGACGTCTGAGATTTAATTACAGATGGTGCAAAAACGGAGGGCAAACAATTTTAGATTCTTGCTTAGAGATAAGTTTAATGGCATAGGGAAAAGACTTGGGGTAGTGGAGTGGCCTGGTTTAGGGTGAACATCACCACAAAGGGAGATAAAAAATAGGTGGTAAGTAGTGTGTGTATAAGAGGAGGTTTGATTAAGTAAAACTGAGATTTAGTGAAGTTTGGATGATATGTTAGGAGTTTGATTTTTTTGAGAAGTTAATGTGGATGTGTGAAATAAACTTGGTGATATGTTTGAGAAACTTTTTGTGTTTTTTGAGATAGCTGTACTTGACATTATAGAAGAAATATGAAAGTTAACAGCTGATGTATGATAGCATATTAGTTGAAGAAGGATTATAAAGGGTAAAGCATAGAAAATGATGAGTATGAATGCATGAGGCACTAAGGGCATAGTAGAATTTTATTTTTAGCTTGGGTAGGGTTTTGATAAACTATTTGTAAATACAGATAGAAATGATGTGAGAAAGGAGAAATAAGGATTATGGTATTTGTAAAGGAAGAGATGTGGTGTATATATGAATAGGTTGTATGATGCTGTGTGGTCTAATAAGTGTCTGGTGAGTAGGAAGGTTAATAGGATGAGTTTAGGATGCATAAAGATGTAGTGTATATATGAGTAAGCTGGAGATGCTCTGTAGTCTAAAGAATGTTTAATTGGTTAAAAGATGAGTGGGAGGAGCTTTTGGAGGTATAAAAGTAGGAGTAGTGGGGGATGGGTGAGAGTTGGGAATAGGGTAGGGGAGCAGAGTGAGCTTGAGCACACTGACGACGAATGGTAGAACCCGGTAGCAGTTACTCGTCTTACTGCAAAAAATAATCTGTAAGGACTGGCAGATTTAATTAAGTTTTATGTCTTGCATTAAACAGCAAAGTCTATGTGTAGGGAGACAAGATAAAGGAAAAAGGAAATGCTGACTGAGTATATGTAAATGTGTATAGCAAAGTGTTAGACTGTGAAGTGAACTAAGAAGAACACGAGTAGAAAATATAAAGATTTTTAGGTTACAAGAGATGAAACTACTATTGGAAACAAGGTGGGGTAAAAATATAGCGGTCAGGAGAGACGTGCCAATTACTAAGACACAGAGATAAAAAGGAGAGCAAATTACAGTACAGTATAAATAAGTGATGGAGAAAGAAAAGGGGAGCTGTAATGAGTACAAGTATGTGCAGAACAGCCAAATTTAGGTAACAAAAGCAGTGCAGTTTACACAGCTAAATGTTAAATATATATCAACAGCTTACAGGCAATAATACAGAAGCAAGCATCCACTGTTTAAATGGAGTGTCTAAACCTCTTAGGCTGGTGTTGAACTTGGGCTTGGTTGGTGAAAAACAGCGCTGTTGCATTAACAGGTTATGGGCAGTAATGGAGCAGCAAGAGTCCACTTTTTAAATGGAGCCTCTAAACCTCTTAGGTTGGTGTTGAACTTGGGGTTGGTTGGTGAGAAACAAGGCTGTTTTATAAAAAGGCTGTGGGCAGTAACAGAACCACAAGGGTCCACTGTTTAAATGGAACCTCAAAACCTCTTAGACTGGTATTGAGCTTGGGGTTAGTTTTGGAAAAACAGGGCTGTTACCTTAATCAACAGTCACACATCACCACTGACAAGGAGGGGGATCCTAACTTCTAATCTAAAATCTAATGACTATACATTTCTATAACCACCAACTCTATATGAATCAAAATTTGAATTTAATAAAATCTTCATTGCTATATTAAATGAACATGTCCCCCAAGATAGAAAATAGTTAAAATGAACTCAGCTCATTGGTTACAACAAGGAGACTAAGGTATAATGCCTGGAATTCTTGCCAACCTAAAAAAAAATAGTAAAATTACACTGCTTCTGGCACCTCTGAAATACAACTAAGGGTAGCATAAAACTGGGGAAAAAAGTCATTACTGTAGCATGCAAGAAACAGCAAAAAAATCCAAAAGTATTTGGAGCATCTATCACAAACTTACTAAACTCAGTTTGCAATTCACAACCAAAACCATCACGTGAAGATCCCCCATCAAAAATAGCTGATAAATTTAACAATCATTTTACACAACCCATTACCTCAGTACTAAAACAAAAACACTATGTACAATTCAAAACCTTTGGTAGAATCCAACTCTCACTTAACCTATTTCTCTCTAAAACCTGTATCCACCCTATCAGTGAAAATACTCCTCCTCAAACTGAAAACCGTTATCCTGGCCACAGACAGACTTCCTCCAGAACATCTAAAAATAGCTGCTGAAGGCCATGCCTACTCCATGACCATCCTAATAAATAAATCTATTAATGAATGTCATGTTTCCACTAAATGAAAAAAAAAAAAAAAAAAAATATATATGTATGTATATATATATATATATATATATATATATATATATATATATATATATACACACACACACACACACACACACATATATATGGATTTACTTCAGTAGATTGACTTACCAGAAAACCAAAGCACAGATACCAGAGACGAAAGAACCAAACAGACCAGGGCAGTGAGCATACAAAACAGTGAAAACTAACACCGGGAAAATGGTAAGTTGTCCAACACCACCACATAAACAAACCACACTAAACTCAACCCACCCAAGTGGGAGGCTTTGCCCCACACACCCCCATGTGGTTTGCCCCTCACACCCCCTTTACTTAAATATTTCAACTCAGAGATCGCACTACAGTGTGGAAAAGGGCAAAGGTCAACATGTTGGCCAACTGACTCTTTTCCTGTGTTAAACTTCCGCTGTTTTGCTGTTCATTGTCCTGATCTTTTCGGTCTCTTCGACACGGGTATCTAGGCAGATAAGTCGGCCTACTGAAGTAGACCTATATATATATATATATATATATATATATATATATATATATATAAATATATCAGCATGGCACATCTTGACTTGGCAATATTTGCCCACTCTTCCTTGCAAAAGAGTTCAAAATCTTTCAGATTGTGACGGCATTTCTTGTGCACAGCCCTCTTCAGGTCACCCCACAGATGTTCTATTGGATTTAGGTCTCAGCTCTGGCTGAGCCATTCAAAAACTTTCATTTTATTCTGCTAAAGCCATTCTTTTGTTGATTTGGATGTATGCTTGGGACCATTGTCATGTTGAAAGGTGAAATTCCTCTTCATCTTTAGCTTTACAGCAGACACCTGAAAGTTTTGGGCCAAAAGTAACTGCTATTTGGAACTGTTCATAATTCCCTCCACCTTGACTAAAGCCCCATTTCCAGCTAAAGAAAAACAACTCCAAAGCATGATACTGCCACCACCATGCTTCAACGTGGGGATGGTGTTCTTTTGGTGATGTGAAGTGTTTTTGTGCCAAATGTACCTTTTGGAATTGTGGCCAAAAAGTTTAGCCTTGGTCTCATCAGACCATAACACATTTTCCCACATGCTTTTGGGAAACTTGATGTATTGTTTTGCAAATTTTAGCTGTCCTGGATATTTCCCTTACACGGAATCAAATGGGATGCATGTAATAACAGACATACGATGATACAGGAGATTGTTGTCACATGTAGTACACAACCAGAACTTGCCAGAAATTCCTGGAGCTCCTTCAGTGTTGCTGTAGGTCTCTTGGCAGCCTCCCTGACCAGTTTCCATCTTGTGTTTTCATCAATTTTGGAGGGACATCTAGTTCTTTGCAATGTCACTGTTGCTCCATATTTTCTCCACATTTTGATGACTATCTTTACTATGTTCCATGGTATATCCAATGCTGTGGAAATTTTTTTGTACCCTTCTCCTGACTGATACCTTTCAACAATAAGATACCTTTGATGCTTTGTAACCAGGGCTTTTGCTGTAGCAGGCAACTGACTAAATGTCAGGAAAATACTACTAGGACAGCTGAACCTTATTTGGGGTTAATCAGAGTCTCTTTAATTGATGGCAGGTGTGTACCCAAGAAGACTGAATGTGGTAATTAAATCTATAGGTGCTTCTACAAAGTATTAGTTTAAGGGTGTGCACACTTATGCAACCAGCTTATTGTACATTTTTTATTTTTTATATTTTTTTCCCCTAACAGATTTGTTTGTTTTTCAATTGAATTGTACAGGTTATAGGTGTCATTAAAGGTGGGAAAACTTTTGAAATGATTTATTGTGGTCTCATTTTTTATATCACAAAAACTGGCATTTTAACAGGGGTGTGAAAAAGTTTTATAGCCACTGTATGTATATATATATATATATATATATATATATATATATATATATATATATATATATATATATATATATATATATTTTTTTTTTTTTTTCCTGTGGTCCAGTGTGGTTTTGACTTTGATTCCCTCAGCATCCATTGACTGGTCATGTGACTCTGAGCAAATCACTTAAACAGACACCAGTCCTGGGCTGAGTCTGTAAAAGTTCCATGGAAATCTGTGCTCTACCCTGGTTAAAAAATACAAAATATATAAATAAATGAATTAATAAAATAAAGGAGGCTCATCTAATGGATATGCTAATACCAGGGCAAGTTTTATACTACCTCTCATTTCATAAATCCCTGAAAAATGCACACATCCTCAGTTACTTAACTTCCTTAGCATAAATAATATTTCAACACAGCCCCAGCCATAGCACAACCACAGCCTTGCTACATTTTAATGATGCCATCAATAAAAACAAACATTCTGGGAGTCTAGTTTCCTCACAATTTCTTGACTTGTTGAAAGCATTTGACATAGTCTCCCATCATCTACTACTACAAAAGCTGTCTTCTCTAGGCCTCTCCTTCCTCTTTATCCTACTTATCAGATAGAAAGTAAGATGTCAAGTGACAAAATGAACATTCCTCCTGTCTACCAGTCACAGTTGGTGTAGCACAGGGATCAATCATATTTAGTGTATTCATAAATGATCTGCACTCCGCAACCAAACACGCTACTCTTATTCAATCTGCTGATGATTCTGCATTAATCTGCTCTACTCCTGTCCTGCATAGATTAGAAAAAACTGGCACAGGAACCCCTCACATCCATTGAATCCTGGCTAGACCTAGACAACTCACAACTACTATTGACCCCCCCCCAAAAAAGAAATAAGCTGCCCTTTTTTACTTCTAAATCGCACTCACAAAGTAAAGACCAGTTTAACATCACCTCATCCAACAAAAAATTATACCACAAACTAAAGTTCATGGAGTCACAGTAGATAATAATATGAAGTATCATCCTCATAGCCAAATAACAGTCAAAAAGGCATGGCAAAAGCTTGATGTTGTATGGAGCTAAACCTCTCCTGACAGATAAATCCAGAGAAACAACTGCAAAAACTGACTTACTCCTCAGAGTACTATATGCCACTCAGAACTTCACAAAACTGCCACTACAGAGAATAAAACTCGAACAATGTTATCACAAAATCACAAAATTTACTTCAAATTTCTCTTACTGTACTCACCTCTACCAAGTTCTCAGAATACTAAACTGGAATTAATTTAACCACATCCTTCACCAATCCCACCTTATAGTAGGCCACAGTTTAATGTACAGCCTGGACAAAGGCCCAGCCCTTAAATCTATGATCCAGCATGTAATCCAAGCAGAAATCTGTGCTCCTAAAACAAATCTCTGCTTATGAATAAATCCATAAATACAGCAGGAGATATACTTTCCTCCACCTAGGTTTCAAAAAATTGGAACTCTATCCCTTTCCCCTCAATCAAACTAAACAACTACAAACTTTTAAAGCAGATCTTAAACAGGACCTAGAACAATCCTGGATCTGACAGTGTTTATCCCCAGGATAAAATTTACACATACTCTCAAACAAATGATTTTATGCAATATGAAAAGCTACAATGAAAATGCAGATTATTTATAAAGACATGAATTTTACATGTAAAGATTTGCCTGTTATGTTTTGTTCATGTATGTGGTCTGTATACTCTTACTGTATATTACCACTGTTATTTCTTTTTAAATCTTGTATAGTATGCTGTCATTGTTATTTGTCATGTGGAGCTTTTCTCCCTTAACCTCCACTGAAATGGGGTTCTCATGCCCAGTAAGGCAAACCTGGTTAACAAATGCAAAATAAAATAAATAAAAAAAATATTGCCTCCTTGACCTGGACATTTTCAACCACTACAATGTGGAAAGAAACATCATGAGGGAGTTAATAGACATGTACTACCCTTACACGGAATCAAATGGGATGCATGTAATACCCATCCCAATGGACATGAAGGTTTTTGTAGCACAAACTATCCTTGCTGTGGGAATGTGTCAGCATTTGGCAAGGAATATGCTATGAATATGGAAGCAACAAACTTGTAAATGTTACAGCAGTTTCTTGACATGATGCTTTAACATATGATGGGGCACATCTGGTTTGTTATCTATGACCATAATGCCTTGGAATTGTAGCTTATGACCCCTATATATAGCGACTAGACCATGGCAAAAGTAGCTTAAAACTTTGTACTGTTACAAACACAGAACATCATTGAATGTGTGTTTCTATTTTTGAAGGCTCAGTCTGCTTCTTGGACACATCTTTAGGTACACTGTAGTATGCATATGCCCAGCTTTTGACCAAGTACCAAGCATGTAGCCTTTGCACAGTCATGGTAGGCATCTGCCAGTATCTTCATGGAGGCAACACTGGATGTCAGTACTGACCTCGGCAGATGTGTCTGCTCCATGGTTCTATGTGCCATGTTATGCTGCATGCATTACAGAATGTTGTGCAGCCTCTGAGGCAGTTGGAGTTCCTTATACAGGCCATTTAACATGATGTGTGTAGTGGCTGTCTGTGCCTATGTTAGACTGGTGGGTCATTGACATGCACATCTGCTGATTGATGCATTGGATTACTCCAAGGACAGGAAGTGTCCTGGAGTCATGGTACTGATGGTCACCTACAATCCTTTCCTCTATGTTCAGTTTATGACCTAAGAGGCAGTATGCCTCACAGATGACATATGTGATGGTGCCTCCTCTGTAGGTTGTTTGAGCCTAACATAGGCTGATGTCGAGCACTAAACATGGGGAATACCAGAGGTGCATCCTGTCCCTCCACTTACAGGTCATCTGTAGTGGATGTGTATGTAGCCTCCAATGTTAAAGGTGCTGAGGGTGACACTGTGCCATCTGACTGTGTCATGGGTGCCTCCTAATGTTAGAGGTGCTGATAGTGTCACTCTATCATCTTACTGTGCCATGGTATACTTATCAACAGCCACAGGTTACCTGCTGAAATGGGACACATGTCTCTCTGCCATGCTGGAATCATCACCAGTGGAATCTGTGAAAGCATAAAGATAACACACCTGTGGCAGTTCTAGAATGTATCTATCACTCCTACCAACATGCAGCACGCATGCTTATCATAATTATCAACCCCCATTTTACAATTTTCATAGGGTCAGGGTGCGTTGTCAACTGTCCCCAGACCACTCGAGTCAATGCTACTTTTCTATCTTCTTCAACAGTCATGTCTGCCTATGTCAGAGTTTGTCTCAAGCAATCCATCCATCCCTATGCTAGGCCACCTCATCTCCTCTGGCTTCTTCATGTATCTTTCAAGTCTGCTATTCCAAATTGCATTTTGCTTTCTTGCACATGAAACCCAACCACCTTAATCCTTAACCTGTGCTCCTTGGCATTTATCTACAACTGAGGCTACTTTAGCTTCTGCTCTGATGTCTGTATTACTTCATCTCTTCCATAGTGTACAACCTGCTACCCATCTCAGGCACTTCATCTCCTGCTTCCTCACCTGCTTTGCCTTTGCTGCCCAGGTTTTTATACTATACAGCAACATTGATCACACTACTGTTTTGTATATCTTACTTTTCAGAGTATTTGGCATTCTTCTGTAACACACTAACCCTGGCACTTTGTGCTAGTTGGCTGCAACACCTCTGATTTTAGTTTTGACCTTCTAATTCAGACCTCCCTTCTCCTCAACTGCATCCCTGGATACTTCAAACTTTTATCCTGTTTCATTATTTCCCTTCTGACTCGACTTTTAGGCAGATTACAACCTTAAGGTCACTACAGATACCAAAATAAACTACAAATCTTTCATCAATTATGTCAAGAAAATAAGGAATAAAGTTCATCTATGCAATTAGTACCACCATAATATCATATATTCCAATCCCAATGATATAGCCAATATATTAGTTGGCACATTTAATGATAACTTTACACCATCTACCTACCTTGTTCCACCTACCATCTCTGAAAATTTAGTTTCCCTATAAATCACCATGGAATGTATCTTAGTATCCATGTCAAAGGCTAAAATTAATACTTTCATGGTACCAGAAAAAATAACATGATGAATTCTCATCAGTGGCAAGTATGGACCAGCTAAGCCTTCACTTAAACTGTTAAAACACATTCCGTCTACTGGGTTTGTGTCTGGTGCCAAGTCACTAATCGCTGTGATTCCTCTACATAAGAATGGTCACTCTACAGACCCAGGTACTTCTAAACCCCTTATCCTTATATGCAAAGCCATGAAATGTATCATAGTAGAACTCATTTACATAGACATAGACAAGGTAACTCATCGAGACCCCACTCAGTTTGGTTTTGTGAAGGGCAAGTCCTGTTATCTGAACCTAGAAACTTCTTTGAAAAGCTTACTGAGGCAGTGGATAGTGATCCCTCTGTGCACACTGCTTATTTTGTCCTGGACAACACTTTTGACACTATCCCATGCATTGATATTGTTGAAAAATTAGGAAAACTTAACGTAAATTCCTGGTGTCTGCTGGACTGCAAATTGGCTCTCCAACAGATTCCAAGAATTGAAGGTTGCTAGAACTCTCTCTGAATGTAATTTTGTAACATGTCGGTCCTGCGCTCTCTTCTGTTAGGCATTTATTTTGCAAGCATCCAAGTCAATACCCCTGAAATGTTGTTGACCAAGTCTGCTGATGACTGCAAGCTGGACACTGGTATCTCTCACCCACTGATACTAAGATGCTCCTAAAACTGCTGGAATATGCACATACCAACAGTTTTAAGCTAAATGCAAAAAAGTGAAGTGTAGTAGCATTCAACAAAGAAGATGCTCTCACCTCATATGTTATAAGTGGTACTTCTCTTCAGATACACACAGTCATAAGAATCAGGTACTTATGTGGACAACTCTCTCTCTGTCTTTCTCTCTTTCTCTCTTTCTCTCTCTTTTATGTGATCATCATGTTTTCACCATAGTCAAAAAATCCTTCTATCTGTCTCAATTAAATTACAAGGGAATACCATCATTGAATACAATGCCCCCTTTGTTATGTACAAATCCAGTTATATCACTCAGTTGGAAATGCCCCAATGATTTTAATCAAATAACTTAAGGGCTACAAATCCTTCAACGTCCCTGATAGATTAGTACAACTCTATTTATACTCAGGCACCTACGGGCTGCTCCAATGTGACATGTGTCCCACTTTTACAGCCAAGAAAAACTCATTCCTATTTGAACTCCTATTGCTTCTCAAAACCAGTGGCTCTACAAATAACCATACTGGGTGCTGAGATTTACACCAGCAATTATATGAGACACACTGTAATGATAGGCTCTTAACTCAATGTATTCCCAGCCTATGGAACAAGTTACCACTGCAGGCCAAGCAAAGTATTTATTTGTCTGCCTTTAAGGCTAATTTTGCTGACTGGATGGAGAGATACAAGTTTATACTAGTGTTATCATGTATAGCTCTGCTTTATTTGGGAGGTTAGCACTATTAAGTACTTGAAAAGAGAGGCTCAGACTGAACTTTTGAGCTCTTCTGCACTCTGTTCCAGTAACTGTAAAACAAGCAGCTTGCTACAGTTACTACTATAGACTTACATACACTTATCACTTTTGGTGCTTCAGCCATGACTGCAAATGCAGTATTTGCATACATGAAGCCACAGGTATATGCATATACATCAATGTCAGTACCACAATCCCACACCATTGGCACCTGCTGATCATGCTGTCTAACACAACTTGCACCTAGGGAAGCTGCCTCCTGCACACCTTACACCTGTGGGTTACACGTGAATCAATACATTAGTCATTCTTGGCAGACACTGAAGGTCCCAGCACTGTCAGCCTGTCTTTGTTTGATGGCCATATACCCCTCTGTGATGATGTTGTCACTATTCACACTCTGTGTCATACTGCATGCAGCAATTAGCATGACAGCATTGACTGCCATCTCAAAGTACTTTGTCGACAGTATGTGAAATGATGACTGTAAAGGAGGTCTCTCATACATTGTTACATGATGTGTTGCTTTGTGTGCTGAAAGTACAGTGTTGTCTCTCTGTCACTGAAAGACAGTAATCTTTCCTGCACTTGTGCACTGCATCTAAGAGGGAGAGTCCCCTATAAAACAGGACCGTAAGTTGCCTGTTATTCTGTTCTGTACTCTGACATGGTGAGCCCTCCCTCATAGCAGGTCAGCAACTTGGAATGCCCTTAATCTCTGTACCCCGAAAGGGTGAGCCCACATCAAATAGGACACTAACCTGACTTACTCTTGTGCTCAGTGCCCTGATATGATGAGCTGCCCCCCCCCCACAGTACTGCCATGCCCTTATTTCTGTACCCTGACATGGCGAGCCCCCAACAGCACTGACATGCCCTTGTATCTGTACCCTGACATGATGAGTCGGCCCATAGCACTGACATACCCTTGAGTCTGTACCCTGACATGGTGACCCCCCACAGCACTGAACATACCCTTGTGTCTTTATGCTAACATAGTGAGCCCTCTCGCAGATCAGAACAATAACTTGACAAGCCATGTGCTGTGTTACTGCACAGATCGCACTGCTAAGATCTGGTGTTGTTGCTTCTATGTACCTGCAGTCCTGAGATCTATTACCAGTCCTGAGGTCCATTACAAGTTATCTTGTCTTTTGGCAGTATGACTATTAACGGCAGTTATCTTGTTCTTTATTCCAAGTCTTCATAATGCTTTCCTGCAGTATGGCAGTAGCAGCAGTTTCAGTGGTATAAAACATGCTTGTCACAGTGATTATGCCAGTGAGGTGCTATCAGTAAGTAACATAGCTAGGGATGGATGAATGGAGCAAACCCCCTGGGTGCTGTGTTATCCAGGGTGCAATTCACCAATGTAAAATTTAAAAAAAAAAAAAAAAAATATATATATATATATATATATATATATATATATATATATATATATATATATAGGGAAATGGCAATGCATACACCTTAAATGGATGCAAGACACATTCCTACGTGCCTCTCATGTCCGCTTATGTCATCTTGCTTAGGCACTGACCCAAAAAGACTTGTGATTGGCTCCTCTGGTAGAGGTGGCAGTGCCGTGGTGCAATCAAGACAGTCTCTTGGGTTATATCAGCTTGGTGCCCAGATTGAGCAATTTATATTACTAAAACAAGATATATCCTTTAGCCTGCTGTGTGCACGTTTACATATAACAAACATTTTTAAGACTTTGTTAATTTGTTCCTGCTGCCTGGTAACTAAATTCCATTGAGAGTCAACAGATTCATTCAACTTCAAGTCTGTGAACTGCTGGGGTCAAGAGTCTGAAATGGGATAGACAGGAGCAGCTTTTCTGGTATATGAAGAGAGATGAAAGAAAAAGAGGGGGCAGAAAAAATCAACACATCTCTTAAGGTCTGAAGTATGTAGGGTTATGTTATTTACTAGTATGCTTGTGCATGCATGGGCAGACCACTGAGGGATTCTTGGAGGAAATATTTCATTTTGGTGATAGTGAAAGTGCTTGTGCTGCACATACATCATGCACAAACTACAAAAGGGATCTTTGGGGGAATTTTTCATTTTGGTGTTGAGCGCTTATGCATACATGGACAAATTACTGAAGTGATCATTGGGGAAATGTTTAATTTTGGTGTAAGTGAAAGAGCCTTAGCATATATGGACAAACTACTGAAGGGTGTCATTGGAGAAAATGTTTAACTCTGAAAATGTGTTAAACTTTCAATGAAACTTCCTACTTGGACATACTTTTGAGCCTCCTGGTCTTTTATTTTTTTGTGAAAGATTGTTGTCAAGAGAATTTTTTCTCACCCTGGATTCCAATGACCTGGCTTCTTCTCTAGGTGTGTACTGTATTTGTCTTTGAACTACTGTTATAACTTAGCTCAGAGGTTCATAGCTAAGTACTGGACTAGCTGTCCTTATGAGTTAATTTAGGCCTAGCCAATTTCCCTTTTGTTTGTCTGTGTAACCTTTTTACTCTTTGATTTGCAACGTTAGTTGGGATATTTTACAGACACTTTAATGGTTATGGACATCAGCTGGGTTTAACGACCCTATGTTTCTGAAGTATGGCCAAACAGTCAGAAGGCTGAAACATGTATGTCCACTTTTAGTGGGGTCTGGCTTTATTGGCCTGAATGAATTCATAAAGACTTAAAAATGAAAAAGAAAAAAAGTCATATACATTCAGAAGCCATATAGCTGAAACACTTGATGTCCTTAAGGGGTCATTTGCATATATCCTATGGATCTCTATTACAGGAGGTTTAAGGTGTCACACAGTAAAAACTCTAGCTTGGCTAGTGTTTTTTCTTGTACTTTTTACTAATTGGTTTGGCTGTGTGACGTTTTTACTCTTTGCATTGGAGGTTAGTTGGGATATTTTGCAGACATGTCAACTGGGTTTAATCAGTGGCGGCTGGTGACTTCAAATCACAGGGGGGCTGCAGGAGACAGCTGAATGGGTGGGGTCAAGGGGAGGGGGTGTGGTCAACCAGAAAGGGGAGGAGCTATGCACAAAACCACAAAAAACTAACTTTAATTAAATACGCTGCCCTGGGTGGCAAACCATCATTATGAAAGTCCAATCAAGACAAAAATAAGTGTAGAAGAATAAAAATATTTCAATGCATTGGCTGCATGACAGCTTACTTAATATCTAGATGGAAACAAAAGGTTGTGAGGCATGAAAAAATAAATTACTTTTTAAATACATTACTGGAATGCCAGTCAAAATCAAGTATAAGAAAAACCAGAAGCACTCAACTCAAACCACTTCTCCTTGCACTGCAGTCCTAATTATAATATATTCAGCTTTATTAAAGTACCAAGTAACATGCTGAAAGTAGAAATCTATGTGATGCCCCCACTTGTAAAATGTTTCTTATCCAAAAAGACCTGCTGCCTGACAACTTGTTTCATGGGGAAAACATGATAAAAGTAAAAAATGAAAAGCAAACAAGAAACAAGCTCACGATACATTGCTTAAAGGATTACTGTACAGGTTATGGACCACACATGATTGGCATTCTGTTTAGTTTACAGGTAAAGTCTGTAGAGATGACTGGAAGTCTCCAACAAGTGTAATGAGCTTTTTAAAATAATGGAATCCTGTCCTTTAATACCCAAGGCTTATACATTATCTAGTCAAGTATTCTCTGCATGGCAACAACAGAAAGGCTTTCGATGTTGGCAATTCTTTAACAGTATGCTTATTAAAGCTTACTTGCATCTTACGATCTCAGACAAGCTTACCTTATGGTCATTAAAGCATTGCTACTTAAAAACACAGAGCAACAGGCACTTTGAGTAATAAGCATAAATCAACAGTACAAAAATATGACAGAAACCAGACCATTCTGAAAAATCAAGGAGAGATGAAAAGCCACTGTAGTACTTATGCAGTGTGTCCTCCCCATCCAAGGTAGATACAACTACTCCTTGCCTTGCTTGGACACATCCAGAGTCACTACATGGAGGAGTGGGGTGCAACAAGCATGTCACAATTTGAAATCTCTCTGGCTGACTGTGATGGCCCTGACACATTTGTCATACCTCTCAACCTCAAGAGCAAGAAATCTGGACAAAGCCATACACAGAAGTGGGACAAAGGCCCAACAATAAGGACAATTTTAAATATTGCTCTAATAAACTTAGAAAGATAATAGAATAGGTCTTGCATTAGTATGAATTTTCTGAAGGGTATAAAATCTGAAACTCAAATGTCTGTCATTTTCTAACTTCAGTCTTTAGTGATGTCACTAATTTGCCAAAAACACAATTTTATGAAAAATGGACAAAAACGTGATGCAAAATATAAAATAGACACACAATACAGCTGCTACCTGTCAAAGAAGGGACACTTTAATATTAGTACTGCTACCTTGAGCAGCTGACAAAATATAAAAGAATCTACATGCATTTCAAGTAATCTACAACTTTGATTATTACAGTTATTTCTTAATTGTAAACCCTCCATGTTTTCTTCCAAAATTGCTATTTTGCGGAGGGATTATAAGGGGGAAGAGCAACATTTTGAGCCAAAAATTGGGGACAGTTGAGAGGTTGGCTATGCCTAATTCTATAAAGCAATTTATTTGCATGTACCTCTCAACCTGTTAATGCAGTAAATCTGAACAAGGCCAAATATATTGGGGGCACATATAAACAGTACTAAAAATTGCTCTTGTATAAATTGAGACAGTTGATAGAACATCTCTTACTTTAACATGCATTTTTCTGAAGGTTATGAAGTCTGAAACTTAGAGTGACTTCTGGCAAATCATTTGGGAATTAAAACTACAAATTTTATGAACAACAAACCAAAAATAAGAAGCAAAAATCTATTCATTCTTTGAAAATCTGGACAGTTGGGAGGTATAGTTCAGCTGGGCCTGTCTGAGTTTGCTGCCCTTCCCCCCCTGACAAAATAATGGTTGAATGGAGCCTCTGCAGCCATTCCAATGAACCATTATACTTGGCTATTTCACTCCATTTACCATAAACACTAATGTGCATACTGCTTTACTTCTATGATGAGTTGGACTTCATTTGAAAGTTTTATTTTGTATTTTACAGCACAAACACTAAGTCATCTGTTAAACAAAGCAATGCAGTCTCACAATGAAAACTTAGCATTAAAACTTCTCTGCCCTTGAAACTCACATTAACTGAAACAACATTGAAACCCACATTCAAAGAAAATACATTTTGCCAGTGGCAGATAAAGATTAATTTTGGGCTGTTTTTGAATCATAGGCTCCTTGCATATGAAACATACATGTGCTCTTTGATACACCTTCCTCATTGTACTAAAATTATATTCCTTGTACAATACAGTACACTTGTTACAGGGTGTTTTAAATTTGTTTTGAACATTTTTTCCAGTAAGCAATGAAACAAACCATATGCACCCATAATGGCAAAACTGCCCAGTTGAGAACATTTATCATAAAAAAAGTCTACTCAGACTTCCACAGTCCACCATTATTAGTAAATATACACAATTCTACAGTCCACCATTATTAGTAAATATGCACAATTCCACAGTCCACCATTATCAGTAAATATGCACAATTCCACAGTCCACCATTATCAGTAAATATGCACAATTCTACAGTCCACCTTTATCAGTAAATATGCACAATTCTACAGTCCATTATCAGTAAATATGCACAATCTCTGAAGTCAGTCATCTAAATAATTCCACATTAAAGAAATCTGTAACTAATGAAGCGGTTAATGCTAGCAATCACCTTTATATTTTATGGTTTCATCGACAAATAAAGTGTCTGTTGCCCCTCAGGAATAAATTGCCTATATTACATTAAAAAAATGATAAGCTAGTAATAATATTGCAAGAGGAAATGGATGGCAAACTGATAACAAACTCATAGTTAGTATTTTCACCAAAGAGAACATTCTCAGTACAGCAGCATCTACCCCTTGTGGGAGTAGAACCCACAACCTTCTGCATCAAAAGCAAGTACACAGCCTGTTGTGCTATAGTATTAACTTGGCAAAGCACTAAACTTCTATTCCCCTGCAGCTCTCAGTTCCTTGTAAAATCTACTCAATACTCAACTGCATCTCAACTTCGCAGCTCAAGAAAACTGGAAAAAGCCAAAATGTATTGGGGGGGGGTCAAAAGCCCAAAAACAGGGACACATTAAACATTGCTTGTATAATCTTGGAAAGTTGCTAGAATAAAATGTTGTGTTGCCACCATATATTTTACTGCCAAGGTCCCTGAGCAAAAAACAGTCAGAGTAACATACCACTACGCCACATCAGCTGCTTTGTAAAAGAGAGGAAGACTGAAACTTAAATGGCTATCATTTAGTGAATTCAGTTCTCACCATAGCTGTCAACCTCTTAGTACAAAACACCTGGACAAACCCAGTAATGAGGGAATACAGCCCTCAAACATATTCAGTGAATTCAGTTCTTGCCATAGCTGTCAACCTTAGCACAAAAACCTGGACGAAGCCAATAATGGGGGAATACAGTCCCAAAATAGGGACAAATTTAAAATATTCATCTTATAAACTTAGAAAATTGCTAAAAAAAGGTTGTGCTACTATGTATTCTGAAGAACATGAAGTTGGAAATTCAAATGCCGGTCAATTTTACTGCGGACAGAACAAAAACAATTTTCAGCAGAGACGCAGGGATTAAAACTGCAGACACATCTTTGTAAAATGGCAGGGCACCAGAGCAAATCCACACAAACACAGGCAGGAGATGCACACTCCACACAGAAGCCACCCCAACCAAGAATCAAACCAGAAAACCTATAGCTGTGCAGCAACAATACTACCACCGCACCATCAATTACGCAAGGACTTAAGCATTCAGAAACCTGAAGTCTGAAATTCAAATGCCTGTCAATTTTACTGCGGACAGAACAAAAACAATTTTCAGCAGAGACGCAGGGATTAATACTGCAGACACGTCTTTGTAAAATGGCAGGGCACCAGAGCAAATCCACACAAATACAGGGAGGAGATGCAGACAGAAGCCACCCCAACCAAGAATCAAACCAGAAAACCTATAGTTGTGAGGCAATAATACTATCACTGCACCATCAGTTATGCAAGGAATTAAACATTCAGAAACCTGAAGTCTGAAATTCAAATGCCTGTCAATTTTACTGCGGACAGAACAAAAACAATTTTCAGCAGAGGCATGGGATTAAAACTGCAGACACATCTTTGTAAAATGGCAGGGCACCAGAGCAAATCCACACAAACACAGGCAGGAGATGCAGACTCCACACAGAAGCCACCCCAACCAAGAATCAAACCAGAAAACCTATAGCTGTGAGGCAACAATACTACCACCGCACCATCAATTATGCAAGAAATTAAACATTCAGAAACCTGAAGTCTGAAATTCAAATGCCTGTCAATTTTACTGCGGACAGAACAAAACCAATTTTCAGCAGGGATTAAAACTGCAGACACGTCTTTGTAAAATGGCAGGGCACCAGAGCAAATCCACACAAACACATGGAGGAGATGCAGACTCCACACAGAAGCCACCCCAACCAAGAATCAAACCAGAAAACCTATAGCTGTGAGGCAACGATACTACCACTGCACCATCAAATATGCAAAAAATTAAACATTCAGAAACCCTTAAGTCTGAAATTCAAATGCCTGTCAATTTTATTTAACATTTTTTAATCAGGACAGTCTGACTTGGAACAAATAAACAATTTTCAGCAGAGGCCCAGGAAGAAATAATGCAGACATGTCTTTGTAACATGGGAGGACACAAAAGCAAACCCACACAAACACAGGGAGAAGATACAGACCACACAAAGAAGGAACTCCAGCCAAGAATCAAACCCAAAAACCTGCAGCTGTGAGGCAACAATGCTACTACTACACCATCAAATATCAAGCATTACAACATTTACAAACCACAGATATTATGAGGAACAGATCAGATCGAATATGAGGCAAAAATCTGAAATTTTTTTACAAATGGTGGTGGGTAGGGAACTCAAGTCTTTAACACCTGCATACAGGGTACAGGGTTCAAGCCTGAGGTATTCCCTACCACACCACCATAAGCACCTGGGGAATTTTCACACACACACAAACTCCAGTAAAGCATAAGCACCTACACAAACTCCAGTAAAGCATAAGCACCTACACAAACTCCAGTAAAGCATAAGCACCTACACAAACTCCAGTAAAGCATAAGCACCATACACAAACTCCAGTAAGGTAAAAAGCAATTAAATAAAGGTAACACGCACCATACACAAATAAACATTGTAAATTAAGCACCATACACACACAAATAAACATTGTAAATTAAAAAGCACCTTACCTGAATATATCCAGCTAACGTACATCCTTCCCGCGCAATACTGAAAGACCCGCGAGATCCTAATGCTCCTGCCCGACAAGATCCTAATGCTCCTTCCCGACGAGATCCCTAATGCTCCATCCCGAGTCCTGCTGCTCCTCTTGCAGTCCGGATGCGACCCATAATCCTGGCGAGTCTGTGTACTGTAAAAGTGCACAGATGTCTCCTTGTGTCCCCCTATGGGGACTGCCGGACTGCCTTGAGCATGCACATAGACCGACAGTAGTCGGGACTACTGCGCATGCGCGAAGTCCGCGAATTTCAAAAAATAATTTTTTTTTTATTTTTTCATTTTTCTTTCTATTTTTTATTTTGAGGGGGCTGCAGTCCGGCAGCCCGATGCCACGAGCTGCCCCTGGGTTTAATGATCCTGTGTTTCTGAACTATGGCCAAAGAGCCACATGCATGTCCATGGCTAGAGGGGTTTGGCTTTATTAGCATGAGTAAATGTATAAAGACTAAAATAGGAAAAAGAAAACCAAAACATCATGGACATTTAGAAGCCATATAGCTGAAACACTTGATGTCCTTAAGGGGCTATTTGCATATAGCCCATGGGCCTCTATTACAGGAGGTTTAAGGTATCACAAAGTGAAAACTCTAGCTTAGCTAGTTTTTTATTGCATTTTTTTCAAAGGTGAGAATCCAACTTTGTACCTTGTGTCTGTGAGGTAAATACCTTATACCATTATACCAACAACCCCCATCTTGCTGGGCTCCCACTCTCAGACAGTGCTATCATGCGACTTCATACCCATTCCTGGGGTAAGAGGCCATGTGCACAGTATGCTTGCGCACAGACAGTATAAAGCTATTTATTCCACAACATTAAGCACAACATTGTCACATTTCAGATTTTTTTTTAATACCTCCCATATATCTTAATAAGAATGTTGCTACTAATTTTGTGATGGAAATGGATTTTCTGTTTGTTTATAAAGTTTTGTGAAACGCAATTTTTATGATTTAATCCCTTAGTGCATCAGTAGTATTATGACCTCCCTTGACACTGAACAGCTGGCTAGTGACTCTCTGTCAACCTCAGTGGTGTCACTTAATAAAGGTGACTGTATTGAATTTTTTGTGTCTTTCGGCTTTTCCCAGTTAGGGGTCGCCACAGCAGAACTCTGGTCCGCTAATGATTGGCAGTAGATTTTTACGTGCTGAGTTGCCAGCTCTGACGCACAACCTTCTTTCCAATGAAGGTACGCATATTCACGCATGTCTCCACACAGAAGACGCTCTAGATGAGAATCGAACAAGACAACGTCATACTGTGAGGCGACAACGCTACTGCAGCACCATCACCGCTGTATTGAATATGAGTGCTAAACAGGGGCGGCTCGTGGCATCGGGCTGCCGGACTGCAGCCCCCTCAAAATAAAAAATAGAAAGAAAAATGAAAAAATAAAAAAAAAATATTTTTTGAAATTCGCGGACTTCGCGCATGCGCAGTAGTCCCGACTACTGTCAGTCTATGCGCATGCTCAAGGCAGTCCGGCAGTCCCCATAGGGGGACACAAGGAGACGTCTGTGCACTTTTACAGTGCACAGACTCGCCAGGATTATGGGTCATGTCCGGACTGCAAGAGGAGCAGCAGGACTCGAGACGGAGCATTAGGGATCTCGTCGGGAAGGAGCATTAGGATCTCGTCGGGCAGGAGCATTAGGATCTCGCGGGTCTTTCAGTATTGCGCGGGAAGGATGTACGTTAGCTGGATATATTCAGGTAAGGTGCTTTTTAATTTACAATGTTTATTTGTGTGTGTATGGTGCTTAATTTGATGGTGTAGTAGTAGCATTGTTGCCTCACAGTTGCAGGTTCTTGGGTTTGATTCTTGGCTGGGGTTCCTTCTTTGTGGGGTCTGTATCTTCTCCCTGTGTTTGTGTGGGTTTGCTTTTGTGTCCTCCCATGTTACAAAGACATGTCTGCATTATTTCTTCCTGGGCCTCTGCTGAAAATTGTTTATTTGTTCCAAGTCAGACTGTCCTGATTAAAAAATGTTAAATAAAATTGACAGGCATTTGAATTTCAGACTTAAGGGTTTCTGAATGTTTAACTCCTTGCATATTTGATGGTGCAGTGGTAGTATTGTTGCCTCACAGCTATAGGTTTTCTGGTTTGATTCTTGGTTGGGTTGGCTTCTGTGTGGAGTCTGCATCTCCTCCATGTATTTGTGTGGATTTGCTCTGGTGCCCTGCCATTTTACAAAGACGTGTCTGCAGTTTTAATCCCTGCTGAAAATTGGTTTTGTTCTGTCCGCAGTAAAATTGACAGGCATTTGAATTTCAGACTTCAGGTTTCTGAATGTTTAATTCTTTGTATAATTGGTGGTGCGGTGGTAGTATTGTTGCCTCACAGCTATAGGTTTTCTGGTTTGATGCTTGGTTCGGGTGGCTTTTGTGTGGAGTCTGCATCTCCTGCCTGTGTTTGTGTGGATTTGCTCTGGTGCCCTGCCATTTTACAAAGATGTGTCTGCAGTTTTAATCCCTGCGTCTCTGCTGAAAATTGTTTTTGTTCTGTCCGCAGTAAAATTGACAGGCATTTGAATTTCAGACTTCAGGTTTCTGAATGTTTAATTCCTTGCATAATTGCTGGTGCAGTGATAGTATTGTTGCCTCACAGCTATAGGTTTTCTGGTTTGGTTCTTGGTTGGGGTGGCTTCTGTCTGCATCTCCTCCCTGTATTTGTGTGGATTTGCTCTGGTGCCCTGCCATTTTACAAAGACGTGTCTGCAGTATTAATCCCTGCGTCTCTGCTGAAAATTGTTTTTGTTCTGTCCGCAGTAAAATTGACAGGCATTTGAATTTCAGACTTCAGGTTTCTGAATGTTTAATTCCTTGCATAATTGATGGTGCGGTGGTAGTATTGCTGCCGCACAGCTATAGGTTTTCTGGTTTGATTCTTGGTTGGGGTGGCTTCTGTGTGGAGTGTGCATTTCCTGCCTGTGTTTGTGTGGATTTGCTCTGGTGCCCTGCCATTTTATAAAGATGTGTCTGCAGTTTTAATCCCTGCGTCTCTGCTGAAATTTGTTTTTGTTCTGTCCGCAGTAAAATTGACCGGCATTTGAATTTCCAACTTCATGTTCTTCAGAATACATAGTAGCACAACCTTTTTTTTAGCAATTTTCGAAGTTTATAAGATGAATATTTTAAATTTGTCCCTATTTTTGGGACTGTATTCCCCCATTATTGGCTTCATCCAGGTTTTTGTGCTAAGGTTGACAGCTATGGCAAGAACTGAATTCACTGAATATGTTTGAGGGCTGTATTCCCTCATTACTGGGTTTGTCCAGGTGTTTTGTACTAAGAGGTTGACAGCTATGGTGAGAACTGAATTCACTAAATGATAGCCATTTAAGTTTCAGTCTTCCTCTTTTACAAAGCAGCTGATGTGGCGTAGTGGTATGTTACTCTGACTGTTTTGCTCAGGGACCTTGGCAGTAAAATATATGGTGGCAACACAACATTTTATTCTAGCAACTTTCCAAGATTATACAAGCAATGTTTAATGTGTCCCTGTTTTTGGGCTTTTGACCCCCAATACATTTTGGCTTTTTCCAGTTTTCTCGCGCTGCGAAGTTGAGATGCAGTTGAGTATTGAGTAGATTTTACAAGGAACTGAGAGCTGCAGGGGAATAGAAGTTTAGTACTTTGCCAAGTTAATACTATAGCACGACAGGCTGTGTATTTGCTTTTGATGCAGAAGGTTGTGGGTTCTACTCCCACAAGGGGTAGATGCTGCCGTACTGAGAATGTTCTCCTTGGTGAAGATACTAACTATGAGTTCATTATCAGTTTGCCATCCATTTCCTCTTGCAATATTATTACTAGCTTATCATTTTTTTAATGTAATATAGGCAATTTATTCCTGAGGGGCAACAGACACTTTATTTTTCGATGAAACCATGAAATATAAAGGTGATTGCTAGCAGCAACCGCTTCATTAGTTACAGATTTCTTTAATGTGGAATTATTTAGATGACTGACTTCAGAGATTGTGCATATTTACTGATAATGGACTGTAGAATTGTGCATATTTACTGATAAAGGTGGACTGTAGAATTGTGCATATTTACTGATAATGGTGGACTGTGGAATTGTGCATATTTACTGATAATGGTGGACTGTGGAATTGTGCATATTTACTAATAATGGTGGACTGTAGAATTGTGTATATTTACTAATAATGGTGGACTGTGGAAGTCTGAGTAGACTTTTATGATAAATGTTCTCAACTGGGCAGTTTGCCATTATGGGTGCATATGGTTTGTTTCATTGCTTACTGGAAAAATGTTCAAAACAAATTTAAAACACCCTGTAACAAGTGTACTGTATTGTACAAGGAATATAATTTTAGTACAATGAGGAAGGTGTATCAAAGAGCACATGTATGTTTCATATGCAAGGAGCCTATGATTCAAAAACAGCCCAAAATTAATCTTTATCTGCCACTGGCAAAATGTATTTTCTTTGAATGTGGGTTTCAATGCTGTTTCAATGAATGTGAGTTTCAAGGGCAGAGAAGTTTTAATGCTAAGTTTTCATTGTGAGACTGCATTGCTTTGTTTAACAGATGACTTAGTGTTTGTGCTGTAAAATACAAAATAAAACTTTCAAATGAAGTCCAACTCATCATAGAAGTAAAGCAGTATGCACATTAGTGTTTATGGTAAATGGAGTGAAATAGCCAAGTATAATGGTTCACTGGAATGGCTGCAGAGGCTCCATTCAACCATTATTTTGTCAGGGGGGAAGGGCAGCAAACTCAGACAGGCCCAGCTGAACTATACCTCCCAACTGTCCAGATTTTCAAAGAATGAATAGATTTTTGCTTCTTATTTTTGGTTTGTTGTTCATAAAATTTGTAGTTTTAATTCCTAAATGATTTGCCAGAAGTCACTCTAAGTTTCAGACTTCATAACCTTCAGAAAATGCATGTTAAAGTAAGAGCTGTTCTATCAACTGTCTCAATTTATACAAGAGCAATTTTTAGTACTGTTTATATATGCCCCCAATATATTTGGCCTTGTTCAGATTTACTGCATTAACAGGTTGAGAGGTACATGCAAATAAATTGCTTTATAGAATTAGGCATAGCCAACCTCTCAACTGTCCCCAATTTTTGGCTCAAAATGTTGCTCTTCCCCTTATAATCCCTCCAAAATAGCAATTTTGGAAGAAAACATGGAGGGTTTACAATTAAGAAATAACTGTAATAATCAAAGTTATAGATTACTTGAAATGCATGTAGATTCTTTTATATTTTGTCAGCTGCTCAAGGTAGCAGTACTAATATTAAAGTGTCCCTTCTTTGACAGGTAGCAGCTGTATTGTGTGTCTATTTTATATTTTTGCATCACGTTTTTGTCCATTTTCATAAAATTGTGTTTTTGGCAAATTAGTGACATCACTAAAGACTGAAGTTAGAAAATGACAGACATTTGAGTTTCAGATTTTATACCCTTCAGAAAATTCATACTAATGCAAGACCTATTCTATTATCTTTCTAAGTTTATTAGAACAATATTTAAAAATTGTCCTTATTGTTGGGCCTTTGTCCCACTTCTGTGTATGGCTTTGTCCAGATTTCTTGCTCTTGAGGTTGAGAGGTATGACAAATGTGTCAGGGCCATCACAGTCAGCCAGAGATTTCAAATTGTGACATGCTTGTTGCACCCCACTCCCCATGTAGTGACTCTGGATGTGTCCAAGCAAGGCAAGGAGTAGTTGTATCTACCTTGGATGGGGAGGACACACTGCATAAGTACTACAGTGGCTTTTCATCTGTCCTTGATTTTGCAGAATGGTCTGGTTTCTGTCATATTTTGTACTTTTGATTTATGCTTATTACTCAAAGTGCCTGTTGCTCTGTGTTTTAAGTAGCAATGCTTTAATGACCATAAGGTAAGCTTGTCTGAGATCGTAAGATGCAAGTAAGCTTTAATAAGCATACTGTTAAAGAATTGCCAACATTGAAAGCCTTTCTGTTGTTGCCATGCAGAGAATACTTGACTAGATAATGTATAAGCCTTGGGTATTAAAGGACAGGATTCCATTATTTTAAAAAGCTCATTACACTTGTTGGAGACTTCCAGTCATCTCTACAGACTTTACCCGTAAACTAAACAGAATGCCAATCATGTGTGGTCCATAACCTGTACAGTAATCCTTTAAGCAATGTATCTTGAGCTTGTTTCTTGTTTGCTTTTCATTTTTACTTTTATCATGTTTTCCCCATGAAACAAGTTGTCAGGCAACAGGTCTTTTTGGATAAGAAACATTTTTACAAGTGGGGCATCACATAGATTTCTACTTTCAGCATGTTACTTGGTACTTTAATAAAGCTGAATATATTATAATTAGGACTGCAGTGCAAGGAGAAGTGGTTTGAGTTGAGTGCTTCTGGTTTTTCTTATACTTGATTTTGACTGGCATTCCAGTAATGTATTTAAAAGTAATTTATTTTTTCATGCCTCACAACCTTTTGTTTCCATCTAGATATTAAGTAAGCTGTCATGCAGCCAATGCATTGAAATATTTTTATTCTTCTACACTTATTTTGTCTTGATTGGACTTTCATAATGATGGTTTGCCACCCAGGGCAGCGTATTTAATTAAAGTTAGTTTTTTGTGGTTTTGTGCATAGCTCCTCCCCTTTCTGGTTGACCACACCCCCTCCCCTTGACCCCACCCATTCAGCTGTCTCCTGCAGCCCCCCTGTGATTTGAAGTCACCAGCCACCACTGATGCTAAAACAAACATTTGTAATTTTGTTGTGCTGTAGAATAAATGACTGCCTAATAGTCAGTCATAGATCTCTTAACTCTCCCTGTTTTGGAGGAACATTTATATTTCTCCTCCTCATACTGCACTTATTTCCTAAACTCTTACTTTGCCTCCTTCTTTCACACCCCACCACTAACTACAATTCTTCTTCTGTCCATTTATTGTCCTAGTCATTTCCGTAAATTCTCCTTTCATGTCTCTCTTATTTTTTAAGATACATTGTACTTCTCTGTCTGCAAATTATTATTAATTTGAAAAACACCCCAATTTGATATTTTCCCTGCAGCCACCATGCTGTAAAACCATTAATTGTTACTGTATGTTATTTCTTTATTCAATAAATAGCCAATTTATATTAATTTATCTCTTTTTTGTGTTAAAATGCTATGTTCACGTAAGAAATATTTAAAAATATATAAAAGTCATGTAAATAAACTCATGTACGGATGTTTTTATCCGGAAATTATAAATGCACATCGTGTGTAACTTAAATATGGAGCTTTTCTCTCCGGGCCTCCCCTGAAAATGGGTTCTGCCCAGTCGTACCTTTCCTGATCAACAAAGACAAATAGATAAATAATTTCCAGGCCTACTGTACCCTTGCACATGATGTACTGGTACTTGGAAGTATGTCCCTATTTTAGGCTTAATTTTCCTCCTTCACACATTTTCTTAATCCCTCTCATCACATGTGATTCCTGAAGCTGTCTAGTACATAGTGTACCACACTACGTGACCAATGTACTAGTGGCACCAAAAATTTAAAGAAAGAGGGCACACATTTTACATCTTACTTTTTTAAAAGCAAAAGTAAATAACCTTGTGTGGTAGAATTTTGCAATACATTTAATTAAAGTTTAAAGATTTTACAGTGTCTCTTTAATAATGTGCTTAACTTTTTTCCATCTTTTATGTCACTGTATTTTCTTAATTGTTTGTTTCTGACTAGTTTCCTTCAGTCCTACTGGAAGTGGGAAGAGTTATTTGCTATTTGGTATTAAAATGTTATGCTAAGTAGATGTCTAGATTTTTGGCTGTATGTATATACTTTTCAAGGGTCTTTGTATCTATTTTCAGTGCCTGCAGAGAAGTATGCATGTCAACAATCTTTAAATTAACCAACTAAAATTGTGCATAAGCTGTAAACTTCAAATGGCTCACATATTGTTTACAATTAATGCTGTTCTTTTAGCATGCAAACCCCAATTTCATTTGCTGAAGTGACATGCTTTTTTAAAAAAAGATTTTAAACCTCTCTGCAGATGCTGACAGGCTTATAGAACTTGCAGTGGCCATGTCATCATCATAAAAAATATCCAGCTAAGCTTACAACACAGATGTTATACTCCTGCATAAGTTAAGAATACTTTTGCAAAGTGCATATCTGAATGTTGAACATTAATAATTTCTCAGTGCTTTTTTACCACCTGAACAAATAAGGGTATGTTATTAAACGACATTACTCCTATTACACTTATTTGATGTCATGAATGTGTTTGTATATCCTTTTTCTTAAAACCATTCTGTTTTGTGTATATAATAACATTTATAATAACATTTGCAATCTGTACAATCTGTACAAAAAGCAATATAAACTAAATTTGAGGTGTTACATTAGGCTGGAGTATTTATTGTTAAAAATTGGTCCTTATAAATAATTGATATCATAGAGCTGTCCCAAACATATTCACCCTGGTTATATATACCGCATTTTTGGGGTGTTTGATCATTTGGTTAGTATTTACAATGGTTTCCAACCTATTTGGTCTGTCCAGATTTTTGGTCCTTTAATATACAAACCCAGGCCTCTGCTCAAGTATTTTACACAATGTGGAATCAGCTTTAAAAATCATCCAATTTCTCTCACTTCCTAAAATTACCAAGGTTAGTATTGTAAAATCATTGCCCACTCATAAATAGGAGGCTTTTGCATAGACTCACTAATATTGTTAACTGTAATATTAGATCATAACAACAGATTAAATCTTCCATTCCTGGCCTTCTTAACCTCTAAAACAACTTGTTCTAAAAGTTTTTTTGAATACCCTCATTGTATAAACATATTGTAAGAGAACTTCCACCTTCTTAGCAAAAGCTTTGTCGTTGAATGTCATTTTGGGCAGTCTAATCAGTAGCACCTTGACACGTCGCTTTTTGTTTTAAGTACTGATAGCTCTTAAGTGCATGTAAGAATTCAAAAAAGTGGATTTTCTATGTGTCTTAGAAGAGAAACCATTTTACCACTTTTCTAGTCTGATGTCCAAATAGTCAAGATGATCAAATCGAATGGAGTGTGCAAACTTCAAAAAACTAGAAGTGGAACTGATATATTCTAAGAATGCATGCATTAAATGAGAAGAGAAAACTGAATTCTGTTTCAGTTTGTAACATCTAAATACTGCCAAAACAGGCACAGGTTGTCGGTAACATGGTCATAAGTCCTAGTTCCCACATTAGTTGTCCTTATAAAACAGCAAAGTGTAGTTCCCACCATGGGAATCAGTGAGTCTCCAGTTAGCGTGGCTTGTACCAGTGCCTATTGCAAAAAAGCCTTTGTAGAAATGTCTACGAAGAGGGAAAAGTATGCAACTGTACAGACTGTCTAGTCCCTGGTCGTATACTAAATTTACTTCAGCATTAAGTATAAGTAAGATATTAATCCATTTATAACTGGACCAAGTAGAAAATAATTCATAGATTGTTAATATAGTACAAAGAAATGATACGTATAATATACAGTAGGCAACTTCACTAATCCATGTCTTGCTACCCAACCTGCTGTTTAGCCAAGTATCTACGCCTCATAGCATTTGAATGTTTAAGCATTGTGAATTATGAGATCTGACTGTATTCTATGTTCACATTTTCTGATACGTCTTTGCCAGTCAGATGTAAGTCTGTACATTCTGTATATTGATATCTGCCTGCATTCTTTGTCTATATTTTTCTAAACATGTCTGCCTGAGTTTATCATTCAATGATGTATGTACTGTCGCTTTTTTGGTATGTGGAGCTTTTCTCCACGTGCTTCAGCTGAAAATGGACATATATCTAGTCAGACTATCCCAGTAAACAAATGTAAAATAAATAAATATAAAGATAGGTCCACTGCCAATAATCTTACATACTAAAACAGTGCAGATGTTACAGATTGTAAACTGACACAAGCTAAGTCTATGATGGGAGGATATCACAAATTTGTGAATTTTTGACAAAAACAGACAAACTAAATGTGTGCCGCTAGGGCTAATTAATAGGAAGTGGTGAATCTAATCAGGGTAGGAAGGCAGCATTGCCTCAGGGCACATAAACTGAGCTTAGGGAGGTCTATTACATTATGGTTAGGTGACTATTCTGACAGAAAGTAAAAAATACGTATTGACCTTGAGAAACATCATCGTTTACTGCTGTGATTGAAACTGATGCAAGTAAGGAAAAAGAACAAAATAATAAACTCAGGAGTCTAAAGTGCTTTCACCTAACTACCAATAAGTAGGTGAGGCTTCATCAGATCAGTGTAGAACAGTACAATGGCATTAAGTGCATTTATACTTTTAACTCCACTAAATATTAAATATATGTTCATGGCAGACTTGATTATGAAACCAGAAAAAATCATCAGATTTTAGCAACATTAAACAATGAGTGTATATAAACCAGTATTAAAATATTGTATAACTCAATGCAGGGAGGTTTTAGCACTTATGTTAACTAGCAATACTATTCCTGACAAATGCACTGGAATTTAAAATAAAAGAACTGTTTTAGAAGGCAGAACTACATATTATTTTAAAAGTGCTTCTAAGCCCATGACATTAAAAAAAAATCTATTTTTTTTTCTAAGTGGTCCTGTAGTAGTCAACCAATGTGAATATAATGTTAATTAAAAATACAATGAAGGAAGATAAAAAAAAATACAATATCTGACCCTTAATAAAGGCTATTTTGGTCCAGCATTCTAAGTTCAAGTAGAGATTTGATGGGGCAGTTTGTGGCCAGTCATGAGTGCCAGTAAGCTTTTAGGCAAATTGCCACTCTAGTTCCTTTTTCTCAAAGTATAGCTCGTGCATTCTGAAGCATAGTGCATGCCTGGTTACTGGATTATTAAGATCTTTTAATTTGATGTCTGATAAATGTAAGTAACCCTTACCTTTAAGACATTGAAAGTCTTGCTTTGTAGAATGAACCATATGTTGTGCAGCTGGCCTTGTAGATAACAAACTTGCTTTTTCAGTCATTTCTTGCTGTGCTGTAATATCTCTTTATTCAGTCCGACAATAAAAGCTGTTTCTCTTACTCAAAAAGTAACAGCATCTGCATCCTGGAGGCATGGAAGGCCAGCATTTGACTCCACAATTGGCGAAGTATGTCGTACTACCTAGCTTGCTGTTAATTGTTTAACAACCAAATAAAAATAAACGCAAGAGTAATATGCTGGTAATATGATATATTAACCTGGCAGTAGAATTGTGCACTAATTACAGATGGTCAGTCTCGGTGGCAGGAAGTTTCAGGCAGAGGGCATTGAGGTAGCTGAGGTGGGATGACACCAGTGCATGAAGAACTACTGAGAACTGCAATCCACAATGTCACAGATTAGCTATAGGCAGTATGTCCAAAACAGCTGCATTCGTGTTTTGGACTGGTCAGCATAATGCATGATCTACATTTTGCCTTATTACACACTCCTGCATATCTTTCAGTCCATGTTAGTAACTCATTAAGGCTTTGCACTTGACAACTAGTAATGCCGTTCGGCTTTTCCCGGTTAGGGGTCTCCACAGCGGAACTCCAGTCTGCTAATGATTGGCAGTGGGTTTTTACGGTGCCGAGTTGCCAGCCCGATGCCAAACCTTCAAAGAAGGCACACCCATTCATGCGCACACCTACCTGCATGTCTTTAAATGTCACTTGACTGTGGGGAGGACATGCAGACTCCACACAGAAGGCGCTCCAGATGAGAATCGAATGGGAGAACCTCTTGCTGTGAGGTGACAATGCTAACCACTGCAATCAGTTCAGATCAACAGTGGGAGGGGGGGTAGCTAGAGTAGCATTAATTCTGTAACCAAAAGTAGCCCTTTAGGGAAGCCTTAAACTTGAGACTAAATCAATAAATTAAAGAAAAGGCAATATGTAGAGGAATCACATTGTTCCACCTAGAAGTGACAAGACTTACAACCCATGTGAAGTGTATTTGTGGCACTATACAACAGGGTTTGGAGTGGTAAGAATTTGAAAACATTACAGTAACTATGCAAAATAGCAGAGCAAACAACACACCATGTACACATTTCTAATACCAACAAGGCAGGAGTCAATCAAGTTGTTTGTGTGAATGCAAAGAA
The DNA here is from genome assembly GCF_019279795.1 of Protopterus annectens. Classification (NCBI taxonomy): domain Eukaryota; kingdom Metazoa; phylum Chordata; order Ceratodontiformes; family Protopteridae; genus Protopterus; species Protopterus annectens. Next base: position 1,196,047,697 of record NC_056725.1, on the reverse strand, counting down.
AATAGCAAGTTTTAAGGGTAGCATCAAAAAGAGAGCTAACCAGAACAAAGACAAAGCAGAAGTAATATTATTTATAATGCTGAGCACAGCCACTGTATTTTGGGAATGCTTAATACTCTCCAGTGGGCAGATATGAAGGACAAATGAAATAGAGATGTTGGATCAAATTGCTGACCGATAACAACAATGTGGGAGAGCTGTTCACACTGTCATCAATGGCCTTCTTACTAATAATTTCACTGTAAAGTAAATCTTCTCTAAGCCAAATTGAATTTTGAAATCATATGATATGAATTAATCTAATTTGGATGTATATGGAGGCAAATAGCTGTAGCATTATACCCCTGCCCCAGTTTTTACTGTGTAACTATGCCACACTAAGCCTGCAAATCTATAGCACTGGACTTCTAGAGGTAATACCAAACATGTTTGACAAGAGAGAGATAAATGATAGACTAGAACCAGTACACTAGTGACAGTAGATCTGCATATGTGCTGTGACTTAAGAATATGGTGGTTTCTACCAGATTTATATGGCAGTTTAGAAAGCTTATCCTGATGGGACACACTTTAATTGTAGACAGAAATCTCTGGTGCCTCTAGACATATGCAGAATTGCCAAATTTGTGTGATAGTTTTAGATTAATTAACTGGCAGTAAAACAGCACAGCGGCCTGAGAGTCAGAGGTATTTCTGCTCATGATAACTTTGAAGTTAGGCACTTATAAGTTAGCAAAGCTGTGCCTAACATGTTAGGATTTAGAAACTATGCTATGCTCAAGTGCTTGCATTAATAGCTTTGTAAATCTAAGTGCATAGTTGAACTTTCACAATGGATTATAGGAGAAAACACAACAAAAATGCTGTACTATAGCAGTGACACAATATTACCATGTGTCTGGTCTTTCTATTTTTTGTGCTCCTTCATTTTTTTGTTCCTGTCTGCAATATTTGTAACTATTTATCACCTTATTTGTCTAAGTGTTATGAAACATCACCCCTTTGTTCTGTCACTACTGTATCCACCCATCACTTTCAGTGTCAGGCTATCTAACTTTGGATTCTTTTTATGCATTCATGTTTAAATAGTAATAATAGTAATGATATGGTAATTGCATCTCTAAATGTATCTCTAAAATAGGCATTACTAGAATTTGGGTGTATGTGCCATGCGACTTCATTAATAGAGTGCAGATGAATAAAGCTGTTGTTGAATGCATATCATGTCTAATGCCCCTTCATTCACTCATTCATCTTAAATGTATGAGAAGAAAGAAGCATACCCACTATCTGGTGCTAAGGTAATTAAAATTATACATGTTAATGGCAAATGGAAAAGGAAAGATTCTGTATGGTTTGAGGCAGATATTATTTTGGATGAAGAACAATATGTTGAGGGTCGGGTTTTTTGGATCCACAGATATACCCTTTAAATCACCCCCCATACCCCACAGATCCCCACAATTACATGAGAGACAGTATTACCAAAGAGGGGAGAAATGCTTAATACCCCCAAAGGGGACAGGGGAAATGCAGGGGCTGGGGGAGGGGAAGAATAATCAGTTACAGTAATGTTATTATTACTAATAATTTAGTGAATATTTTCCAGAACGGTTAACTTTCTACAATTCAAAAAATATGATGTGGTTAATACCATAGCGGAATTGAAATTGTATGCTAGAAAATTAAATTTCAATATATTATTTGGTGGTACCAGGGAGGAATCCTCTGAGAATCATAGACAAAGTACTTTTAATTGTCTGCTTATCCCACCAATTCAGCTTTTTGAAAAATTGTGTGACACAATTTAAGGATTTTAGAATCTGAGCATCTAGTATGCATGTACTACAATCTTATAAAACATCAGAATGGAGTAATACAGCATCTGCCTCAGGATTGCTCTATTAGGATTATGAAACCTGACAATGACGTGGTATGATGTTGATGAATACAATGTATTACATCTGTAAAATGTGCCCATATTTGAAAAACAATGAATTTTTGAACCTGTTTCTAGAAATGAGGTTAATGTGGCTTATGGTACAATTCATCCATCTATCCTCAGCCCCTATGATTAGTAAGTCAATAATCCCCAACATTTTCAGTGCTCTTAAAATACACAAGGATGAATATGATTCCCCAGTATGTCCTATAGCAGGCACAGGAGGATCTAAAACTGAACCCCTGGGCAAATGGGTGGATCTGAGATGAAAAAAAAAATTGAAGACAAAAATTATGTTTTAAAAGATTCATGTAATTATTTAAATATGATAGTAGCAAATCTGATGCAGTTTATTTCTTAACAACTGATGGGAAAGACTTGTTTATAGGTTTGTACTAAGTTAACTGCCCTTGTGAGCCATTTTAAGCCTAGCCAGTTATCTCCTGTGAGATTCAAGCCCTGTACCTTGTGTTTGTAAGGCAAACACCTTAACCATTAGGCTACCCTCCCAACCCTTACTAAGTGGTGATGGATTGGTTTTAGGAAACCTTGGTTACAAGTCTAACATATCACAAGATGACATTAATATGGTTATGGAAATGATGGAGATAATATTATTTAACAACTTTGTATTTTTCAATTTGTACTTGAGGTTTTTGCATGACATTCGTATTTTTGGGGGAGTGATATTACTGTGTTGAAGGAGTTTTTCAAATATATTATCCAAAAAGTTGAATGTCTTAAATTTAAATTTTGGTTTTGATTTTGATGATCTTAATTGCTTAGATATTATTATAAATAAAAAATATTGAGAAAAAATACAAGTCAAATATTCATAGTAAACCTACCTTTTCTATTTCTTTTAAGTGTTACTAGTTCACATCCTCTTTACCAAAAGAAAAATTACTCAAGGGACAACTTGTGAGATTGTCTGAAAATACCACATATTTCAAATAATAAACATGTCACTATCTGCATTTTTAGCAGTGTCTTTATTACATCCCAGTTATATCCTTGGGGTCTGAATTCTTCTTTTGAGTCTGATATTTCAAAAACAATGAAAATGATGGCTAAGAAATAATGATATGACTTGCCTTGTTAGCAAATCGCTCATCACATTAAAAATTAGTTTACTTTAAGGACTTTCCAACAACAGGGAGATTTCTCCATGGCTGATGTTGTACTGTAATTATACTGCAATGTAACTGGTGATTTTCTTTCAGGCTGCAGCTTGATTCGCCTCTTCACATACAAACCACCTGGCTCACTATAAGCTCTGAAGCCCCTGTAGCTATCTGGACACCTCATTAGTACCTGCCTTTTCTTACAGTTTCAGCAGCATACACCCACTGTACATCACTGATGAGCTCTCTTTGTAATATACATGTTGTCTGGTTCAGGTAAGAACTTAAGAAATTTTTAAGGGGAAGTGGCTTTTATGCTGCAGGAAGAATCCTGAAGATATCTCAGCCTCTAAGAAATGTTCTAAAATATAATTTATTGGTTCTGTAGGCCATCCTTCCCTCAACACAAAATATCATCTATACTGGCTAATTTCTTCAAGGAGTCCTGACTGCATTGGATACCATCAGGTCTCCAAAAAAACTAAAGGAGGATAAGCAATCTATTCTTCTCTTATCTTGCACCTGTAAAGCTGAATTATTTTTGCCACTTATTTCCTTATTTATTTTATTTATTTTTATTTTATATTTGTTGACCGGGCTAGTCTAGCTGGATACATTTCCATTTTCAGTAGAGGCCCGGGGAGAAAAGCTCCACACAAATTTTAACAAAAAAAAGTCAAAAAAATATAGAAGCAAATGGACAAATCATCATAGATGAAAAGACAAATAATAAAAAAATATAGTATCCAATAACAGGTATACACATGAAGAGAAACACATTTCTAAAACTAACATTATTAGCTGTAATAACATTAAGAACAAGGCACAAAACAGAGAGCAAGATTGATTTATAATATTATAGAACTAAATCTTAGTAACAAAAGGAGAAAGATAAACACTATAGTAGGAGAGGAGGAAGGGAAGCAGTTTAAGAAAAGAGAAGGAAAAGTTAAAAAAAAGAATGAATGAGAGAGATCAACTTATGCTCAAGAATCTTTGACAGTTGCCTATGTCTCTGCTCACTCATACTAACTGAGCACATTATTGGTTGCAAGTATAAAAAGAGACATGGCTGGCATTTAATCAAGTCATATGAGAAGCATGCATGTACACTAATGTGGAAAAACATTCGGTTACAGATAGGTGTCCACAGCTCTATAGTCTAGTAAGGTAACAAAGTAGTTTGTTGTGGAGATATATGTCTACAAGTCTTAACAGGTGAAATACAAAATCTGAAGCATGCTGTTTATTGACAGGCTTTTGATATCAGTGCTATAATGTTTATAATAAGTTATCGCAGTTACACATATAGGTAACTGCGGTGGTGGTCCTGCGGTAGCATTGTCGCCTCACAGTAAGACATTGTCCTGTTCAATTCTCAGCTAGAGCGTCTTCTGTGTGGAGACATGCATGAATGGGCATACCTTCATTGAAGGTTGTGCGTCAGGGCTGGCAACTCAGCCCATAAAAATCTTCTGCCAATCATTAGCGGACCGGAGTTCCACTGTGGCGACCCCTAACCGGGAAAAGCCGAAAGACACAACAACAACATTGCAGTTATACTTATGCATAATGTATTTGTAGTGACCTCTTGCAGTCTATATAGTGTGCCCTAAAAGGAGATTGTACGCATCTTTGGTACATTGAATAGTCTAAAGCAGAATATAGTCCCCCTATCCACAGTGATAACTTCAAGATATTCATCTGTTTGGGTATCCTAAGCTTCTGCAGTCTGTATAGTGTGCCTAAACAGGAGATTGTTTGCAGTTCTCATTCTCTGGCTAGAGTAAATGTCCCCTCGAAAAAAACATGCTCAGTGTGATTGTTTGAATGCAATTATTCTGTGCTCCATTTTCAGTTTATTACACTTGCTACTATGTGACACTATTCAGATTACTACATCTGTTATATTGGCCCTATACCATATTAATTCCCTATAGAATTAATTAGTATCAACAGAACCCAGCAGTCTTTTTGGCAGTAGTCCTTACAATTATGAAGCATTTCCTTATTAGCATACTTTTGGCTAATATAATACCTTTGCCAGAAGTGTATAATAACAGTGAGGAACACAATGCCTTAGTTAAAAAAAGTAATAATTTTAAGGAACAATAACTTTGCTGACTGCACTACAGTGTTGCATGAGGCCCTGACAAGTAAATACATTAGAATACTACATCAAAATATAAGGTGTGTGTACTAATGCAAAACCCATCTAATCTTTTGCTCTGTTTATTAACATCTTAGATATATAGACAAAAATAATAACTATTGGAACACGTTTCTTCTATGTGGGTTATTGATATCCATATCACTGTGCTTTATTTTCCCAGTCTTGTTTTCTGATGTTGTCATTCCCAGCCATATTTATTATATTAATAGTGAAACTGCATGATTGAAGTTTAAGTGGTCAGTGTGTTAGACCTTCATAGGTGTTTCTCCTGTCTTCACAACTGTTGACAATGGATTGAGTATATTTATGGAAGGGGTTGGTGGTGAATCTCTCACACGGGGCTGCAGAGTTATTTATCCCTCTGCAAAAGGATTGTTAGATTCTTATATGGTTATGGTTATAGGCAGCTTTGCTGCAATCACTTGTGATTAACTAGCAAATGTTTCAGACAGTTATAAGTCAATTGTTCGTAAAAATGCATTCAGAAATGACGTAGCACAGCTAGTCATATAGCGTGCCATGTGAAGGTAGGTGTTCAACAGTGTGGTTCTGAGCTATATGTAACAGCAAACTAAACTACCTGTCAAAAAATAACATTTCTATACCATACTTCAAAGCAATCAAAACTTATTACTGTACACACATATAAGTGCTTTATCTTGCCTTATATACAGGAAGTACTATTTTCTCTATATTTATAAAAAAATTAAACAGAAACTAACCTACCTGTGTTGCATTATATGAGAGCATGTCCAGATTTACCTACTGAGGTAAGTTCCTGTACTGTAAAATATCACCTTCATTCACTGTTTAAAAATTGTACATTACAAAACAGTTTTTCCTGATTTTTCTCAATTCTGCTCCACAAAAAGGCATATTTTCATATGTAGTCTAATTTATTAAAGGTGGCAACTAATGTACCTGAGAATTTAAACAAAAATTGTATAATACTGTTTGTATGATGATAAATGCATTCCACATTTTCTTTAATTCCATGTGTGAAAAATTGCTTCAGTTGTATTTTAGAAGCTTTCAGACATCTTTATTTAAAGGACAATTCATAAGGGTATCTAGGTTGATAATTAGTGAAAATTTATTTTAAGACAAATGTGTTAATATTAAAAACAAGGAAAGAGGTTACAATAATATCTGTAGTCAGTATAAAGAAAAGTGAATGTTATAACCCTATTTTATATGCTATTATGAGTAATTATTTATTTAATCAGACAGAAACATTCAAACAATAACAATACTTTTGTAATATTCCACAATTGTGATAAACGTGAATAAAAACAAGATCATTACAGACAATTAGAGCACTTTTTAAGTCATAATTAATTTCTAAGATGCTAGGTAAGGAACCCTGCTTTTCAAAGAAACAGGCTAATAAGTTGAAAAGTATCTTGGAAGAGGATACTCTGATTTATTCTCAGAAGTGTCATTTAATTATGCAAAAAGAAAATAGCATATGAAAATGTGGGGTATGTGCAAACTTCTCAGTGAAGGACCATTAATTTCCTTGCCATTGTAATAGAAATAATAAAACTATGAAATGTACTAGTTCAGATCTGTGCCTGGTCAGAATTCAGTGAATGGTGTTTTCAGTTGTAACAGTTTTGGGGTAGTATATATTGCTAGTGTATAAAGCACATGATTGTTGTTATGTAGGAAAGGCCATCAGGAGACTAGATGTGCATATTTATGAACATCAGTACAGTATAAAAATAGAATACAAATACCACTTTGTACAAGCATTCCATAGAATGCAGCAATTTTAAGAAATTTCTATTTTTAGTGGTCAGACGCATAAATATATTGGTTATGATTATTAGGCGGTATTAGAATCCAATGAATTGAAATGGCAGTCAGTTTTAGATGCCAACCACCCTCTGTGAATGAATAATTTTATTAGTCTTAAAATTATTTTAAACCTTAGAGAATTAAGATAAGTAATTGTTGATTTCTAAACATAAAGATAAAATTATATACTTTCTAAATATTTTTAAATGTTTGGTGTGAGATTTTATTGGAGTCATTAATTTCACAGGATTGTGATTTATTTTAAGTCAATTGTTTCAGTTGTTGGTTTGTTCTGAAGATGTTTCTGGTGAGGCTGAGATTAAAGCGTTAAACTAATAAAATATGTTGGTTCCATCTATACTGTGTTTTCCTGTTTTAACGTACAGGTGGACAAATGGTGTTATCTGGTTTAGTTTAGTTTATTTATCCTTTGTTGATTAGGTTAGTCCCATGAAGCTAGTAGCCAAGGTGGTATTTATACTACTCTGGGAAATTTGACAAAGTCATTGAGGAACTTCCCTACACCTTTCAGTATTTTCCATGGAATCTTTTACAGTCACTTAAGCTATCACCAACAGAAGCCGATGGAACCTTGGTTTAACATCTCATCTGAAAGACAGCACACTCAGGAGTACAGCACCCCTCTAATACTGCACTGCATTGTCACCAATCCAGTAACCTAGTGTAAGAATAGAACTCACAGCCTTCTGGTCTTCCAGCACCAAAGGCAAGTATGCTTCCTGTAAAACATTACAACAGACAGTGTTGCCCTGATGCTTACTGTCTAGCACACACTTTTACATTAATATTGTTTTGAAATATCGCAGAACAGAAATGTACAACCCTCTCATCTAATGCATCATTAGAAAGTTCTAAACCAGATGAGCAATTCTACCAGTGATATCTTAGTTCAGTCTTATACAGTTACAAAACTATGATCATTTGTTTGACACTAGCACTACTAATTTTTAACAAATAAAATACCATTTTTTTTCATAAATCTGCAGCATAAAACCAGAATCTGCAGACATATATTTGATACTAACACAAATGTCATTGTCTAGCAAAGAGCTTTCATATTTTACATTTTTTGTAACCCACATCATTTAACAGGTAATTCAAATCTTATGAAATATGTTTTCAGTAGAGGATTTCAGAGAATAGCTCTCAGGAAACAAGTGGTTTCCTGGCTTTGACCTCGGGAATGAAGGGGATTAACTACTCCTTCTGCTCAGGATTGAATGAGTTAAGTCACATGGCTGACTCCACTGACTGCTTGTTTTTTAACAAAGAGCCCTATATACTTAACTGGTGTTTACAGCAAACACACACAATGTTTTTCAATACTATATAGACTTTTCTAAAATCTGTTTCATGGAGTTATATTTTCCCACTAGAAGCAGTCTTCACAGTATGACATTAAGTTACAGAAGAAATGTGCTATATTAAGGAGATTGTTAATTACTCTGAATGTAGATGGCTTTGCATGAAACCAATTTTGTGCATACTGTCTGTGGATAATGTTAAAAATGTAAAAATGTTTAAGGCATTAAAATCTACAGCTGTCCTTCTGGGGAGACATGCATGTTCAGATCAGTGCCTGGTCAGAATTCAAAACGAATATGATCAAAACATGAGCCAGTTTATGAAAGAAGTGGTGCATCGAGTAGTACTTGTTTAGTCTTCAAGAGAAACTGATGAAAGTCTTATCAGTGCTCAAGAAGAGATAAACCAAACCCTACTAGATACCCAGCAGCAAATGTTATCTGTGCTTAACCAACAGTTTACATCCCAGGAAATGTACTTTTTCAGTATGTCTGATGAAACTTGGACCTGTGGATAACATGAAGGCATACCTAATTATTTTTTAAATGCATTTAGTGAGGAAAATTTGGATCAAGAGGGACAGAAACTGGAAAGGCTCTCCAAACTTGCATAGATTTGGCCATGTCTGCTGTACATGGTTATTATAAATTAAAGAAAGAGATTTTCAGCAGGGATTGGGGGGGGGGGGTCATTCACCTAAAGCACAGTTTTCTAAATTTCAGAAATAGATGTTTTGTATGGGCAGATTGGTGAGGCATCAAATAATAAGTGCTCTACATATTTTGTGGCAAAATATTACATAAACAATATAAGTAAAATTTTGGAAATTTTGTTGGCTGCAGATTGCTGGACACATGCCTTAAAATGAGTAGTCCATAGTGTTTGTCAGTCTCCTAAACAATTACTTGTTGCAGTGGAGTGTTATTAAATGAAGTTACAGATTTGCAAGTAGAAAGGGCAAGTAATAAGGTTTCACCTACGTATGTCTGTACCTCCAACTAAGAAACAAAATGTATTAAGTTTTTACCTAACTATGTTTGAGTAACCCCAACTAAGGAACAACATGTCATAATTTCAATTAGTTTGTTTTAAATGCTGCAGAAATGGATATACAGCCAGGTAATTTATAATTAATTACAGTAATTCTATTCCTATAAAAACTATTAATACTAGTCACCAGTTTGTTTAACAAAGTGTGCGTGAGATATACCAGTGGGTTATGAACATGCTAAATGATTAACTATTAGAAGTGTAGAATCTGCTTTTTACCATTGTAATAGAAATAATAAAACTATGAAATGTACTAGTATAACAGCAGAAAAATAATTACTAGTAAGCATGATCACACTGGTTAAATCACAATATGGTTTCAAACATAAAACTAACTAGTAGGCAGAAAACTGAAGTAAAGCACACATACAGAAAAGAGGGAATATCCTTGGGACAAGAATAAATGCAGACTATCTTGGGTAAAGGTAGCTCTGTTGCTTAATCTAAATCATGATGAAATAATTGCCCACAATTTACGTTAGTTTAACGAACTGTGGAAGTTATGGGGGGGGGGGTATTCAGCTGCATATATACTGCTAGAAGTACATGACCTCACCAAAAGGTTAGAAGACACAAAATAAGTCAATATTTGACTTTTCCCAGAAGAGTTAGATAAATCCTTTAATTTGTTTTGTCAAAAGACTCCTGTTAAAAATACTGAAGGAACTCTGTAATAATGATGGCATGTAGTGTGAGTTCTACCAAAAAATTCCAGTGGTTAAACTAAGTAATAAAAGATGTCAGCATAGAGACTGATAGAGAAAAATCCCTGGTAAAGAATATACTAAGGGAAAAGAAACAAAAATTAAGGAAGAGACACATGGGTTTCATACTGAACAAAAAGAACAAAAGAGAGCCTAAACAAAGCCTTAACCTAAGTTCTGTCCACCAAAGAAGAAAGCCTGCTATGAAGAGAAGCAGAGACTTCCGATGGAAGTCCTTGTAAAAAAATAGGATAAAAGCACTTAACTGCTTGGTTTGAATAAATTATTTCTTCTAGCAGTCTGTACAAGTCTCCACAACATTTTATTGCAACCCCATTATATAACCCGGGTCTATATAATATGAGCGAATCGCACAAATTGCGAACGCCCATAATATCAAAAGTACCAGACCTCAAACTTCCTATTGTGGGGGGCTGTGCCCCCCACATCCCCCGCTAAATATATATTCCAACTTTGAGATTGCACTACAGTGAGGGAAGGGCAAATATTCTATTCTTCACTGTACCGTGATCTCAGAAAAAGCACTTCATGGTCCGGTACATTTGATAGTATGAGCGTTCGCAATTTGTGCGATTCACTCATATGATATAGACCCATATAACCCTACTTCAAGCTTAGGAATAAGTTGCTATATAGAATAATGAAAAAGAAGGAACAGACATTGAGCAAGTTCATTGATTCCAAAACTGTTTGGGAAATGTGCAATGAAATGAGCACAGACCACATTTAGGGTGGTAATTTGGGAATGGGCAAAAACAAAGGCTAGAGTTTTGACTGGATTATAATGACCTGGTATTAGGAAAGATATGCAGAACATTTGTGTGGCCTGCCTTAAGTATCAAAAGACAGCACCTAAACCAGAATTTAAGATTCACTGATCCATTTGCTCATTGTAGAAGTTCTCTTTGAATGCATAACAATAGACAATTTGAGCTCACCTGTGAAATAGATAATGTTCATCGACATATCTTGTTAATTATCAATTATGCAATATAATTTCAAGAGGAAGAATCCCTGTGAAGATTCACTGCAAAGTCCATAGCAAAAGAACTAGTCCTCTTCTCTATAGAAAGAATTTCCCAATAAATTCATAGTGACCAAGGCATCCAATCCATGTCCAGAATAACATGTAAACTTTGCCACTGCTTTCAAGTAAACAGCTTGGGACATCTGTATACCACTCTCAAACAGATGTGCTGGTTCAACACGTTAACAAATCTTTAAAGTCTCTGTTGTGAAATGCTATACAGATAGGGAAAAAGACATCAGCTGCTGCTGTATCATTTCGTCTCATCTAAATTCAAAACTTTTGAACTGCTGCATGGCAGTCATTCACAAAAGAAACATGGAGGGGAAAAAAACTTGAAAAAGTGCAGTAAATCATTTTTCAGATTTGCAGGACATGTTAAGAACTGCAATGCCTGTAGTAAGAGAGCATATTTATTGCTAAAAATTTTTATTAAGATCAAAACTAAAACATACAACTGTTATAAAATAATTGATAAGATTTTTGATACAATAGATACAAATAGAAAATATTGATACAAAAACAAGAATAAACATAACTATTTACAAATGTGTTCACTACCTATGGATGAAGTTTGCTATTTAAATTAAAAAAAATGAAACTAGATTCATTTTACTGGTTTACCAGTAGATCATTTATACTTTTCCAGTAATTGTAAGTTGTTGTGCTCCCTGATGATCTAGCTCTAACTGTCATCATTTCAAATTTAGAGACTTCCATGAGAAGATCTTTAAAGTTTTGAAAAGAAGGTATTTGAGAGGATTTCTAATTTTTAGTGATTTCTTTCCTGGCAATGGGTAGAGCAGACCACAGAATTTAATATTTATTTGAATTTACACAATTTGGGACTGGAGTGTTAAACAAAATATGTGATTTATTGATTGAAAAATTATCTGTAAAGATAGCTTGTAGGAAGTTATTGATGTCATCCCAAAATTTCTTTAAAAGATGGCAATCATAAAATATGTGTGCCCACTCCACATTAATAACTTTTTTACATCTCCAGCATAAAACGTTTTCTTTAGATATTTTGTTGACTTTAAACGGAGTAAGAAATGATCTGTTCAAAAATCTCCAAGTAAAAATTCTCCATTTATGTGAGGATGTAGTTTTACGAGCTGATTAGAGTATATATAATTTATCAATATCTGAAGGATAAGAATTATTAATGGTAATAAAAGATTTCCAGAACTTTTCTGAATGAATATCTAAGTCTGATTTTATTGATTTGTTTATGTGAGAGAGACTAATTGTATTAGAGTCATTCTGTTGAATGAGAACCATTAAATACTGTATTAGCCTGGGGAGTATTGTTTTAGTTGTAGAAGGAATAAGATTGAGCTTATCTTTGATATATTTTCTAGATTCTTGTAAGTCAAGCCAAGAGGATGAATCAAAATTATTCTCTTCAATAAGAATGTTAAGTGATTTTAACTTATTATTCATCATTTGATACCAAACTAGTAAATGCTTTTGTTTAAATAAATACATTTTATGATAATCTGTAGTGAAGATGATATTATGAGTATAGACTATAGGGAAAATAAGAAATATCCAGTATTCATATAATTTGTGTCTAAGAATAAAGTTTTTGAAAGATTTCAAAATTAAAATGATGTAGTTAGATCTATATAATTGAATGTAATGATATGAAAAAAATTCTTTCAATCTCCAAATAAAAGTATTATTTATTACGTTTAACATATTCATTTCAATAGTATTATTAGAATTTTGAGATAAACAAAGAATATAATCTTTCCATTTAGCTGAATATCTATAAGAAGAGTAATATCTATAAGAAGAGTAATAGTTTTAATTACGTATGAAATAGCATAAAATTCTAGATTAGGCAAAGCAATATATCATTATCCCAGTTGAACATTTGGATAGATAATGCAGTTCTATGTTTAATTAGATGCCAGATGAACTTATTAATGAGAGAATTAAACGTTTTAATTACTATATGGGTAGGGGGTATAGATATAGACTGTATTATATACTATTATATACTATATTATTTTAGGAAGTAAAACCATCATTATAAGTGACAACTTTTCTTCCATTGAGAATGTTATTTTTTAACCATGAGCTTGTTATTCTATTACTTGAATACTTTTGTTGAAATTAATTTTTAATGTATATTTTAAGTTATTAGAAATAATTATACCTAAATATGTTATTTGTTGAGTTTGAGGTACATATTTCTTAAAATTATCTTGAATATTGAATTTTATTTGACCAACTAAGAGAATTTGTGTTTTATTATGATTAAATCTAAGACCTGAGTTTTTCTGATACTTGTCCATATCAATAAATAACTCTGTCAAGGTAGCATTTTTACCCCCCAAAGTAATCAAGATGTCATCCGCAAACAGTTGTATTTTTGATGTTTCATTAAAACCCAAATCATAACCTTTAATGTTAGTATTATGCCTGATCAGATTAGCCCATGGTTCCATAATTAAGGTGAATAAAAGGGGATATAATGGACAGCCTTGTTTGGTTCCTTTTTCAATAGGTATAATTTGTGAAATATAGGAGCCTATTTTGACATATGCTTGACAACCAGTGTAAAGTTGGGTAAAAAGATGTATAAAGTTTTTGGAAAAGTTAAGTTCTCCCAGTAGAATAAATAAATAGTCCCAGTTTGTTGTGTCAAAAGCACAATGTCTAAGTTAATTATAGTTAGATTATTTTAAAGTTCTTAACTGATTCTATTAAGGTGAATATTCTCTTAAGGTTGTCATATGATATTCTGTTAATAATAAAGCCAGTTTGATCAGAGTCTACTAAACTAGGAAGGACATTTTTGAGTCTATTTTAGACATATACATTTTGTAATCTGTATTTAGTAAGAGAGCATATTTAGAGGGCAGTGGAGGCAATATAGAGAATATATAACATTAATGTTTGAGATAGATCAAGGAGGGAGATAAAGTACTTGTATTACTATGCACTGTTGGGAACCAAATTCCTTCGAAGGCAAGTTCCTCATGAAATAAAAGCGAAAGTGAAACAAACTGAATTATAAGATGAGACAGCAGTTAGAAGAAAACCAAACAGTTACATCATATAAATGTTCTGAAACCATGGAGAGAAAGTTCTACAGAAGCAGAAGTACATGTTTACAGGGGAGGTTAAGTTTCCCACAGAAGGTCCTGAACATAAAATAGGAGAGGCATTGTTAGTGTCTGGCAGTTGGTACAGAGGGTTAAAGCTGTGAGCTGTAGTTCTTCTCGTGCAAGGTTTGAATCCTTTTGTCCTTAGTGGCCTTGAACAAGTCATATAACTGGATATTACTTCTGAGTTACCCCTGAAAAGGGACTGAGCATTGAGTGGGACTACCTGGTTAACAAATGGAAAGTAAAAGAATTTGTACTCAGAAATGAAGACATTTTCTGAGTTGCCAGGTAAAAGCAGTTTAATTGAGCACAACATATAAATTGCACCCAAACAGAATGCACACTTAAAATCATTTTGAATACCAGTATATATATGTGTGTGTGTGTGTGTGTGTGTGTGTCTACACACACACACACACACACACACACACACACACACACACACACACAAATATTCCTTAGCAGATACATAGATATTTTCTTAGTCAATGAACGTAAGTAAAAGAATGAAAATATAGTTGAAAAGTTCTGTTTCTCTCCAAGACTTGAAGCATTTTTCATGTTAAAGAACATGAGGGAATGTTCCAAAGTTGTTTATCTTTGATCTGCTTTTAAGATGAGTATCTTCCATTGCTCTCCATTTATTAGCTTTCACAGTTAAATTTATGGACCCCCCGCTTTGTATTGTATAAGATTATTTTATGAATCTTAGATACATTGTCTTTAAGAAACTTTTTACAGCCAGAGCTTCTGATGTACAAGATTTCAACCATGTACAGGTTTTCACCCTCATTTCCCTTTAAAATTAAATTTCACATATTTAGCATATTACTGCATGAGCACACATTGGCAAACAAAGGGAAATTTTTAGAGAAAGTGCCTGATAAATGTCTCCATATTGTCTTTAGTGTCACTATGTAATGCCAATGAAATTTCAGCTTTGTAAAAGTGATTAATTATATAACAATCATTCATATTTCTTGCATCCATGTTGTAACTATACCTTTGCTTAGCAGGTCACATTTGTAATGCAACAGCAAGAGTTTACTTTCAGTCATAAAATGGATGGAAATTCTTAGTTTAGGTTCTGCTAGCCTGTGCATGCTTGTGTAGTATGTACTACAAGACAGAAAACATCTTGTCTTACATTGCACGGCATCACTTTCATCCAGCTTGCTGTCACTTTCTCACGATCATTCAAGCATGTGTCAGAATTCCTGAAGCATTATAGGCAGCAGTTATTCATGGCAGCTGCTCATCCATTGTAGTCCTCATATGTTGGTGTTTAGGTGGTGCTTCAGTCTTGCAGCATCTTAGAGAAAGACTGACACAGCTTTTTCGTTACTTGTCAGTGATGACTCTATCCTGAGTTGCAGTGACATCATAGTGAGAATAATAAAGTATGGGAATATAGGGGAACGAAATTTCCTCTTTTCCACTGGAAAAAAAGTTGTTTTATGTGTTTCATAAGATCATCATATAATGTGTACTTGAGCTGTAATTCTCAAATATATCTAGAAGATACAATGGGTCTTTACCAGCATTTAGGTTGGTACTACTACTATCCCATATTTGAGCAGAATGATAGGGATAAAGAGGATTAAAATATCAGGTTTCACAGCCTGTGCTGGGGACAATTACATGCAACTGTATTCTCAAAACACAGGTAGGAAGTAGTGGTGAAAACTATGATAATGTGTTAGCTGGAGTCAATTTCATAGGATAAAAACATGGAGATGATACATTAGGCTTTAACACTACATCCTCATTGCCTGTGTTCAATTGCCACAATACATCTTTCTTCCTCACTATCCACACTGTGCTCCACCCCAGACACAGAATTACAGCTCGCTCAAGCATCAAGCATAATACCGCAGCATAGATACTTTAATGACATGTGTCCTTTCCTCTCTGATTTCTTTTCTATCTTTCTGTCTGTGATTTCAGCTAGTAATAATAAACAGCAGGATATGGCAACAGGGAGGCACTGATGTTTTACTGCTTTTGATCAATTAGTTAATTGCAAGTCCATGTCCATCAAGGGTGTGAATCACATAAGGAAGATATGCATGTGAGTCAGAGAGTATGAGGTAGGAAAGGAGAGAAAGGGCTCTGCACAGGTTTGCAAAAGGTAAGGTAGCAATTCCCATCTATTTTAAGACTGAAAGTAAACTATCACTGTTGCCATTAGAAATGTGCCTTGCTAAGCATATATGTGCAACATGGCTCAGATGCTGAAACAACACTCTTCATGCAAGTCATAAATATTGTAATATTTCATGAGTGAGAATGTTGGAAATGTTCTACCACATTGGCACTTTTCATCCTGTTGTACATTTTACTTTTGTACGGGCTGTTGTGCTAATAATGGGATCCAAACTTTTTACCATTCTGTGTTTGCATTCTTAACTATAGTGCTTTTTAAGTTTGCATTTGTGTGCTTAGCAAATAAGATGGTTACTTTAAAACTTTTTTGCACTATAAAATCAACCACTGGATCATGGAAACTGTATTTTTAGAAAGAATTAGCTGAACTGATAATTGTTTTTTTTTTTTTTTTTAGTACCATTTTGGATTGCCAGTAATAATAGCAAGCAGCAATAAAGTAAAGTGCCTTTTATTCCACAACTGCCTATTAAATACAGAGGTGACATTCAATTCCTTGCTGCTTTGTCACTATGGGAATTAAGTAATATCAATGATTTTTGCTATTATGTTAATTACTCTCAAATGCACTCATTGACATTTAAGAACTTGTGATACACTCTGGTTTTCTACCATATGAAGAAGTAATTATCTTCTTGACGTGCTGAAGAAAATCAAGTGTGTGTTAGGAACTTCGAATAAAGCACTAACTGATTTGAAATCACATCATGCTACCTTCTTTCTTCCGCTTTCATTTGACTACTTTACATCAGTGTATTAAAAAGATAAATCTGGAGTTTTGGATTTCATTTTGCCAGAAGTTAAAAAAGACAGCCTGCTTCCGTTTGTTTTTTCATTAAAATGGATAGAAAATAATTTATTTTCTTGCACCATGGATCCTGAGTACACTTTTTCTCCCTTTCAGCTACAAATCTGAAGCATCTACCTGAAGAAATACAAGACTGCTTTGCTGAGTTTCTAGTAATAGCTGTCATTTAACTGCTAATTACACAATTCTTTGGGTTTTCTGAGATAAAATCACACCAAGTACGTTTTCTTACAATAGTCAGCTTTTAATGAAATGTTCTTAGTTGAGTATAATAAACTGGATAAATTGCAGATGTATTCACGTGTGCATGTACACACACACACACACACACACACACACACACACACACACACACACACACACACACACACATGCACACACATGCACACACACACACACACACACACACACACACACACACACACACACACACACACACACACACATGCGCGCGTGCACACACACACACACACACACACACACACACACACACACACACACACACACACACACACACACACACACGCGCACACACACACACACACACACACACACACACACACACACACACACACACACATACACGCATCAATCCTTTTGTGATATCAAAACTTCTCCACAATACTAGCCCATATTTGGCTTAATAGTAGTAGCATTATGGAAAGGTATTTTTTAAGATAAGTATAGGGTTAGGATTTGGAGCAGGGACATGGTTATGATTAGCATGCATTACTAAGGTGGTGTAGTGCACTACCTTTGTAACGCATGGCACTCCTAACCTTAACCCTGCCTCTGCCCTAAACTCTGACTGTAATTTAACATCTAACCTTAAAAAAGAATTTCTGTAACACTACCACTACACAAGATGGGCTCAGACACAAACTCACATGCACCAACGCACACTTTCACCACATTACATCTATCTTCCTACTTAACCCTTATTCTAACCCTAACCCACTTACATTCACACATACATACAGTAAACCTATCCCCTTATCAAACCCTTTCCCTGCCATAGTCCTTATATATTTATGTGAGTGAGCACACACACATGCACAAATGCACACACACACACACACACACACACACACACACACACACACACACACACACACACACACACACACAGAGACACACACACACACACACCTCACACCAACCATATTGCCATTTATAGAAATGAACAATCAATAATTGGTAAAACACCAACTAATGCCTTGTTCAAACAAATGTACACTCATTCAAAGCTGCAAGACCTATATATATGTATATATTGACCAGGCTAGAACACTGATATTCTTTAACAATTAGAAATCACATTAGCTCCACCCTCTGAGAACCAGTTGTAGAATCATATATACAGAAAATCACCATAAAAAGCAAATATTTGATTTCAGGAAATGGTTCAAACCCCCACCGGTAGCTAACACAGGAATACAGGAACAATACTAGGCAATCAATCATAAGGAAGATAAGAGACCTAGCCATATGCACCTTTAAGTAAACATACCTAAAAATTCTTGCCACCCTTTATCAGCCCAAATTAAACAGGGATGTACATGAAAACCTGGTATAAATTTAAGAATACCCATCCAGTCATCAAGGCTAGCCTTAAAGGCAGTCAAAGTAGTACTTTGCTTGACTTGTAATGACAACTTATTCCATAAGACTGGATTACATTGAGTAGGAACCTATCTCTCCAATGGTATGACAATTATGTTTAGTCTAACAGGAACTTTTGAGACAATCCACTCCTTCTTCTGGCATATCAGTCCAATTTTAAGAAATGCATCTCATTACATTAATAAATTAAAACAATTTAAGCATAGCTAAAGGTTTCATGTTAGGATATAATAATGAGAACAGAAGAGTGTCAAAAGGAACTCAGGAGGATTTAGAACTGGTTTGAGTATTACAGAATAAGTTAGGGAGAGATAAGTTATGAATAGTAAACCAACAGGTATTTCATGGGTTTAAGCTTTACTTGAATGTTAGAGTTTTAAGGAATATAAGCTACATGATCTGCCTTTAAAACAAATTCAATTAAACCTTTTCTCCAGCTGGGCTTAAAGTTTGGACCGGAAATTACGACAGTTATTGACATTTCTGATGCTCAATGGAATGGACTCCCATGTTTTAGGACAAGGAAGGAAAACATATGTCTAATTTATTTTTATTTTTGTGCAGGAGCTAAGAAAGGTAGGTTGTCATTAGAGTTAAAGTGAAAGCTATAAGTTATTTCCTTTATTGTGTGTCTGACATCAAAATAAAGATTTTTTTTTCCTTAAGAAGTGTATAAAGGAGAATTCTCAGAAGGAATACGGAGCTTTGCTGGATGGGCATCCATTTTACTTTATTCAGGGGAGAACAGTGAGGTCTGATTTAGGGCTTGGATTATGAAACAGATTAAATTAGAGGCAGTTTGTAGACATTTTAAGTTGTTTTTTGAAGTGAGGGAAATAACTGGTAGGCCATATTATAATTGTGCCATTAGAACTCCCTCATCAATTGCTTATCTGGTAGATGGGGAGAGGATATGTATTATTTCTGTCCCCAGAACAATGGTTTCTGAACTTCAGAGCTGGTATTTTGGATGTAAGTTAACAACTCAGTTTCTATACAGTGAGAAAAAAGGAGAGCTGGAGCTTTGAGAAACCCTTTAAAATATGGCAGTTGGCTTAAGAGTACTTGCACCACATTTTACACAAATCAACCATTGTTAATGAAGTTTCAAAAACATTGCAGTTTCAGTGTTTAGACTATCTGCTAATAGTGAGGTTAGTAGCAGCTGATGGTCAACAAAACTAAACTCTAAAGAGTGGTCTGAAAAGAATGTCTCTGTCGATAGGCCATTGTCCAAATTCGACAGGATGCTGTCTGTTAATATCCAGGTGGCTGTAGCTACTGCACCCAGACCAGAATCTGTAATTGTTAACAGAGTGGAGACCTTGGGTTTTAGTAAAAACAAAGGAAAAAAAAACAGTGAGGCAGTATTGTATGAAAAGCATTTCACAGCACTCTTGATCATATCAAAATAACTGATGTGTGAACCTGTTTCAGGATGTTCATGAACTTATTAGATAATTAAGTAGATGAGCACGTTCAAGGACCATTTTAATTTAGAATCCAGGCTAAAGTCAGAGAACACATAACATGCAGTAGGAAGCAAATAGTCAGACATTGATCTTCACATGAAATAAGTCACATATGCACATGGGAACTAACTAAAGTGCATCATGGTAACACAAGCAATAGATATACTGTTAGTATCTGTCCCAAATTTTGGAATTTACGGTTTCAGTTAGGAAGGAGGATATGCAATATTTCTCATAATTTATAAAATTCAGATGTGTAGTATCAGACGTCAGAGGCCTTGATATTCTCAATGTGCTTAATTACTAAATTTTTTGTAAGATACTAGGAAATTATACTGGGAGTTGAAATTCCAAGTGGTAGTTTGATCATTGAAAATGGATGCAGAAATACTTAGGCTAAGATTAGAAAACAAAAAAAAACTCACTTATTCTAAAAGGGGTATAGCTAAGTGCAAGTCACAATGATTGACAGAAAAGGAGTCATACATCAACAGATTGTATCTCAAAGTAATATGTTTCCCCTTAGTGCTGAAAAAGGCCAATTTGCCCATTTCAAAAAGTGGTTTATGCAATGTTCAGCTGTAGATCTATCTCCTCTGTGACTCAGTTGTATATATAAAGATTCCCAGTGGACATCTCTTCAGTTGATGTATGGCAAGGCATAGACCAGTAATGTATAACTGTGACTACTGTATGCTGGGCAGCTACAAAAAATTCTAGGCAGGTAACTCTATTTTTTATTTCAGATTTTAGAATAAATACTTAATCAGTCATAAGCCAAACCTCTTCATAGCTCTCACATTAGCCTGATGTTACCACTACATTATGTTGCTGTAGCAACAACTCACTCAGCAGAGAACAGCTGCACTATGCTGCCTTATGACTTACCACAGCTTGTGGACGTCCTTAACTAATTATTCATAGGTTCATAGGTGTGTACTAGGCTAATGGCCCTGGAGCCTTTACAAGCCTAGCCCATAGGATTACCCTGGCATTGTGCCAACCAACGTTAGTTCCTAGTGCCTCTGTCAAATAGAACCACTGGAGTGATCTCTGGGGTAAATTTTCTATTTCCCATACACTCATCAAGATTCCTTTTGAAGAGGCCAGTGAGGTGCTCTGCGTGACATGTATGGGAAGTCTATTCCATAGCATGGGCAGTCTCTGGGTTATGAACCTGTCCCTCCAGCATGTTCTGTTGATTGTGATAATGAGGGTGAGGTCTCTGGAGCATGTGGTGCAGAGGGATTGGGATTTCTTTAGATGTAGCATTTCTAACAGAGCTGAGTCAGACATGGCTTTGTAAGTCAAGCAGAGATTGCCTCTAAGAAGGCAATATAAGACAGAGAATAGTTGGAGTTTTTTGAGTCTGTCCATACAGGACAAATGTTTAAGGCCTAGGATCCTCTTTGTAAGGTACTTTTGTGGCCTCTCCAGTTGTTGCAGGTGTCTAGTGAGGTACATGCCAAATGGGGCATTGTACTCGATGATTGGCCTACTGAGGGAAGAGTAGAGGGAGACAATGACCTCTTTCTTCCTGGATGCAAAACCCTTAGAAATGAGATGTGCCACACAGAGGGACTTTCTGACCACAGTGGCAATGTGGTGGACAAAAGAGAGGTTGCTGTCAACCTGTGTTCCTAGATCTCTTATAACACCTTCTGTGTTCAGTGGACTAGCATCGATGTGGTAATTCAAGGGAACCGGGTTTTTCCCAAGAGGGATGAAGACACATATTTTGACATTGAGCTTAAGGCCATGCTTCTGGCACCAATCGTTGGTCTCATCAAGGCCTTTCTGTAGGATGTCAACATCACTTGGGGAGTTAATAATAGCTCCCAACTTGCAATCATCTGCGAACTTTGTCAGCCAGAGTCCCTACGTGTTGGCCTGGACTTCAGAGAAGTAGATACCAAACAGGAGGGGACCCAGGTCCAAACCCTGTGGGACTCCACTCGTGACTGGTTGACAGTCTGACTTGGAGTCAGCTACTTTCACACTGTGGGCCAGTTTGCTACCCACCTATGATATTGGAGTTGATGCCTAGTTTAGTGAGTTTTTCTATGATTCCTGAGTGGAGAATGGTATCAAAGGCCTTGGCCAGATCAAGGTAGGCTGTATGAACTACCTTGTCTTCATCCACAACTCTGGTGATTGACTCAAAGAAGTCGACCAAATTGAGCAGACATGATCTACCCTTCACAAAACCAAACTGTGTATGATCCAGAGTTTGGAGATTCCCTATATCCTTTTTTATTAGGTCCATGATGATGCATTCCATAGCATTGCATATCAGACTCATCAGGCTAATGGGGTGATTGTTCCCGGGGTTTGTAGTCACTCCTCCCTTGTGCAGAGGGATGACTGTAGCAGTGTGCTATTTGGTAGGGACAAAGCCTGAGGTGAGGCTGTGATTGAACAGGGCACACAGGTGAGGTGCCAGTTCACTCTGTAGTTCATGTAAAACACAGCCAGGATATTGTCAGGTCTCATAGAAACTGTATTCTTGGCCTTGGACAGTGCTGTTTTAACCTGTGCAGCAGTAATACTGGGTGCCTGGCAATCTACTGGTATTGTGATTGGTCCTTTGGGGGGGTAAAGTCTGCACTGAATCTGTTGGCCAATATATTTTCAATATTTGTTGGCTCGGTATAGGAGGTACTATTGTGCAGTAGGTCAGACCAAATCTGGATATTACCACGGAGATTCTTTACATAACTATAGAAGGCCTTATGGTTGTCTTTATTAGCTGCTGCAATTCTGTTTTCATAGCTAGCTTTAGAGGATTTGATGAGGAATCTCAACCTTTCGTTGAGGCTGATAAGGGAGTTTTTCTAGTCTTGGGACTTCACCTTATTCCGCATCAGTTTCCTCCTTCAGTTGTAGAGTTTGTTTATGGCAGGGGACCACCAGATTGGCTTCCCTTTTTTTTGAGGAGAGCATCTTGGTTCTATTGGGTATGGTGAGATCCATGCTTTTGTGTACGTGTCCGTACAGTGCATCGATGTATGATTTGGTGGTCATGCAACTATTCTGCATTTGCATGGATGCCGTGAAGTTAGCCACCTCTGTTTTTAGGAGCCCAACATTAGCTTTGGAGAAGTTTTTCACTGTGGTTACCTTTGTGGGTGGGGGGGTGGATTTCCAAGGTGATTAGTTTGTGGTCGGATCTAACCAGGGAGGAGCTGACTATTGGTGTAGGGGAACGGTCGCTCATGTTAGTAATGACCAGCTCTGGGATGTTGCTAGCTCTAGTGGGGGTAAGAACGAGCTAGTCAAGGGCATTGGAATTAATGAATTCCAGAAAACGTTGGGCAAGTGTATTGGCACATGAGTAGTTTTCCCAGTAAATAGAAGGGTAGTTGAAGTTGCCCAATATGAGAGTGTTAGGTTGGACCCTAATATTCTCCAGGGCGCTTAGGAATGTGGAGTGTGAGTCTTGGGACATCGTTGGGGACCTATAGCAGGCTACGACCTGAATCGCTGTCTTGTTAGCTGCACCTGAAGTATCTCTGATGTGTTATGTTGGGCTACCAGTCTGGAGGTGTGTGCAACCTTTATGAATATGGAAACACCACCAACTTTGGAACTTCAGTCCAAATTCTGGGGATGAAAGGTTTGGAATGAGTTATAGCCTGGTAGTGCAGGGGTGCTTTTTGCTGCCTTGAACCAGGTCTGTGTTACAGCACAAATGTCGATGTTCTCCATTTTAAGGAGTGCTTCGAGTGAGTGCATTTTGAGATTTAGACTTCTAACGTTGAGCAGCATGACCCTCAGATTGCATTTGTTTGTAGCTGTTACGGTGGTAATTTGGTCTTTGGAACACCACCTAAAAAAGGCACTATAAGAGTGGCAAGAGCCTTAGCCATTATCTGGAAGCCCTCATGAAGGCTTTGATTGGCATGCACTCACTCAGCAAAACTGAGTTGCAGTATGCAGCCGTCTGATGTAATGTGGGATGCGGAACTGATTTATAAGTGAATAGTAGGCTAACTACCCTGAAGAGTCATTTTAAGTCTAGCTGATAACCCTAGGTCAGAATCAAATTATGTCCCTCCCTTGTGTCTGTGAGTTGAAAACCTTAACCATTATGCCATATCTACCCCTTTAATTAATTATTCATGAACGGCCTGTTTGGAGAGCACTTTACGAATCACTGGTTATTGATTCAATTGCACAAATATTCCTGAAAAATCTCTATTTATCAAGGTATCATGGCAGATATATACATTTCTCCAGGAAAATTTTATGTTTCAAAACAAATTAGAAAGTACTGAAATATTACTTAAATTAACAAGTAGATGCTCACAATCTGTTTACTTCACAAAAGTTTACCTGGTTAATCTGAGGGGCCAAGTCTACATCAGTCTAACCAAGGATTCTTATTTTAATATTAAAAGACTTTGTCCCAACTGCTATATTTCATATGTATGTCATTGTGTATTCATAAACCAGTGTGCTGAAACACTTTTTTATTTTTAGTTATATATTTGTTTTTTAGTTTGGATCTATGGTGCATGATGTAAAGGGCTAAAGCCCCTACTAAAAGACTGATAACCCAGGTTTGCTTATTAGCTTAGGTGCTATATGGCAGGAGGTGGGGGGGTTAAGTGACTTACACCCACTTATCCACTTGGGATAGAGGGAAATGAGAACCCCAATTAGAGACTTGTACGTAAAATTAGCCAAAAGACTGGGGATGTGGGCTTAGTAATCCCAAGTCAATATTAGTACCTTCATGGGGAGTGCATGTGGGATCTTGTGCACACCAGGGGGAGAGCAGAGGATATCCTCACATTGCTGCAGGTGTCCATGTCATCTGCCAGGGGTGAGGTTAGAGTCATATTAGAAATGCCACCACAGCTTACATTCTGAATGATGCAAAACTGATGGAGGCAGGTAGCATGTAGTTCTCAGCACTATGACAGAAAGGAAAGGACACCATACATCCCAAATCTGGGCTGAGTGATTAGGGTACTTGCTCCTATGTCAGAACAAAGGTGGGGATGGATTGGGGAACACCAAGGATCCTCATTGCTGCCTAGATGACAGCCCCACTTTGGATGGCTTCCACCACCATGCTGGAGAGAGACAGTACGGGGGAATTAAGAAGCCTAAGTCTGATTGGGGAGGTTTGAAGGTCAGCAGGTATGTCACCAAAAATATAGTGAAAAAAACATTTTAAGCAAAATTTGCATATCACAGAAGCTAGTCTGATGAAGAAAGGTCTCCAAATATTTTTCTGCAGAAATTTTGATTTTCTTCCAGTTTCTGGTTAGGTCTCAAATGCATCTGATGTTGTACGTTTGGTCTTTTACTTATCATTTAGTTAGGACATTGCATCTTGGCAAAACGTTTCATTAAGCTGTAACACCAGGTTTCAAAATCCATCCCTAATCTTTTTGTTTATGCCTAAGGCCTCATTTTAACCTAGTGAAAAGCTAAAACAAACTCTTCATAATGTTTGGATGATGATATTTCCTCCTCTACTTTTGCAGCTGCTTTGTATTTTATGTATAATTCATCCCATATCCTCTTTTCAAATGTCTGATTAGAGATGTTCCCCGGGATTCATGATGCTCGGTGCAAAGACAGTTTTAGCCTTGCACTGAGCGTCCTCCTTATAGATGGTGCAACAGCACAATATGACTATTTATGAGGGCACGCTGCCGCACCCTCGACGTGCACAGGAAACATGTGCGAGTGCAGGGGGCATGTTTAAGTGCTCTATGGAGGCTTAAACATGCCCCCACAGATGCATAACCTGCAATGCTTACTATTAGAGCCCACCTCTAATAGTAAGCAATTAATTTGGTGTCCGTGGATACTGAAATGTATGCTAAGCATACAAGAGTGTCCACGTACACTGAAATAAAATCCAAGTAGTAAACACACAAGCACGTAGTGAAATGTTGAGCCCCATCCCTAGAACTATCACAATTAGATTCTCTGTGTCCCTATTTTACATTTGTATTGGTTCATTATTGACAGTGTAAATGAAGCGCAGCGTATTTGCACGTCACTGCCCTTTGCTTAGCATAGCTTACACATCAAAATCATACAAATAGTAAAAAAACATGCATAATCAACATTAATGTCAATAGTGTAATGGTTAGAGCATCCGCCTATAGAACAGGCATTCACAGTTCCAGTCCCACTATAGCACATATCGTTTTCCATGTGGAATGTGTATATGCACATATTTATACATCTTTTTGCTGTATAACCTACATAATAACATGTAAATGTGAACTGGAGTACTGCATGAAATGTTTAACTAATGTCATTCAATCAAAGTGGTAGTCACATAATGAATAAGGCACTAGTAAGCAGGTGTAAGCACAAATAAGCAGTAGTAAACATCTAGAAGTACCAGTAAGCAAGTCTAGGTGCGTTTGCATGGGTGTAAGCAGTGCCCACAACCATTAAGCATAGTAGAAGCTAACTGAATTTAAGAAACTGTAATTTGAAGATAGCACAGCCTACCATCGCGCAAACACACACACACCCGCTCACAATCGCTTAAAAGTGCTTTAATCACTCCGTATCCAATGGCCCTTGTTCTAGCCATCAATAAAATAAATGACCTCTGCAAAGGTCAAATCCAGGACCCTGCACACCACAGCCAATGTGATTTACCACTAAGCCATGGCAGATATACACAAATCTGATGTTATCACAAACATATCGTCCAGCACAGTCATGCAACAGCATAGGAAATTTACATAATTATGTAGATGTATGTGCATGTGTATGTACAGATATATATATATATATATATATATATATATATATATATATATATATATATATATATATATATATATATATATATATATATATATACATATATATATATATATATATATATGAAGAATGAATGTCGTGACAATAAAGCATACAAAAGGAATGAGAAGGAAATTAACAGCAACTCCAGTATTATTTAGTGCTGTCAGCTTATGTCATATCAAGCTGGGCAGGGGTGAACAAATCACTCCTACTCACAACACAGGCAGGATACTACCAGTGGGAGTAACATTGTCGATCTGCTAAGTCTACTTTACAAACAATCACAGGGTAGTCCCTGGTGGGACTATCCAAAAATTGCTAGGCGGTGTGGACTTCCAACCATTACACAAGCAAGGGCAGGTATGTTCAAGGACCAAATGGTGGGAGAGCCTGATGATACATGGGTTGGGACAACATACATGTAGGGTCCCTAACGCTGGGGAGAGGGCAATGTGTGGAGGTGTGTTATGGCTGTGATAGCAACCGGAGAATGGATGGTTTGCGTGTATGTCGAACTTGGGTGGGGTGGAGGAACCATGGGTATGAAATTATGGATCCAGGCGTGTCAGGGTTGTATGGCTTGGTTCTAATTGGACTGCCTCGTGGAGGTCAGCGAGTTTGTTATAAGTATATATGCATATACACATGCATACATCTATATGTAGATGTACATTCCCCTGTAACACAGTAATTCCTTTTGCAGACATAAATAACATGAAGGTGCCCCTACAAACCTCGACAGTAGATAGAATAATAGGTTGTGCATAAGATGGAAGGGATGAATCTGCAAAAATGCAGAAGTGTGTACTTTGTCCGAAGTCAGTGCTGTTCTCAAAAAATGAAATGTGAGGACTTTCTCAGTATGAAATAGTGGAATCATTCCTGTTATCTGCCTGCTATGGCAATGCAAATCACTAAACCGGTCCTATTTGTAATATAATTTTGCCAAACTCGTACATTATTAGCTCTCATGTGTAATGTGTGCGTTACCACATAGTCATAGCTATTCATTTATTGTAGTGCCTTGTTAATGGGAGTAATGATGTAAGAAGCATGGAGTCTAATCTAGAAATAAAGACGTGTGTCCCAGGTGAGACAATCGAAAAATTGTGAATAGTGTCCTATTGGTCACTCATTTTACCAATGTTTGCAGACTAAAAGTTTGGGATGTCTGAGGATACATGGAGTGAGTCAACCCATGGGATGGGTCTACAGGAGTAGGGAGTGGCCAATGTGTAGTGCTGTGGATACACCGTGTATCCAACTGGGGAATGGATGACTGCTGAGTCAGTGAAGTGTTGGGGTGGGTGTTTGGGGGACTAGGATCCATGGGTATATGGGTATATATGCAAATAAAGCAGCACAGCAATAGTGTAGTGATTAGAGCATCCGCCTAACGAACAGACATTCCCGTTCCAAATCCCACTGCAGCACATACCATTTTCCATTGGTAATCTGTATATGAACATATTTTGACATCTGTCTGCTGTATAACCTGCATAATAGCAATTAAAAGTGAACTGTAGTGAAGTGTCAGTGTCATAATGAATAAGGCACTAGTAAACAGGTTTAAGCATAAATAAGCAGTAGTAAGTACATATAAGCACCAGTAAGCGTGGTTAAGTGCGTTTGTGTGGGGGTATGCATTGCCTACACAGATTAAGCAACACAGAAGATAACTGAGTATAAGAAATTGTAACCAGAGGTTATAAACATATATATATATATATATATCTATATATATATATATATATATATATATATATATATATATATATATATATATATATATATATATATATATATATATATATATATATATATATATATATATATATATATATATATATATATATATGCGTGTGTGTGTGCGTAGATATACACAGATATACAGCTATGATAGGAAACAGCACACAAGAATGACATATGTTCACAGGCTATGCCAATGGAAGTGAGGGGCCCAAGCAAGAAACATATAACATAGCATGACCCCCCCACCCCCAGCCGGACAGAGGAAACATACACACAAACCCACAAACAATGTAAATAGTCCAATGCTCCCCAAACTACAGGCAGGATACAATCAGGGGAGGGGGGGTTACAGAGTGCACCTGTGAAATCTAATCTTGGAACACAGACAGGAGCGTCCCTTGCGGGACGCCCCAAAAATTGACATATAACCAAAGGAAGCCAGTATGACGACCATTCTGGCCGGGGTGTGTACATACCTGGAATACAAGGGTGGGAAAGCCTGATGACCCATGGGTTGAGACAACGTACAACATGGGTCCCATGAAGTGCAGAGTGAGCAGAGTGTAGTGGTGTGTTCAGACCTGACTTGCACCCAGAGTAAGGATGGGTGCTGTAGAAGACGTGTGGGTGGGAGAACTATGGGTAGCTAGTTATGGGTCTACATGTGCAGGTGTTGGCTGATGTGGGTCTATACGGACAGCCCTAGGGATGTGAGCAAAAGTGTTCATTTGGTAGAGGCATCACCCAACGAGCAGCCACACCCACTACGAGTCCCACTGCAGCAAAGTCTAACCTACATGGCAAAGAACGGAATAACCAGATGTAGATGTATACATGTAGAGGAATGTGTGTGTATATCTACCCATAGTTACATGGAGATATACCTCTCCCTCTCCATAATACAAATGCATACCTACAGAGACAGAATACATATACATACCTACTTACATACCATACATAGACAGCAATATATAAATATGTACATGTATGCATACATATACAGATATATCAGTATATAGTAATGTATATATATATATATATATATATATATATATATATATATATATATATATATATATATATATATATATCTAGAAGAGGGGGAAGGCATGCCCGAAGGCAGGTAAAGGCTAGGACTGTGATAGTGAGGGTCGGAACATTGAATGTTGGCATTATGACTGGTATAGGGAGAGAGCTAGCTGATGCCAGAAGTCTAAATCTCAAAATGCACGCACTCGAGGCCCTTCTCAGTATGGAGAACATCGATGTCTGTGCTGTAACTGAAACCTGGTTCAAGGCTCCTGAGAGCACCCCGGCACTATTAGGTTTTACCTCATATCATGCGTTCGCAAAACCGGACCACACCACAAAAGGAGGTGTATCCATATTCATAAAGGATACCCACACCTCCAGGTTGGTGGCAACGCATGCTTGGAAACCATCCAGGTGCAACTAACCATAGGCAAAACTGCTCTACAAATTGTAGCATGCTACAGGCCACCCTCTTAAACTCAGGAACCCCACACAGCCTTCCTGAAGACACTGGAGGGTATAAATGTATCTCCAAACACCATCATATTGGGTGACTTCAACTACCAATATAGACTGGGAACATTACTCAAGCCCTAACTTTCTAGCCCAACGGTTCCTGGAGTTCATAAATTCAAATGCCATGGAACAGCTAGTCACTGTTCCCACGAGAGGAGAAAATATACTAGATCTCATTGTCACAAACATGGGGACAAAATGCTCCACACCGAAGTATATCCCTCATTGGTGAGATCTGATCATAAACTAATCTCACTGGAAATCCACATCCCGCCCCACCCCAAACAAAAAAGACCATAGTGAAGAACTTCTCTAAAGCAAACTTCACACTACTCAAGACTGGTGTGGTATCCTTCAAGGCCCCTGAGCCAGTGGAAACCACAACCCAAGCTGCGGAAGCCCTTACAAATGCCTTCTATGAACACCTCCAGGACTGCATGGATCAGGCAATCCCAAATAAAACCAAGACTCTTTCCACAAAGGGCAAACGTCCAGTCTGGTGGACCCCAGCCATTAACAAACTTTACAATAAGAGGAGAAAGCTATTACATGATAGAACAAAATCCATAAAAAGGAAGTCACCCCTGATCATTATTAGTAAAAAAATACGAGCACTCATAAAATCAACTAAGGCCAATTTTGAGAGAAAAATTGCCATGGATTCAAAGGACAATCATAAGGCCTTTTTCAGCTATGTTAGGAACCTGGGTGGAAACTCCCAGATATGCTCAGAATTAGTCCAAAATGATACAAAAATCACTGAACCCACAGATATTGCCAACATACTGGCAGACAGGTTCAGTGCAAACTTCACCCCTCTCCCCTAAAGGAGAGATAACTATCCCAGCCGAGTGTAGCCTCCCGGACATCTCAAATGCACAGGTGAAAGCTGCTCTCTAAAGCTAAAAACACAGCATCAATGGGACCGGATGGTGTCCCCGGCTGTGTGCTAAACGAGCTAAATGAGGAATTAAACCCGCACATAAGGCAGCTGTTTAATCTCAGCCTTACCACAGGATACGTGCCCAAGGAGTGGCATACGGCAACTGTGGTCCCACTCCACAAAGGCGGCGCCTCTACGGACCCTGGTAATTACCGCCCCATAAGCTTAACAAGTCTAGTCTGCAAAGCTATGGAGAGGATCATAATGGAGCTCATAAACAAAGATATAGGGACTTGCAGACATTGGACCCGACCCAGTTTGGCTTTGTCAAGGGAAGATCATGCCTTTTGAACTTGGTCGACTTCTTCGAAACAGTCACCAAGGCCATTGATGAGGGAAAGGCAGTCCATACAGCCTACCTTGACCTTGCAAAGGCTTTCGACACAATACCCCACTCGGTTTTGTAGAAAAACTTACCAGCTTAAATGTAAACCCATATGTCACAAGATGGGTTGCAAACTGGCTTAAGGACAGAACCCACAGGGTTAGAGTTGCTGGCGCTGTGTCAGACTCCAAGCCGTCACAAGTGGTGTCCCACAGGGCTCGGTCCTTGGCCCCTATTGTTTGGCATCTACTTCAGAAGTACAGGCCAACATGGGAGGACTTTGGCTGACAAAGTTTGCACGACTGCAAACTGGGCCATAGTGGAAAGTGCATCGGACACGGATATCCTTCAGAAGGGACTCACGGAAACAGATAGCTGGTGCCAAAGCCATGGCCTGAAGTTAAACGCCAAAAAATGTATAGTCATACCCTTCGGGAGAAACAAGGTAACCCCAAGCTACCATATAGGTGGCAATCCACTAAGCACAGAAGAGGTTATCAGGGACCTGGGGACCCAGGTTGACAGTGGCCTTTCTTTGACACTCACGTTGCTAAAGTGGTTAGAAAGACCTTCTACATTGCCCACCTGATCATGAAGGGATTCACATCCAGATCTAGTGAGGTCATTGTTCCCCTGTACTCTTCACTTATCAGACCAATGATCGAAAGTACAATGCCCCATTCGGGATGTATCTCACCCGACATCTGCAGCAATTGGAGAGACCCCAAAAGTTCCTCACCAAAAGGATAAAGGGACTCCAAAATCTGTCATATGCTGCCAGATTGAAGAAACTCCAGCTCTATTCAGTCGCATACCGTCTGCTCAGAGGTGACATGTGCCTGACATACAAGGCCATGTGCAACCCGGAATTAATGGACATGCTCCACCTCAAAAAATCCAAATCCACCAAAACCACTAGTGCAAGCGACTTAAACCTTAGCACGGATATAAATAGGACGTGCTGGTGGGATAGATTTATCACTCAGAGACTCCCTATGCTGTGGAATAAAATCCCGGTCCATGTGAGGCAGAGCACCTCGCTGACTCTGTTCAAGAGAAATCTAGACCTGTGGATGGGAGATCATAGGTTTACCCTGGTAATCATCTCTGTGTCACTGCTGGACAGAGGCACAACAAACTAATGGGCACAGTATTTTTTCATATAAGGGGTGGCGTAAGCCACAAAAATTTGGGCTAGGCTTATAAATGCCTTAGGGCAGATAGCCTAGTATAAACCTATGAACCTATGAACCTATATGATGGACCGAAGAAAGGTTGGTATATTGTGTGTGCAAGGGACCAGATGGAAGGGGAGCAAGGCTAGGTGTATCGGAGGCGGTTTCAAATTGTTTTATCATGGTGTGGATGGGAGGAGAAATGGCGTAGGCATTATCCTGAAGGAACAGTATGCTAAGAGTGTTTTGGAGGTGAAAAGAGTGTCAGATAGAGTGATGTTTATGAAGCTGGAAATTGATGGTGTAATGATGTTTAGTGCATATGCTCCAAATGTTGGGTGTATGATGGATGAGAAAGAAAAAGTTTTGGAGTGAGTTGGATGAAGTGGTGATGATTGTACCCAAGGGTGAGAGACGGGTGATTGGAGCAGATGGGTAGGTATGGTGTTAAACAAAGGAATGCAGAAGGTCAGATGGTAGTGGATTTTGTGAAAAGGATGGACATGTCTGTGATGAATATGTATTTTAACAAGAGGGAGGAGCATAAGGTGACATACAAGAGTGGAGGAAGATGCACACAGGTGGATTATATCTTGTGTAGAAGGGCCAGTCTGAAGGAGATTGGAGACTGTAAAGTGGTGGCAGGGGAAATTGTAGTTAGGCAGCATAGGATGGTGGTTTGTAGGATGACATTGGTGATTAAGAAGAGGAGGATGAGTGTGAGGGCAGCACCAAGGATCAAATAGTGGAAAATGAAAAAGGGTAATTGTGAAGTGATGTTCAGGGAAGAGTTAAGACAGGCACTGGGTGGCAGTGAAGAGTTACCGAATAGCTGGGTAACTACAGCAGAGCTAGTAAGAGAGATGGCTAGAAAGGTGCTTGGTGTGACATCTGAAAAGAGGAAGGAGGACAAGGAGACCTGGTGGTGGAATGAAGAAGTACAGAAGAGTATACAGAGAAAGAGGTTGGCGAAGAAGAAGTGGGATTGTCAAAGAGATAAAGAAAGTAGACAAGAGTATAAGGAGATGAGGTGCATGGCAAAGAGAGAGGTGGTGAAGGCTAAGGATAAGGCGTATGAAGAGTTGTATAAAAGGTTGTACACTAAGGAGGGAGAAAAGGACCTGTACCGATTGGCTAGACAGAGGGACCGAGCTAGTAAAGATGTGCAGTAGGTAAGGGTGATAAAGGATAATGAGGGAAACTTACTCACAAGTGAGGAGAGGGACTTGAGAAGATAGAAAGAGTACTTTGAGGGGTTGATGAATGAAGAGAATGAGAGGGAGAGAAGGGTTGGATGATGTGCGGATAGTGAATCATGAAGTGCAGTGGATTAGCAAGGAGGAAGTAAGGATAGCTATGAAGAGGATGAAGAACGGAAAGGCTGTTGGTCCAGATGACATACCTGTGGAAGCATGGAGGTGTTTAGGTGAAATGACAGTGCAGTTTTTTACTAGATTGTTTAATGAAATCTTGGAAAGTGAGAGGATGTCTGAGGAATGGAGAAAAAGTGTTTTGGTACCGATTTTTAAGAATAAGGGTGATGTGCAGAGTTGTAGTAACTACAGAGGGATTAAACTGATCAGTCACAGCATGACGTTATGGGAAAGAGCAGTGGAAGCTAGGTTAAGAAGGGAGGTGATGATTAATGATCAGCAGTATGGTTTCATGCCAGGAAAGAGCACTACAGATGCGAAGTTTGCTCTGAGAGTGTTGATGGAGAAGTACAGAGAGGGTCAGAAGCAGTTGTATTGTGTTTCAGGGATTTTGAGAAAGCATATGACAGGATGCCTAGAGAGGAGTTGTGGCATTGTATGAGGAAGTCGGGAGTGTCAGAGAAGTATGTAAGAGTAGTACAGCATATGTACGAGGGTAGTGTGACAGCGGTGAGGTCTGCGGTGGGAGTGATGGATGCTTTTAAGTTGGAGGTGGGATTACATCAAGGATCAGCTCTGAGCCCTTTCTTATTTGCAATGGTGATGGACAAGTTGACAGACGAGATCAGACAGGAGTCCCCATGGACTATGATGTTTGCAGATGACATTGTGATCTGTAGTGAGAGTAGGGAACAGGTGGAGGAGACCCTGGTGAGGTGGAGATATGCTCTAGAGAGAAGAGGAATGAAGGTCAGCAGGACTAAGAATATGTGTGTGTGAATGAGAGGGAGAATAGAGGAATGGTGAGGATGCAGGGAGTAGAGGTGGCGAAGGTGGATGAGTTTAAGTACTTGGGATCAACAGTTCAGAGTAATGGTGAGTGTGGAAGAGAGGTGAAGAAGAGAGTACAGGCAGGATGGAGTGGATGGAGAAGAGTGTCAGGAGTGATTTGTGACAGACGAGTACCAGTAAGAGTGAAAGGGAAAGTCTACAAGAGGGTAGTGAGACCAGCTATGTTATATGGGTTGGAGACAGTGGCATTGACAAAAAGGCAGGAGTCAGAGCTTGATGTGGCAGAGTTGAATATGTTAAGATTTGCACTGGGTGTGAAGAGGATGGACAGGATTAGGAATAAGTATAATAGAGGGTCAGCCCAGGTTAGAAGGTTTGGAGACAAAGCCAGAGAAGCAAGATTACATTGGTTTGGACATGTGCTGAGGAAGGATGCAGAGTATATTGGAAAAAAAGATGCTAAGGATGAAGCTGCCAGGTAACAGGAAAAGAGGGAGGCCTAAGATAAGGTTTATGGATGTGGTGAGAGAGGACATGCAGGTGGTTGGTGTGACAGAGCAAGATGCAGAGGACAGGAAGAAATGGAAACAGTTGATCTGCTGTGGTGACCCCTAACAGGAGCAGCCGTAAGAAGAAGAAGATATATAGGTACATATATATTTATATATATATATATATATATATATATATATATATATATATATATATATATATATATGTATATATTTATGTGTGTGTGTGTGTGTGTGTGTGTGTGTGTGTGTGTGTGTGTGTGTGTGTGTGTGTGTGTGTATGTGTGTGTAAATATACATATGTAAATAGCTAGGATATGATACAGCAGTTCTGAATTACATGTGTTGACAGGCCATGAAAATGCGAGTGTGGGGTCCAATCAACAAACGTGTAACACGTAGCATCAAACGCCCCCACCTAGACAGGTGAAACATAAAAACACACAATACAAGTGAACACACCACTGCTTCCCAGACCACAGGCAGGATACTACCAGTGTACCAGTGGGAAAGACCTGCAAAGTCTAATCTTGAAACAAAGACATCAATGTCCCTTGTGGGACACCCCAAAAATTAATGATCATAGGAGTCAATCCCTGCAATGATTCATCAAACCAGGCTGTATACGTACATGGATCAGTAGGTTGTGCAAACCTGATGACCCATGGGTCAACACAACGTGCGACATGGGTCCTGACACGTAGAGAGTGGGTAGTGTGTAGTGGTGTGGTTAGACCCCCACCTGCACCCACAGTAAGGATGAGTGCTGTAGAGGTGGGGCAGGTGGGGGAACTATAGGTATGAAATTATGGGCCTAGGCGTGTAGGTGTTGGCTGGCACAGTTGTATTAGGACCACCCTGGGGATGCAAGTAATATTGCGAAATGGGCAGAGCTTATGCCCATACCTCTCAACCCCTATGAGCAAAACCACTGTACAGAACATAAACCGTTCAGGGAACAAATAGGGGCAAAAAACACATATTCCACTTACAACCTTAGAAAGCTGATAGAATAATAGTTTATGCATTAGCATGACTCGGCTGAAGGATGTGGGGTCCTAAACCCAATTACCTGTCTGTATTTAATGGTGTCACGTAGGTGACACCCTCTTCCCCCCACTAAATTGCCAGTATTTGGAACCCCAACCCACATGTAGTATCACAGCTGTCCCACAGGACACATGTAACTAACACATGAAGGAACACCACAAGGCACACCTGGAGCAGCACAGGCTCACCACCTTTTCAACCCCCCCACCTCACACTCTATACCACTTACATCAACTAGTGATACTGACACCTCTTGTCCTGCCTCGCATACAAATCCCAACATCCAACATACCTTTCCTATTGCTCCCCATCCAATTATACCTACAGGCTACTATACAGTTACAATGTCACCCCCACTACCTACCTGCCTGCTCCCTAGCTATTCGCCTCTACTGTACCACACAGGTATGGAATAACTACACCTACCCCGAATACCTGCATGTAGCCTACCCAGACCTGTGAAACAGGAATCCTTCCTCACCTTAAACTGACCTTTGTCAACAGCATACCTGACATGGAAACCTGACCTAAGCATGGATAATACCGACAGTTCAACATAAACTAAGCATGCTTAATGGGGGACATAGCTACGTTATGTCTGTTACCCTCTATGAATGTGAACACCCCAGTATTAATTGTGATATGTAGCTGGGGTCAATGTAGAGCTCTACACCCCGGGCCACTGTTGACAATGGACAAGCATACAGTCCGACTGTCCTGGTTGACAGATGTGAACAAAATGCATGCCGTTGTGTGTGTGTGTATACGGGAGCAAGTGAGACTAAGCCTGTTTGGCTGCTGGTATGCGAGTACCACACTGGTGAAGCAATGTAGAGGCTAACTGAGTATAAGAAACTGTAACCAGAGGTTAGCATTGTTTAGCTCCGTGCAAACGCGTGCACACCCGCTCACAACTGGTTTAAAATGCCTTAATAAATCTGTACCCAATGGCTCGTGTTCTGGCCAGCAACAAAATAAACAGCCTCTGCAAGGCTAGCAATCAGGACCCTGTACATCACAGTCACAGTAATTAACCACTATGCCATGATAGCAATACATATAAAGGAGGTATCAGCAAACTAATCCTCACCTCAGGGAAATCAAATCAAATGTGAACTGAATCTATGTACAGTGTAATGTTCTATAACCTGCCACAGACCATAAATATCTGAATTGGAGTACTGCAGTAAATATAGAGTTGAGGTGTCATTGTAATAATGTTTTGAAGTCCACAGGACCCCATACAGTGTATGTACACAGGAATCACGGATATCAGACACATGTATATAACCTGTAATGAATAAGACATCATTGACAAAAGGCAAATATAATGCTAGATAACCAATAAGCAATGCTAACCGCAGCACAGCCCAACTAAGTAATTGTAAGCAATGTGTAGGGAAGCCAATACAATATGTGCACAGGTACACCTCTTTAAGTAGTGCCAACCTGAGGTAAGCAGGTGTGCCTATAGCTTAGCCTTTTCGAAACCAGCCAATTACAGAAAAGTGCGGGTATCCAGCCCTACTTAAACTGAAGAGGCAGGAATATGACTCATAACTGGTTGTACCATCCCCCTGCAGGCAGAATGGCTGGAGTGGGAGAAGGCACTCGCTTTAGAGAGCAGCACTGGGGCATACAGGAGTCCAAATTCATGGTATGGCTCCTGGTAAAGCACCATGACAGGAGACTACTACAGGGCCAGAACCAAGGCTCGCAGTACAAAATGGAGGCCTGGGACAGTCTCGCCCATGACCTCACTAGTGCCACAGGTATCCCCCAGACCGGTGAGCAGGTCAGGGACCACCATGCAGACCTGAAGCGGTGGAGGGGGGATGTCCTGGAACAGTGGATCCAGGAAGCAAGGCAGATGCAGAATGCCCCAAACTGAGTAAGTACTCCTTCCACTATGTAGTTAATGATTGCCTAGCTTGTGTATACTATGGATAGGTATGGCTAAATATCACTGTAGTTCTCTGACAGCTGCAGATGAGCATGCTGCAAACCAGCAAGCTTATGATGCTAGGCTGCAAAGGATGCATTGAGAGGCAGGTTAGTAAATAGGCTGCATGTACTGTCATAACAAATAAATCTAAGAACCTCAGAAAGTGTTGTACTAGTATACATAATTGTGCAATATACTGCGAATAAAGGTGTAACCCCTGCATTGCTTCTGTTTACTCTGCAGTCATATGTTGCTGTACTGTTGCAGTTATTAAATAGTACTGTTGTAGTAAGCAGTGTCACCCACACTGTGGTATGCAGATGAAATGTGTATGAAGTGCTGTATAACAATGTTGGAAGTACAAACAGGTCAGTCATATTAGACAAAATACATTGCAAAGCCTCACAACAATTGCCTGATAGCATAGTGTACAGTGTTCATAACTGTAATGCTTTTGTCACACACACTAGGGCTTTGGATCCCAGGAGCGCTAGTAGGTTGTATGCATAATCATTCCACACAACTGCACACAGTTTGTTAGAATGTTCAGAGAGAAAGCTGTATGCATATATACACTTAACAACTGTACAGATTTTGCAAGAATGCACAAATAGAAAGTAGTATGCATATTCATACCCCTCAACTGTTCCAATCTGCCCAAGTATATCCTGATAAATGGCCCACATCACCTGCCTTTTGCCCTGTTCTCCTGACAAATTAGTGTGATGATCCAAGAATTGTAGTCAGCTGTTAATGACATATAACTGATAGTCAGACTTGTACATAGTCACAGAATGTACATACAAACATACCTGTCATCCCACCATCTCACCCAAAGTGTATGACAGCAGTCTCAAAATATGTTGCATTAACACCTGCATCTTGTCAAGCCTGTGCGTAAAACATAGGTCCCATACATACTAATCTACAAACATACCATTGTACAATATAATGCCATTGGGTAGTGTAATAATACATTTAATGGATAGACCACTGCAGTGACTATGAATGTTGTGAAAACTACAATGATTTATTAGTTGTTAATTGAACTATCTCTCTCTCACCCCTACCATATGTGAAAAAATAACCGATTTACACAACTCATTTGGTATGTCTACACTCCTAACCTTTGTTGGGACATATGTCCTATTGGTTTATAAATATTCACATCTGTTTCTATGCATGTACCATGTTAAAATACTCCCATACTGGTGGCCTGTTGCCATCAATGAAACCTGCATGCTGTTGTAATGGCCACTGTTTGCCCATATATGCATGTGTTCTGCCTGCTCTGCAACTATTTTATATCCAGTGCCCTGGGTAATGGGAATACCTATGCATGCTGTTATAACTAATCATGAATGCTGTTGACTATTACTAACCCATATCTGCCTTAAACATGCTACAACATAGCTCATATGGGAAGGCCGGTCCCAGTGGACTCACCTGTCCCACCTCAGCTGGCCATGCCACAGGGCACCAGCACATCTGGAGCCCAGCCTGGGACCTCCTCATCCATTGGCCCTGCACCACCTTTGGGTGGAACCGCCACAGGGGATGGGGCTCAGCTCCCCCGGGAGCAGGAGTGGACAGGAACCTATCACCTGTGGTACGGTCAGGGCCGTGGTGTGTAGGGAGCTTGACAGGGAGATTTGAGACCACTTATGCCAGCTTGAGGGCCGAGTGGCACATCTAGAGGGTGAGCCTGCCTCTCCTACACAGCCCCCAGCACAGCCACCTTCTGGGCTGTGAAGGTGCAATGGTGACCGCCCATGGGTGGGGACCACAGTCCCACTATATCCATTTGTGGGCTCATGGGCTTGCGACTTCCAAACACCCCTCCCTGTCCAAGGTGTCCCCCCCACGTGTCATATACCACCCCTGTATGTGTCTTGTTTGTCTTGTCTGTCATCCTACCCAACCTATCCTCCCTGATCATACCTACTCTCCTTCTCTAACATCCCACTCTCACCTAAACATAAAAGAAAAAAGGGCAATCTGTTCCCACAAAAAAGCACGCCCCATACATAGCTGTCCATTTTGCACATGGTTCACTGGACACATGTAAACATTTATAATTGGCATCACAACATACTATTGTTGTCCTCACCCCTCTCTCAGGGTTGTGAGTGTCCAAATATACTGCCAAAGTTATTGCATATGCACAGCCATTGCTGTAAAAGAAATGGACAGCTGTGGACCTTCCCTACACCATTCCTGCACATCACTAGCTACCTTGCCTACTGTCTTTCCCTCATTGTGCCCCTTTTTCACCACTTTCCTATCACCCCTTTTTTCTTTTCTTTTAAAGAAATTACCATGGGGGTAAGCAGAAGTAAGCACATTTAAGCAGCAGTGAGTGGGTTTCAGCCTGTTTGCATGGGGGTAAGCACTGCCTACACAGGTTAAGCAATCAAGAAGGTGACTGAGTGTAAGTAACTGTAACCAAAGTAAACACTGCTTACCGTCGCGCAAGCCCACGCACACCTGCTCACAACTGCTTAAAAGGGCCTTAATCACTCCGTATCCAGTGGCACTTGTTCTGCCCATCAACAAAATAAATGGCCTCTGCAAAGCTTGAAACCAGGACCCTGCAAACCACAGCCAATGTGATTTACTACTAAGCCATGGCAGATATACAGACATTGGATGTTATCACAAACATATCATCCAACACAGTCATTCAACAGTATAGAAAATGTATTTCATTATGTAGATGTATGTGTGTGTGTGTTTATGTCCATATATATATATATACATATATATATATATATATATATATATATATATATATATATATTTATATATATATATATTTATATATATATATATACATATCTATAGATATATATAGATATATCAAGAACATACCATGTGACAGCAAAGCATTAAAAAAGAATGAAAAGGAAAACACCAGCAACTACTGTATTGTGTAGTGTTGTTGTCCTATGTAATATCAAGACTTCCTCAGATAGACATGTGTCATTAATACACGCAAACATTTGTACATTGCCCAAATACATTACTTTGAGCATTTTGTTTACATTAACAAAACAGTTCCTGTCCAATCATTATGTGAGAACAGTACTCTTGCAAGGTGCTGTGTGCAACATCTTCATCATTAAAGTGTTAAATGGAGTAACCATAGAGAGACTGGTAGTGTCGTGTGTACACTGGGGTCATCTTCATCACGTGTACCTGGAACCTTTAGGAGTCATGTGCATACCAGGATGTGTGCCTGAGAGAAGGGTGAGGACAACAGTAGTATGTTGTGATGCAAATTAAAAAGGTTACCTGTGTCCAGTGGACACATGTGTGAAATGGACAGCTATGTATGGGGCAGAAGTTGTTCTGGGAACAGATTGGCCTTTTGTTTGCATTTTTGTAAGGTGAGAGTGTGATGTTGGGGAAGGAGAGTGGCCAATATGCAGTGTGCTACCCACATACTGGCTGTTGCCTAGGCATGTGTGTGTGTATGACACATGGGTGAGTGTGTGCTCAGGGTAATAGTGGGGTTGCTATCTGTGATTGGCTGGTCTTGATGTCACATGCATGGGTATGGCTTTGCACCCCAGCCTCACAGCTAATGTACATCTGTTATTCCTGTATGGTTGACATTGTGATATAGAATATGGCCAACATAAAATATATGCTAAACCCCCTCTATTTTGCCCACAAGTGTCACACACTTACAACCACCACTACAGAGGATACCAGTCACACACACACACCTGTCATATCTGGTATTTGAACCCCTACCTAACTAGTATCTTACACTACAGCAGTACACAGTTAAAGCATGCGCCACAGACATTACTGAAATACTTCTTCCCCAAAGGTATGTCACAATGAATGACATCAGCAGGATTACCAAAGTAGGGAATTTCAAGTGTACTGTGAGTTGTACGTGTCTTTTAACTGTGTGTACCCGCTACTTACTGTCATAAAAACATATTTACACCTGTTTAAAGTGCCTTATTCAATCCTAAATTACATTATCAACAACCCTTGCAGGTCTTGAATCCTGGACCATGCACATCATGGTCACTGGACTTACCACTAAGCCATCTGGGTTGTATATGTATTTCATGTTTTTTATAATGCACATTTTACTACAGGTATTCCATAGTACTGAAAACAAATGGGACAGTCACTTTGTGTACATATGTACAGTACCCTGGAATGTACTGTACTCTGTGAAACAACATAGACAAGTCTACATATGTACAACTGTTATAACTAAATACTAAATACATACATGCACTTACGGGATGTACACATACACATATATATATATATATATATATATACATATATATATATATATATATATATATATATATATATATATATATATATATATATATATATATATATATATATATATATATGCATATACACAGACATAGCTATAGCCATATATATAAACATGTCTGAACACCCTGTGTGACACAGAAGGTTTCCAAAGGAAATGACGTGTACACAAAACAGAGGCAACTCTTATATTATAACATTTAAATCTTAATCAGTTCACCAGAGAAGGGATGGTTGTTGTGCATGTGGAGTTTGGGGTGGGGAATGATGGCTAAGGAAATATA
Source organism: Protopterus annectens (assembly GCF_019279795.1). NCBI lineage: Eukaryota > Metazoa > Chordata > Ceratodontiformes > Protopteridae > Protopterus > Protopterus annectens. The sequence continues at coordinate 1,196,004,537 of NC_056725.1, read as the reverse complement.
ACCAGGGATTGTGGAGTTTGGGTGGGGGAATGATGGGTATGGAAATACACCCCGGGGACCACTTCTGTGTCACTGCTCGACAGTGGTACAGGAAAATAACATACCCAACAGTAGTCATTCTTGACTGTCTATTCTTTTCTATTCCTAACTATGCAATAATTTGTAGACTCCACTCACCACAGATGACTACCATGGTGTGCAGCATGTTAAAAGACATAACACATGTGTATGCCAGGCTACAGGGTAGTCACACACACACAAACACACACACACTTGCCAGTATTGTGCATACAAGTCTTGCCTATGTAAAGGTAACTAGTAGAGTGGTATGCAGTTGGGGTATGTGCCACAGAACCCATACAATTACACTTAATCTGATTCTGCTTCTGAGCTGGGTGACATCACAGGATTGATTACTTGCAGTGGGAAGGGGGGAAAAGGGTGGTTTAGCAGATGACAAGGATAAAGGCCAGTGCAAAAGGTGGTTTCTCTTTGGAAAGCAGTAAAACCCACCGTCATGACAGGATGCAGACACAAACACATGCACACACTCAGGCATTTGCTGACACACACACACACACAATTGCCAGTGGTGGGAACAGAACTCCTGCCTATCTACAGATCACTATTACAGTACTACACAGTTACAAGATGCACCACAGAGATTACACATTTCAAAGCAGTCAGAATGCCCATCTAAGATTGAGGACATCAACAGGGATACTGAAAGTTAAGATGTACATAGCTGTAAACCGGTGTGTGTAAAGTAGGAGTCCATTACAACCTGTATGCACAAACTAGACACATCATCTGCAGGTAAGACATAGGTAGGCCTGAGAGGTATAGTTGTAGCACAACTAGCCCTAAACTGAAGTATGCCCATCTGTGGAATGGACAACTACTATCACTATACAGGGTTACAGTGGTCATGCTCATACACATAGAATCACTGGACTTGCTTGGATGCATTGGCTCTAATTACACAAGGTGACAGTGGGCATGCTCATACACTGAGTAGCACAGGGCCATTTAGAATGCACTCTGACTCCAACTACACAAGGTTATACTGGGCATGTTCATACACTTAGAAACAAAGGGCTTGTTTGAATGCACTGACTCAAATTACACAAGGTGGCAGTGGGTACGCTCATACACTTAGTAGCACAGGGCTGTTTGGGATGCACTCTGATTCTAACCACAAAAGGCCACAGTGTGTATGCTCATACACTTAGATGTACAGAACACATTGTAATGGACTCCTATTATAAACACACAGGTTTACAGCTATGTACATCTTAACTGTCAGTATATATGCACATCATACAGGTTTACTACCAGCTACCTGTATGTGTCACGTAAATGATATATGTGCATCTGTGCTGTGTGATACACATGCATACATGTACATGAAGTACTGCCATACATATGTGAAGTATACACAATCATGCATGTGTGGAAGTGACAGACAATTGGTTAACTGGGACACACAAGCATATGCAAAGCACAGCATGTGTCACACACATTGCTGACCTGAAAGGAGTACATTGATATCAGGTTGTGGAAAGTGGCATTATGCTTGGAACAGTGGCATGTGCAAGCATAATATGTGAGCCCCGTTGTCTAATGGTACTGAGGTGCAGGTGTCAAGATGACATCTCCTGGCTGTGTTAGTTGTTGTCATTATTAGCAGGACCACTCCACTAAGTATATCTGACATTGGTCATCTACACAACATCTGCTGCTGTCCATCACCTTAGATGTAGAATTTGATACCAAGCACAATACTGCCACTCGCAGTGATGTCATGGTACGAGTGGCAACTGCTTAACCAAAACAATGAGCCAATGTCCTGTTGTAATTATGAGGTTGTACAGTGTCTGTCATTCTGGGATGACATGACTGAAAGAAGACAAGCCTTTGTCACAGATCACGTGTATCCATGATTCAAGGGAGTGTGGATAATACCTAGGTCACATTTACCCATATATAGCCATTCCAAGGCAAATGTCCTAAATACAGAAGTAACACCCTGACATCTACAAGACAATTGCATTGGATGCTTATGCTAACCAGTGTTAGATGTGTGGCTTTCGTAATCCATTTGCTCAATGTAGAACCTACAACAGGGAATACTGACATCTGTGCATTGAGGAACACCTGGCTGAAGGCTCTGTTGTGCACAATAGCACTACCACCAAATAACTCAGATCCAGACATGTGGGCCACAACACTGGTATGGACCACTCCAGGTTGTGGTGACCACATATTCATAAAGGCTACTCACAAGTGAAGACCACTACTCCAACATTATTCATCACAGATGAGTCAGGTACAGGTGACAGTGTCAAAAGCTGCATTCTAGGTTGTATCCTCATATACATTCACCACATGTCCTCAGACTACCAAGACACATCCATAAATGTGGTATGAAATATTATGGTACAACACCAAATACCCTTTGACTGGTGGACTGTACCTAGCCTTACATCAACTGTGCAAAGTACCCATGTACTGACACAGTTCCATAATATGTTATGCAATGCAATAATATCACTGTTTATAACCAGGTCAATTGTACACATACCAGGGTCCCTAGGATGTTTTCAGCATTAACAGAGTTGACTGTTGCTGTACACCAGTAAACAACACCCTCGTGGTTGGATATGACCTAGATGTACCTGCCCTGGATATGTTCATCCCACACTCATACAATATAAATGAAAATACCATAGCTGTTGTTGTCCTTTGTACATACAGGTGGCTACATTCATTACACACATGATAGGTCCATGGCTGCTGAATGTTAACAGTACATAAGGTTTGATAGCTATGTTGACAGAGATAATATTCCCTCCCTACTGGTCACCCATGACACCTATCATATCATACAACAATCCATGTGGCATGTATGTCATTAGACTTGTCCACCAAATGCAATGCCTACAAACATACCCAAATAACAGGATCATAGGACCAACACACATGGCCTGTATTGACATACTCAGGGAAATACAGCTATGTTCTGTATGTTCCTGAGTAGTTTATCAAAGGAAAAACTTCAAAGACCAATACACGTAAGGTTCAGTTAAGGCACATTTAATAACTTGCTGCAAGGAGACAAAAACATGCAAATACAAGGATTTGTCTAACTACTAACAGGAAGTATGCTTATTCTTATACTGTTTTACAAGACATGGCCTTCTAAGGCTGATGTAATCAAACACAACTTTTAACATTGTTCTACAGCAGATGTTACTCAGATTTTCTGCTGACATGACTAGATTTATGAGAAACTTTTGAGAAAAGCAACCTGGCCTTGGTGGGCACTAATCCGTTTACAGGCTTCTATTGTACAGTGTTACATTTCAAGGTACTCTTCTAACTCAGATATAAGCAAATGCTGATTGCAGTTCATATTTTCAAGCAGGATTTGTCCTAATTATCTATAGCTTCTACAGCTGTGTATTTTCTCACAGCACAAGCGAAACTCCTTGTCTAAGTTTCATACAAGTAGTATTGTTCTATTCATTATTTTCCTAACATAAGCAGGAATCATCTGCTTCTCAGTAAATTTCCAAGGCACAAGCAAGATTTTAGCTAACAATACAAGGTCAGAAAGCATCTGCAGTTTGTACAGATTTATGCAGTATGAAATAAAATAAATGTGTTAACCCTTTTCAAGCTCTAAATGCACTAAGCATATTACTAATACACTCATTAATAAATATTTTTCTGACATTTCCCCCCTATTAATACTTTTATTCTCCTTTCAAAATAAGCATAAACAGTTTGTTTTCTTCTCCTAACCTCTTCCACTCAGGATTTGCAGTTGATTGTCATTCAGTTTAAACTTATGAAAGCATTTTCAATCTTTTAACAGTTTTTCGAACTCAGTACTTTGATATAAGGTTTCAGAAACTGACATGCCTGTAAAATCTTTAATCAGTCTTTTCATGCAGGGGATACCACAACAAACACATACTCCCAGTAGGAGCATTCCTACACAAATGCCAATCAGGATGTTCATTAGGATGGTACCCCACCCCCCAAACCATTTCTGGAAAAAGTCCGTCAGTGGGTTTGGGCCTGGTTTGGTCATGGCCGACACTTGCTGAATTACCTCAAGATGATTGTCTATCTCGTGTTTATGGTCAGGAATATATGAACAGCATTCTTCTTGGATTAAAGTGCAAGTACCACCTCTTGCCGCTAGGGTGAAGTCAAGAGCCATACGGTTTTGAAGCACTGCAGTTCTCATAGCATTCAGTTCATCCGTCACCAATTTGAGAGTGGAAAAAGTTGCATTACTCATTACTTCGAGATGTTTTGACAGTTTTCTCAGCTCCCAGATCGATTTCACTGCACCATATGCTGGTAATATGCCTGCCCATGATATAACGGTATCACTCAAGTCCATATGTGTTAGTCCTTTGCCTATGGAATGATGGTCTTTCCAATGCGCATTGGTTTGTCCCACTGGATTTACAGGTTTCTTGACGACCTCTCGGACATTTCGAATTTTTCTTCAAGGCAAAACTGCAGTGTGTCGTATGGCTGGAACCAGGTAACCCAAAAAAACAACAGCCGGACCAATTCTCAGGTAACCATTTGTATGCCTTTCTGCCACACACAAAATAACAATCCTCTACTTTAGTAGTAACCTTGCTATGAATATACACTCGCCCTTCATGAAACATTTTTCTATCAATTATAGACAGTTGTTTATAAAGAACAGAATTATGTTTTACTTCATCAATTGTTTTGTGCATCAATCCAAGAAATAAATCATAGTTTGTATTACAATAAAGATCTACATTGTTACCTTTAGTGTAACATCTATAAGGAACAGTCACATTGCAATTGCTCCAACCCACCTGAACAGTATCATTTTTATAAAAACACACAGTTCCCTTTTGTGGAACAGACAAGTGCAATGCTATTTTATCTTGTGATGTAATGGTTGAGGTATCATAAATCAAGTTCTCCCAGGTCTCATTGACCCCTAGGGGGACTGTAGTCATTAATAACCCCCCATATGCTGTCGGCAAGGCTGTGCAAATCCAGCAATTCGAAACACTGAAAGTCTCAGCATACACATATTTAATTGCCTGGTAAGTGTTAAAGTTTGGATGCCAGTCTATGAGTAATGCTTCACGTTTATTCAGTTCAGTCTGTGTGGCTGGGAAAAGGAAAGGCCACAACAAAAAGATTATTGTCACTAGTACAGTTAACAGGATGATTATGCAATACTTCTGAGGAAAGGGTTGTTCTGCATTCCTGTTTCTTCTGGACTCTATCATTTTTACTCTTGGCATGTGACAAGATTTTTGTCCGGTTCAACGTTTTTGACTAATTTACAGTGCGTCAGGTGGATCCAGGAGGTGCGCTCCACAATTTTGACTGCAGTGGGTGTCGACAGCAGCACTTGATATAGACCTTCCCACTTTGGTGACGTTTTTCTTTACTGTCTTCACCCAGATGCAGGCACCAGGGGGCACTGCCATTTCTGATGGTCTGGTTCGTTCTTTATCTGAAACAGAATTTGACTGCAACAAATGTTTAGAATTTATCAGGTTTCACATATACTCAGCTAATGTACTGTCAGCTTTCTGGTCTGAGATTTCCACTGAGGTATATAATAAGCCCTTCCAAATAATTTTTCAAAAGGAGTCAATCCTTTTGCATTCGGAACAGTTCTCATGCTTAACAGTGCCAGGGGCAGACAGTACACCCAATTTCTCTGTGTTTCTACTATTAACTTCCTTAGCTTACTTTTTAAAATCCCATTATGCTTCTATTAGCCCCACAGATTGTGGGTGATACGCACAATGATTCTTTAAATAAATACCAAAATGTCTACTTAACTGTTGTATGGTGTGGTTTACGAAGTGTGTGCCATTGTCACTGTAGATCCTTTCCAGAATGCCGAATCTAGGGATGATTTCTTTAACAAGAACTTTGGCCACAGTTGCAGCATCTGGATTTTTAGTCGGAAAAGCTTCCACCCATCTGGAAAACATATCTACAATGACAAGACAATACTTCTTATTTTCACATTTATTCAATTCTATGAAATCCATACAGATAGTATGAAACGGATACGGTGGTGTAGGGAAACTCCCTTGCTTGGGCTTTAATGCCCCATGTGCATGATGTTTATTACAAACGTGGCATACCAAGCAGAATTTTTTAGAGTAGTTTGAGAATCCATATGTCGTGAACACTTGGTTCACCAGCTGTACCATCCCCCCTGTTGAGACATGGCACTGCCCATGGCTCAACAAAGCTGCATATCTAAACAAATTAGATGGCAATATCGGTTTACCTTCTTTAGAGATGTACAGCCCCTTTTTGAGAATTGCTCTTCGTTTTACCCATCTTTGTTTTTCAGCTTGCGTAGTACGTGTCTGCATTGTCTTTAACATTTCTAAGTCTAAAATCTCAGAGGGTTGTAATTCCTCATTCAAAAGAAATACTTCTGAAGCTGCCTGCTTTGCAGCTGTATCAGCTCTCGCATTACCTTTTGAAATCCTGTCCTGTTGCTTGGCATGAGCTGTGCATTTACAAATAGCTACTTTCTGAGGTAACTGAATAGATTCTAAAAGATCTAAAATAAACTGTGCATGATTGATTGGTTTGCCAGTAGATGTTATCATTCCTCGATTTTTCCACTGTTGTGCAAAAACATGTACAGTAGAAAAAGCGTACTGGCAGTCAGTAAAAATGTTCACACATTTGCCCTTTGCTAAGGTACATGCCCATGTCAAGGCAATCAATTCTGCTGCCTTTGCAGATAAATTATGTAGTAAAGATTTTGCTTCTATAATTTCAGTATCAGAAACTACTGCATATCCTTCTAGATTCTGTCCTGCAGGACCCCTTTTGCATGAGCCATCTACGTAGTATGTCACCTCGGCATCATCCAAGGGAACATCCGTAAGATCTTTTCTAGGCAGTGTCTTTTGCTCAATCCCCTGCAGGCAGCTGTGTGATGTGCCATCTGCAGGGGTTGGGAGCAAGGTAAAAGGGTTCAAAGTCGTACATCGCTCAAGTGTCATATGAGGTTGGCTCAACAACATAGTCATACAGGAAAGATGCCTAGCAGGGGAAAGATATGCTACCTTCTCTTGCAGTAAAATAATTGCGACTGCATGAGGCACTCTCAATGTGAGAGGGTGGAACAAAACTACTGAGGCCAAAGCCTGTACTGCCATTGCAGCTGCAACTACTGCTTGTACACAGTGAGGTAATGACCGTGCCACTGGGTCCAATTGTGATGAATAATAAGCAATAGGGTGTTGCTTGTCCCCATGCTGCTGTGTTAACACTGATGTCATATAACCTTGCTTACAATCTACAGTTTGGAAAAAACGTTTATGATAGTTTGGTAATCCCAAAATTAATGAGGACACTATTAACTGTTTCAGTTTGCAGAAAGCAAATTCTGCTTCTGGTGTCCATTGTAACAAATCCTGTGCTGCCATAGGCTTTTTATAAATCAGGTTAGTCGATGGTGCAAATTCCAAGGCATAATTTGGAATCCAACTCTGACAAAAATTAGTTGTACCCAGGAAGGACATCATTTCCTTCTTGGTATTGGGTTATGGTGCTTGCAAAATCGCTACTTTTCTGTCCTCATCTAATGTCCTACCCTCCTTGGATATTACATATCCTAGGTATTTAACTTGTTTTTTCCAAAGCTTCAGTTTATTTTTGTTTACTTTATGTCCTTAAGTGGCCAAAAATTGTAATAGCGCTATGGTATCTTCTTTACAATCTTGCTGGGTGGGGGCCGCCAGCAGGATATCATCAACATAAAGCAAAATCTGACTACCTCTTGGTGGGGTAAATCCCACCAAGTTGCTTGCCATTTCTTGTGAGAATATTTCTGGACTTTCACAATACCTGTGTGGTAGTCGCATATATGTATACCTTTTCCCCTGAAATGTGAATGCAAACCAATACTGGCTGTCCGGGTGTATCGGTATTGAAAAGAACACATTGCTGATATCTATCACAGAAAAATATTTCTGTTAAGGTTTTAAATCATTCAACAGGGTATGTGGGTCTGGCACCGTAGGTGCCCTTGGTATTACTGTGTCATTTACAGCTTGTAAATCTTGGACCATACGCCACTCTCCATTCGCTTTCTTAACAGGAAATAAGGGTGTGTTACATGGTGAATCAGGAGATTCCACCAGCACCCCTTCCTTAAGTAAAGCTGCTATAATAGGTTTGATTCCCACCTCTGTATCTTTTCTTAAGGGATACTGTCTTTTTTGTGGTCTAAATGCTGACTTTGGCATTATAATAACTGGTCCCGCTGTACAAATAAGTCCTACATCTGATTTTCCTGTTGACCAGAGAGTTTCTGGTATATTCTGTAAGGCATTCTCTTCCTCCTTCAATAGGAGTGCTAATCAGCTGTCCTTGCTAGACTGCAAGTGTACAGCTGGGTGGGTCTGAGTTATCCAATTCAACTTCTGCATTTGTATTCCCTGTTCGGACAGTTCTAACTCTGTCTGTTTCTCCCATCTCGTGACTTTTTCTCCCAAGTCTACCCATTTTACATGTTTGTCCTTAGTTAAGCTGACGTGGTAATTGATTAGATTTATAAAGTGCAAAGAACTCCTGGGGCAATGAACAGCTGGCTACACTGTTCCCTTCTGTGTCCCAGTACAGATTATGTAATATCAATCTGTTTGCACGATTTCTAAACAATTCTTGCTCATATTCCTTATCAGGTCCTGGTGTGTTACAATAATACAGAGTACAGTGCAACAAATGAGATAAAAACACTGCTTGTAGGGAGTGAATGCTCTGTTGTTGTAGCTAACAGTATATCAAAATAGAAAAACAGAGTAAAATGAATGAAAAAGTCGACATACTTCATATATAAATGAAGGCATCACCATAAAACATTCCATTGTTAGAGAAGGATAATAGGATGATATTAAGTAAAAATAAATTTCAGCCTTTTTGGGTCATCATTCATTACTAATCCATTTAAATAATGTGTTAACCTGTGTCTATTAAAGGTAGTAATAATCTAATCAAATTATTAAATAATAAAAAAGTTTTCCCACCTAAAATTAATGTCAATACTAGAGATAATAGTAAAATTAAAATATAAACTTACACTTAAAAACCGCAATTACTTTTAAAAGCTCTGTGGTTCTGTTTTTCTGATATACAGTGCAACAAATGTTGTCTATCACTGTCAAGGGAGGGGAACTTGCTGATGGCTACGTTCATCAACTCTTCAGTCACTGCCCCTGGACCAGTCGTAACTAAGTCCTGGCTGTACCAATAAAAGATTTCACCCTCAGATTGCACTGCAAAGGTATCAATTTGTCGCTGTGCTTCCATACCCTGCATAGTCGGAACTACTGCTATACCAAATAGCTGCATAAGGTCTCTCCCCAAGAGGTTTACTGGGCATTTTGCAGAAACAACAATTTTGCTTTTCTGGGTCAATCCTGAAACAGGATCAGTTATCACAATGTTATGGGAGAGGGGCTCCCGATACAGCTGTCCATTAGCTGCTTTCACTAATATGTAATCAGGTGACTCTGAGTTTTCTGGCAGTTTGGAGGGATGTATCAGGGTCCGTGATGCCCCTGAGTCACACAAGAATCTGACTTCCCTTCCTTCTACCAGGAGTGTAACTTCTGGTTTCGTGTCTGCTAAATAGAGCTCTAAGCTCAGTAAAGCCAAATCTAATATTTCATTTTCTTCACTATCCGTGACTTCCTGCACTTCCTCTATTTCTTCTGTCACATTCTCTACTCCCTCAATCACATTCTCATTTGTCCTTTCTCTGCTATCCCCTTCTAGTGATTCCTGACTATCATATAGTCAGTCCTCACCCTCCTTATCTTCCGTGGTTGCCTTCTTGTTTTTCTTGCAATCCCTTGCCAAGTGTCCCTTTTTACCGCATTTAAAACATTCACCCATTTTCTTTCACCCTTCAAAGTCCTTTGATCGTTGATCAGATTGTTTGTTTCCCTGGGCATTTCTCTTGCCCTTTTTCCCGGACTGTACTGCATAAACTTCTGCTCCATCTTCTACAGAAAATACTTGGGCTTTCTTTTTCTTTTTGCTATTAAAATGCCTTTCGGCATGCCTAGCATATTCAAGTAATGACTGTAACCTGCTTGTACGATGATCTACCATGTGCTTTGTAATAAAACTGCTTATGGGTGCAATACTGCCTTTCAAAAATGCATTCTTTAACTGCTGCTCATATGGGGAATCATGAGTTTGATCTTCAGTAACCTGCATTCCACAGTGGTTATTAAAACATTCTAACAGTCTGGCATAATATCTGTCAACAGTCTCGCCTTATTGTTGAATGCATTGATTAATGCAAGTCCAGTCTGCCCTAGGCTTCCATTTCTCAGAGATTCGGGCTGTAAGACCTTTCACTCTGTTGTCTAGCTCTGTGCTGCTATGTGGGAGGGGCTTGAATGCAGCGTCACGGGGATTCCAGTCACCACTAATCATGTGCCAATCTGGCCCCACAATTTGTCTGACTTTTTCTACCTCTTCTCTGTTTAAATTATAACTTAGCCTCATTCCTTGCAAATCTTCTAAGAACTTTCTAAAATTAACTTTTGGATGGGGAATTCCCTCAGTGGCTTTCTGGATGTCTTCCGGAGTCCAGGGTCTAAACACTAGAATAGTTGGGTCCTGACCTTCGTGTCCTGCCTGAGGATTAGGCACTTCTATAAGTGGGCATATTTCTTCTTCACTCATAGATTGTGAATTCCTATCCATTTGATATAACTCAATGTCCCCTTTTGAGTTACCTGCCTGTGTTCGAGACCTGGTCTCGACGGGATCTCTAATAAACGGTTTCACTTTTGTAGTGTCTCTACTTACGGAAACAGCAGGATATCTCGGGGGTGGACTAACTTGTCCACTTGCTTCATATTCTGGTAAGGGAGGTGGAGGGGCTGATGCTATTACTAAGTTATTGTCCTCCTTATCTAAAAACATTGCTTTTGAATTATTATTCTTTTGTTCCCTTCGGTTTACTTCCTCAATCCACCTGTGTGCCTGAGGAATTCCTAAATGACGTTGCTTTTTTACCCCACCTTTAGAATCGGTTCTAAGCTGTTTGACAAGTTTGACAAGTGAGGATTTTTCTAGTTTACCATCAAATTCATACTTATTAACCCATTTTGAGTAGTATTTAATATTATCAGCACGCTGTGACTGCATGTATTTTGCGTCTTCGGTTAACGGCGGACTTTGGGATCTTTTAGTACAATTATTACCCATTTTGTTCTACCCTTTTAATCATTATGTAACTCCTTATTTTTAACGTGGTACCACAGATTTTGTTATAGTCTCTTCAGAATGACTGCCTACCTGCTCTGTTTCCCTGATCTAAGACAAGACAGTAATCCTTTTGTCCCTGACTTGTATAAACAAAGTCTTAACAAAATAAATACAAATCTAGTCCCTGATCTAAAACAGAAAAAAGAAGTAGATTCACCTTACCTGAGACTTCGTGATTGATCACCTGGTTCGAGTAAACCTGTCCTTCAGTCACAGATCAGAAAGTGGCTGGCCTCTTTTGTACGACAATTCAGTCGGAGGGCTTTTCAACTAAGAAGAACCAATGTAGTTTCTTCCCCGTACGGTTTCAAAGCCACCTGGCCTGTCTGATCCGAGGTGAAGTGAGGGTTTCTGGTCCGAAGGACCAATCTGTCAAAGGAAAAAACTTCAAAGACCAATACACGTAAGGTTTAGTTAAGGCACATTTAATAACTTGCTGCAAGGAGACAAAAACATGCAAATACAAGGATTTGTCTAACTACTAACAGGAAGTATGCTTATTCTTATACTGTTTTACAAGACATGGCCTTCTAAGGCTGACGTAATCAAACACAACTTTTAGCATTGTTCTACAGCAGATGTTACTCAGATTTTCTGCTGACATGACTAGATTTGTGAGAAACTTTTGAGAAAAACAACCTGGCCTTGGTGGGCACTAATCCATTTACAGGCTTCTATTGTACAGTGTTACATTTCAAGATAGTCTTCTAACTCAGATATAAGCAAATGCTGATTGCAGTTCATATTTTCAAGCAGGCTTTGTCCTAATTATCTATAGCTTCTACAGCTGTGTATTTTCTCACAGCACAAGCGGAACTCCTTGTCTAAGCTTCATACAAGTAGTATTGTTCTATTCATTATTTTCCTAACATAAGCAGGAATCATCTGCTTCTCAGTAAATTTCCAAGGCACAAGCAAGATTTTAGCTAATGATACAAGGTCAGAAAGCATCTGCAGTTTGTACAGATTTATGCAGTATGAAATACAATAAATGTGTTAACCCTTTTCAAGCTCTAAATGCACTAAGTATATTACTAATACACACATTAATACATATTTTTCTGGCAAGTTACAGGTGATATGTCCATGACATGTACAGCCATGTGTGACCCACAGCTCCTACATATACCCAATATGAACAGTTGCAAGCCATGCATGCTGTGTGCTGTCTGGACATTAACCTTATTACCACAATAGTCAGAACATGCTGGGGTGAGATATTTATAAGCCACAGACCTCACACATGCTTGAATTAGTGTAATGCCTAGCTCAAACAGAGCACATTGCTGGCACTCTTCCAGTAATTATGAGGTGTGTGTGGCAATTATGATGTGTGTGTGTGTGTGTGTGTGTGTGTGTGTGTGTGTGTGTGTGTGTGTGTGTGTGTGTGTGTGTGGCAAATACGATGTGTTCACTGTTGACCATTACAGTGCCCTGGCTTCACAGTGGAACTGTCAACTAACAGTTTGTGGGATCATGACATGGAATATTGCTGTGTGTGTGTGTCTTGCTGATATGTGCTGTTGGCATAAATGTACACTTAGCTACTCAGTGAAGGTGGTTGTGTGTCCTGCCAGTACATGAATACAACATCCATTATGGTGTAATGCTCAACTAGGTTTCACACATGGTGTGGGGAAGGTGTGAAATGTATCCTTTTGACCTGATAGTCCACTTACTGATGGAGATTGCATATGTGTACATGTATTGATGTGTGTTTAGATTCCATGCTTGTGCAGTGTCTAATGTTTGAAGGTGACTGTTGTCTTAGTACATCATGCAGTTCCAATGCAGTCTCAACATTGCCAACTGTATATGGTGATATGCTGAAAGTACAGTAAGCTGTACTTTAGGTATGGACAGATGTTTGGACATAACTACTAAGTGGTGGGGATAGTTTGCAGATGAATGATTATTGAGGACAGCTCACAGGTGTGTTACAACCATTCATACAATAACCTGTATAACTTCTAAGCTATGGTTTTGTTAATTGAAGGGGAAGACACACAATGTAGAATGCAGTAAGGGTGGCACTGAAGGCAAACCTCTTGACACCTGTAACAGTAACACCTCCCCTGTGCATATATTGTGCATATATCAGCACAGTTGGCAAAGGAAAGAGTCAGTACACTTTGTAGTACGTGCGATAGTGCTGTAGTTCTATAATACCTATCATGAGATAGGCAGGTGTTTGATTCACAGTACTGGCACGTGTGGGTGTGTGTGTGTCCATATATGTCACATATGGTGGGGAATACATCCCAAATGTTTTTCACTCTCCTGTACACTGTTGTAGACATCTGTACAGAGTTATGTGTAGAAAGCAAGACATAGGCAGAGGGTTGAATCTCACACATGTCAAGTGTCTGTATGTGTGTGACATAGGTGTATATCTTTGTGAATGCCACAGTGTGTGTGTGTGTGTGTGTGTGTGTGTGTGTGTGTGTGTGTGTGTGTGTGTGTGTGTGTGTGTGTGTGTGTGTGTGTGTGTATGTATGGCTTTCTGGTCCCTGGAGTGAGACTGTATTTTACCATAGTGAAATGATAAGAACCTCTCCCCCATCCACTCAATGCAATCTACTATCCCTGTTGATGTTATCAATCTTAGAAGGGCATTCTAACCACCTGTAAACATGTACGCCCTGGGGTGAAACTTGTTGTTACATAGCCTACTGATGAACCTCCCTCCCCACATACACTCACTGCAATCTAGTATCCCTGTTGATGCCCTCGATCTTAGGCCATTCTGACTACCTGTACATGTGTAATCTCTGTGGCGCATCTTGTAATTGCGTAGTACTGTAATGATGATTTGCACATAGGCAGCGCTTCTCATCCCAACACTGGCAATTGTGTGTGTCAGAGTGTGTGTTACTGTGTCTGTGAATCTGTGGGTGTGTTACTGTGTCTGTGAATCCCTGAGTGGGTATTTATGTTTGCATCCTGTCATGAGAGCAGGTATTAATGCTTCCCAATGAGAAACCACTTTTTCCACTGGCCTTTACCCTTGTCATCTGCTAAACCTTTCTTTTACCTCTTCCCTGCTCCAGGTAACTATACCTGTGATGTCACCCACTATGGATGTGATGGCTCTGGCCACAGTACCTTACTACACAGCTATCATGCTCTTGGATCATTAGATCAGTAAACATGTTTGAAACTTGGGAGATTATAACTGTGATGTGGAAGCTACAAAGTGCATGCAGGTATTGTCATACAGACCTGTGAGCAGTCTACATTTACATATGGGACACTAACTGCAAACACTGACATCCCCCGGCACATGCAATTACACCTTGAAAACAGAAGGCAGAACATCATGATCAACATGCAGTTACTGTTGTTACACATGATACATACTCTCAAAGTACAAAATGCATTCTAAAACTGTAGTACATATGTCTGCTGCCTGTCAACCCTACTCAACAATGGTAATCTACAATTGTCTTCCTAGTATGATCACCTTGTGCATCAGACCATATGAGCATGTCCCTGCACCGATGGTGTGGATGACAGAGATGTGGCACAGGCGTCATCATATGCACAGGGTGATAATGTTTGTCAGAGGCCTAGCCTGCACCATTGGATGACATCATGTGTGTGGGTTAGGGTATTTTATCTCATTGAGTGTGTGTGGATGTTATGCGTGTGTGTGTTGAGGTGCCCTACATTTATTTCTGGTGTATGTGTGTATGTATACATACAGGTCTGGCATGTGGCTGGCCTACACAGGGGTATTATTGACATCTGCAGACTGTACAGGGCAGGTTTTACAGTTCACTGTGTCTGGCCACAGCCACGTGACCTGCGCCTGCCAGGGGTTGCATGGGATCTACCAGGCAGAGGTCCAGATTGGGTACTGTCTGATGTCACATGTCCACTGGAACCGTGTCCCTGTTGGGACCATCCAGGACCACGTGCACTTGGCCTGCTGTGTCCCGGTGTGGACAGCACAGCACCAGCTGCACTGCTGCTGCTACCATCACTATGGAAGCATGCATGTGAAGTAGCATGTTCACATAGACCTTCAACAGGTGATGTAGCTGGCCTACGTCCACATGTCCAACATCTCACTCTCACCAGATGTTCCAGCACAGACATTCCACGCTCAAAGATTGACATGCCACAGTCAAGGACTCCCACCATGTCACCCAATCGTCTATCCAAAACATCTGCAAGATGATGGTGAGCATTTGCAATTACTTGGATGTTGTCAGTTAAAGAATGGACAGCAGTCTTCGGAAGCCTCAGACCTTCTCTGTTGTGCCATTCAGCATGTGCCTATGCCTTCATTACAACCTGAAACATGCATCTGGTGACACCAGCTGATGTGCTATGTCTTGCAGGGGCATGTTGGCGGACCACAGGAGGGCAACGCACCTACATCAACACCTGTGAGTGGCAGACAAGAACTGTACATTAAAGTTATACAGCACAGTACAGTCACACAGACACACAAACACACACAGACAGACAGACACAGACAGAGACACATGATATGGCACCCAATGGCATGCAACATGCATGTGATATGGCAGAAGGCATTCAGCCTAGACAAGTATAGTGGTAGTTATCATACATCCCAGAGTTGCACAAAACAGCATGCATGTGTTATAGCATAAGGCATGCACCTTACACAATTACAGTAGTAGTTAGCATACATCCCTGTGTTGCATCATTTGTGTTAGTAGCTTATGCCCCAAACCTGTAACACAATGCATGCACTATGCACCATTGCATCACACTGCCATGTTTTGTGCAATATACCCCACATTTTAACAGGCCATCGATGACCTGTGTTCATCTGCCACTGATGCTTTGTGTTGGCCACTGCCTCTATGTGTGAGGATGACATGAACAGATGAGTATATTGAGTGAATACTATGTTTGCCTGAGCCCTAGCTTGCATATCTCTCCCAAAGCAGTGCATGTCTGTTCAACATTATTCTGCTTACCCCTGAGCTGAGTCTACAGAGAATGTGCATGTGGCTGTACACACATGTTTGACATGGCTGTCCCTACTCTGCAGTGGTGCCACAGACCAGCACAGGTTAACAGTACACCAGCCTGATGTGTGGCATATGACCTTGCCTATCACATGTAGTATGACATGTTTTCTGCATAAGTGTTGAATGACATGCATACATGTTTAACACAATGTTTTCCTTTCAAATATACAGTGAGGTAATGGTGCCCAATGCAGGGACATGTTATACTAATATGGACATTCAGCTGATGCAATGTTGTCAGTCCACCCTACAGATATACAGTGACATACTGCACATTGAGCTGATGTGCATAGCCATTGCAGGGCATCATGTGGCTTCACTATTGCTATACAGTGTGAGTTACAGACACAGTTCATAGCCATGACTGTGTTCAAATATAATACATATCTAATGTGGAATGTGACCCACGTAACTGAGGTGTATACACACTAAACCCTAATGTGGAATGTGTGACACAGGTCATTGAAGGGTATACAGATGACACCCCTGCACATCTGCAACCATATTGGTGATGCTTGGCAACTATGCCCACACATGGCTAACATAGCATTACTCCATGTCACACATGCCATCTGTGTACCTCACACACATGAGGAGCAAGCATGACAGTGATGTCTGACACCAGCAAGGTGAATGTACTGTATCTGTGGCCTGATGTGGTTGTATGTGTATGTTGTACAACACATGTATGTATTTGGATACTGTATAGGAGAAAGCTTTCATGTCGTGACACACTCAAGATGTTCAAGACATGTTATGTGGTGGTTTGATGTCATGCCTACACAAGCTGTGCATAGGCCTGTATGATGTTTAGTGTGTCACATCTGCAATATCACCATTACACAAAGGCCATAGTTGTATTGTGTCAAGCCAATGTATAACAGGGTGTACACACATGTACATCACTTCTACTGTGTGTGTTGCTTCATGTCTCTGGCCATCCTCCATGGCCATGTGTAAACATGTTTTGTCCAATGGTTGTGATGGGCATCTATTTCATGTCAGTGTTGTCCCATATGACATACACCCATAGATGTCACATGCTCCACTGAGGACAGGGTTATGCAGACAAAGGGTGGTATGTTTGGGATGTGCGATATCATGTTTTGCAGGCTAATTAACCAGTGTTGCAGTCAGCCCATAAAATGTCATGGACATGTCAGATAGCACATGACATTGTGTGACAGTCATAGCAAGGGTATAATCCACAAGGGTGAATCCTGTGGGGTGGTCATATTCCAGTTCCAAAACATTTAGAGTGTGTGCACACATATGCTCTCTGTATAGTACTGTTTGTATTCCCCACATGTGTAATGCTTATCTATAATACATGTCCCTACAGTAAACCACACCTCCACCATTGTATTTATAGCTGTCCACACATCTGGCAATGACAGTTTGTAAGGTTTAGTGTAGGTGTTTCATATAGTCTTCAATTATTCCACATGGGTAACCATTGTGATGCATTGCACGTCTGACTTGTATATATTAACAGGACCACAATACATTATGTGTATGTGTATTAAATGGCCACATGGCAGATAGTGTGCAATTAACATGATCTGTGCATTATCAAGCCTGATAAATAATAACAATTTCACCTGCAACAGGCTGCTGTTGCTGCGAAATGCCAGAAGTACCTAAATAAGAGTGTCACAGCAGTAAGATCATTATCCACACCTGTGTGATAGCTACAGGGTGCAATGTGCATGTTAGCACATAAACCAGTACAATGGACTATTCTATAGAGTATGCACATCTGTGCATACATAGAGTAGCAAACTATAGTATGTGGCATGTGTGCATACATGCCTTGCATATGATGTTATGTTAAATATTGTACAGTAACACATGTAACTATATGAAATATAGTTGTGTTCTATGTGCAGTAGTGACTTACCAGGCAACTCCTGGCTCAGTGGTAGTGAGACACCCACCTCCACAATACCAGCTAAAGCTTGTGGATGGAGTTCTGCAGGTGTCCCCAGGTTGGCCAGTAGCTCCTCGGTATGTGTGAGTGGGAGCTGGGCAAGTGGCCCCCCCACCTGTTGCAGCTTGTTCCCTGGCGATTACATTTGCACGCTGTTTCGCCCATATAATGAGGTTGATGTAGTGTCGGTGCACCTGCTGATAGGTGTGATTGTGGCCGCCAACATCATTTACCCTCCTGCGAAGTTCCTCCCACTGGGCATCCCGCTGCTGTGCATCCTGTGGTGCGTGGCTGAAGAGTGTTTCATGGTTGTCAAGGAGGTATGGAATGAGGACCTCATCCTCCAAGCAGGTGTATGGTGGCAGCCTAGCATGCGGCATTCCTGGAAGACATAATGATGGAGACAGGCCACAGTAACTCACAGAGAAGTACAGAAGTACAGCTGCACATACATGTGTATCAAATTTATTATTATTACAAATATGTCTTTGCAAATCTGCATGACACTAACACTACTGACATGTTTAACTCACACACATTTGACACTTACTGGTGATTTGATGTTATCACCATATATGTGTGTGTCAAGTGATGACATTGCTCATACTCCATGTGGATGTTGTCTTGACGTGGGCATGTTTGTTTACCTGTACTGGTGTATTCATGTATCCGCACATGCCTGGATGTGTTCACATTAATGCAAGAGACCTTAATGCTGTGTATATGTCACATATATAGTCATACACAGCCTTAAGGGACATGACCTGTGACCCTGCAGACTTGCTCACAGAAAGTTTTACATGTATATGTTTTGCCATATACATTTACATGGCACTGTACAGCAGTATAGCATCCTGTCATGTATTACCTGTGTTGCACATGTGAAACACATGGGACAATGGCTAGATTGATGGTATTTGCAGGGCTGGATATCAGCTATAGCATGTATGGTCATAGTGAACTAGTAGGCTATATGCCCTAGGCCATTTATGAGCCTAGGCTGAAAGATTACCTAGCTGGGCCAACAGGTATCTTTCAGTGGCCAGTTCAAGCAGTGCCACAGAACAGATCCACAGGGTTACTGATATATTTGCCATGCTGTCATCACACCATGTTTCAAAGAGGGGCAATGTGCAGCTTTGCTGGACAGGGATGCATAGTATGGCAGGAGTATGTAAAGTGTATGGGACAGGCAAGTTAGGATCCTTGTACTAGAAAGTGGATGTCCATGAAGTATGTGTTTATTTGAAATCAGGATTTGTAAGTGTAGCATGTCCAACATCTCTGGGTTGGACATGGCTTTATTCATGGTAGGCATCATGCTACATAGTGGAGTTAGGATTTGGGAAGGCTGGTGTAGACCATCTGAACATGGCCAATAACCCTTAAAGGAAATATGTGATTTATTATGGATCACTTGAGTGTTGAGTATGGCTGAACAATGATCTCTATATTCATGGATGGCACCCTGTCATGATTAGGGGTGCCACTTATGACCACCTGACTGGTGTGGTGAAGTGACTATCAAAGGAAAACTACTGTCCAGCTGCATCCCATACACACACAGTTTCCATTATGTTGACCGCTGCCTAAATGGTAGATCATGGGTACAGGGTATGTCACACACCACACATCTGACCCAAAAAGGCCCTTCTGTATGTTGCCTGCAGCACTCTTTGAGTCAACTATTGTTCCTAGCTCATAGTCATTTGCAAACTTCAATAGGCAGATGCCTTATGTGTTATTCTGTGTGGTATAGATAACAAAGAGGGGGAGTACCAGGAATGAACCCTGTATTACTGTAGCTGGCACTGGTTTGATGTGTGTGTATTAGTCAGACACCTTCTGTAGTGTTGGTTCTGCCAGCAGTCCAGTTGCTAATGAATCCTGTGACATAAGAATATACACCTAGTTTACTGAGTGTAGCTGGAACACAGTATGGGTGATGGTGTCCTAAGACCTTGGTATGCTGTGTGAATCAACCTTGCTGTCATCTACATCTGTCCTGACTACATTAAATAAGTTGCTCAAGGTTCATGGCCTTACAGACCCGACTCAGCAGGGTAGTAGTGCACTATTTCCCATTATCAGTGGTGTCTCCCCCTTTGTAGGGTGTGATAACTGTTGCTGTGCACCATTCATTGTATACACAACTTGACATGAAGCTATGACTGAACATGATGTGTATGTGGAGAGCAAATTGTTCTGACATGTGTGTAACATACACCCTGGGATGTTGACAGGTCCCATGCAAGCTGTATGTATGGCTTTAGAGAGTGCAGCTTGTACCTGCATAGTTGTTATTACAGGGCCTCTGTAGTGTACATGGATATATAAATATGTGTACCTGTTGGGGGGGGAGGTGAGAGTGGGTTAGGTTATCCAAGACCCTATCTGGATGAACAGGTGCTATTTCTGTAGGTGCAGTACTTCTCATGCCATAGTGCTGTGAAGCATGGCAGGTCTTGTTGTTGCCATTACGATTCATGACACAGCTATAGAATGCTCTGTGGTTGGCCTCATAATATGTGGCTGATTAGTTTCACAGTAGCTTTGTGTGGTTTTATATGGTGTATCTACATCATACTGAGGCTGGCCAAGGATCACCTCCACTCATGTGTGTACACTCTTGCAACAGTTACTACCTTCTGTGGTACAGTTTAAGGCAGGGCACCACCAGTGTGCCTTCCTGTTTGTGTTTGGTTAAATCTTGGTTCTGTTTCAATGGCACAATCACTGCACTTATGTGAGTGCTTAAAGTGCATTTGTGTAGGATTCAGCATTTGCACATGCATTGTCCATCTGCATGGTTACCATGACAGTCACCACTTCGCTCTTAAGAAGCATAACATTAGCTTTGGAGACTGACTATTTGTAGCATACTGTTAGCCCTGTTTGTGTGACTATGGTGATCCAGGTCATTGGGGTTAATGAAATCCCACATGCATTGAGCACAGGTGTTGGTACATGAGGAATCTTCCCAGTTCATAATGGGATAGTTGAGAGTAGCCATTATTACGGTTTTCTGTCTCAAACCTAATATTCCCCATTAAAGCACAATATGAAAGTTGGGAATTCTTAGGCATGGTGGGTGATCTATCACAAGGTGCAATTTGGATTCCACTTTGGCACAAAGATAGTTGCTCAGCATAATGCATCTGAAGTTATGCAAGTGCAACTAGCGTGGAGGTGTACATATCCTTCAGGAATATGGACACACCTGTGGCTCGTGTGCTCCAATAAAGGATAACGGCCAAGAGGTGAGGTATGTGTTATAACATGGTCATGCAGGGGTGCTCTCCGGAGCATTGAACCATATTTCAGTCACTGCACAGATATGTTCTCCATGTTAAGGATTGATGTAAGTGAGTCCATATTACATTTCTGAAATGTATCATTGAGTAGCGAGACCTGCAGTTTATTGCATGGCTGTCCCTGTTACAGCAGTGGACTTTCACTTGGACTTTGCATGATGAAGGCACTATAGGGGAAGCATGAGCCCTAGCCAGTATCCAGATTCCCAGGGGTGACAGGTGCAGGCCTTGTCTGGCAAAGCATCATGGTCTGCCAACCATGTTATCCCAGGCAGAGAGATAGTGGATACCCTTTGAATTACACCAGTACATTAGACAATTGTGAAATACAATCCTTTTGTCCCTGTACTGCAGTATCATTCTGCCAATGGCAGAATGCTACCCAGGCTTTGGGACAAGATCTGACAGTTCCTACATGTGTTGCCATGCAGTCCAGGCTACTGCATCACAGGTCCTGCACAACAACATGGAATATGCCAGAGCCATGTGTATAGTTCAAAAGGTGGTCTGAGTGTATGGGTATGTGGCTAATCATGGCAGACAGGCAGCTGACAGTATGTTTGCCCTCGTATAGCTTGGTGTGTAAGATAGTGATAGAGTTTGCATTCACAAATGAGTACTGTTGGGCATGTTTCTGGCCACGTGTTCTGAGGTGTGGCACAATTTGGCAAATTATGTCATACAGTTTGTGTATTTTGTTGTGTGTCTATTCCAGCTTGGGAGGTCTCTTGCTTGGCCATATACTTAGAAGCCTCTCTGAATGTTTCTGGTGGTATGTGTGGGTGTCCTTACTGTGTTCTGGTAAGGCTATGTGTTGGTTGTGGTGATGAGATGCATGTGTTAACCTACACCTCATGACTGTCCAGTCCAGTCATGGCTGTAGACTGGACTGCCTTCCAGCTAACCCCTGTAGCTGCATCCCAGACAATGTGTGGGGTGTGGTGTTAGGTGGATTTGGGAGTGTACATGGCATAGAGATTACTTTCCCCCAGGATGGCCATATACACAAAGCTGACATTAGTAAACACCAGTAGCTGACTAGTGGACATGCCTGTATGAGCATTCAGTACTACAAGCACCAAGTACTGTATTTACTTTACGTATTGCTTATGAAGATGTTTTAGACAGTGATGCTCACAAGTAAATATTTCTGTTATGTACGTGACAACACTGGCTATTACAGAAACATAGTAGCTACCTTTAGCAGCAATCCTTATCTGAGGAGCATATCACATCCTGATAGTTGATTACAGATGATTCAAGTGTCAGCAGGTCTGTATCATTTTCTGTGTATATACTCACATATCCGCCAGAACCATGAGCTCTGTTGGGCATGGACACTCACTCCCCAAAAAGGGTCAAGTATCAGTAGACTCTGCTGCCACTATCAACATGATCAGGATATAATCAGATAGTGTAAGCCATCACCTATGAAGCAGCTATTACACATGGGCAGCAGTCTCCTACATCTTACATTCCTACTGCAGATGTTATACTGGAGTTAAAGAAGCTATGCAACTTGTTTCATCACCAGTACTGTGCACAACCTTACATACAGTATTTGCAAGTGGCTGTTAGGTTGGCAATAAGAGGTTAGGCTACACAAACCTGAAAGTTCAACCAGTGTGTCTCTACTCTCAATATCCACTCTATGTAGGTGTGCACATCGCCATTTGGCCCAGCCCTGTAACAAGGGTCACTACACATTTGCATAATATGTACACATGCACAGCTGTTATTGCTTGCAAACGATACCAGAGAGGCAGATATAACATGTCTTATGTGCATGGATAGTTACCTAGCTCTTCCAATTTTCTTTGCTATCATGCTGCTAAACTGTCAGATGAATACAATTCATATGTATCCTGTTGCTGAATATTGTACTTGCCAATAGACATGACTAATGTTTGCATAACATAACAGAAATGCTATGTAAAATGGAATACAGATTTGCCTAGAATACTGTACATTACACAGTTATTGGCACAATATCCCACAATGCAAATCATATTTGTATAGTAAGCCCACCTTTGACATGTTCATCTCACTAATACACCCATACATATGTCTACTGTTACAATATATCAACATATACTATCCCCTGTTATAGCACATACTTGTTGGACCAACCCTGACACTGACAGTGGCTGGAAACGAATTGGTGAATTCCAAGTCCATATATATCATCCCTTGTGGTGTATGTGGAGTGTGCCGTGTGACCTACAGCAGCACACACAAAGAATACTACAAGCATTACTACTGCTCAACAATACATCACTACAAGATAGCTATTTCCACTATATGCATTGATTACACTGTAAGTATTACAGAACAGGTACTACATACACAGACATACTAAATGTTATACATACCTTTTTGGTAATTGGAGGTGTTACTGACTGGTATTTTAATCTTTTTCAGTTTGTGTTTCAATCTTCTGTTGGGTATTTTGTACTGTTCTGCAGGTATATACAGATGGTTTGAATATGTGAGAAGGCATCCTTTTATAGTTAGAGATCAGTAACATGTGCTATCCTCATCACCAATTGGTGTTCCAAAGTAGTTAATTACATGCACATCAACTGTGCAGCTACTCCATTAGCCAATACCATGGCAACAGTGGAGTATAA
The DNA here is from genome assembly GCF_019279795.1 of Protopterus annectens. Lineage (NCBI taxonomy): Eukaryota > Metazoa > Chordata > Ceratodontiformes > Protopteridae > Protopterus > Protopterus annectens. The sequence continues at coordinate 1,195,980,308 of NC_056725.1, read as the reverse complement.
TTGAGTACTCCACTTGGATGTTGTCCCTTTGCCTTACTTGTGAGGAAGACAGCCTGGAAGTGTTGTCTGAAATATATTGCAACAGCTGTATGGAGACAAACACAAATATATTGTGTGTAATGCCTAGAAGATTCAGTCTAAATGTGAGTACTGCTGTTATATTTCTGAACATTGCTACTTGTGCAGGGTTTATCTGTACCTAATACTTCTGGATATGTTTCAGTCTGGCCAGGATGTTTGATCATCTCAAGGCTGCATGGCTATGCATATAATGTAAGGGGGTTTACACTGTGTACAGAGGGGGATTAATGAAGCTTGGAAAATGTTTTCCAAAATTAGCATTGATTGTACTATTTTTCAAGAACCTTTAAGGTTTGGTTTTAGAAAAAACAGCAATTTCAAGGAACTATTCGAGAGAAAAAAAAAACCCACGTACAGGTGGAACACAACAGAAGGCTGGGACACATAAGTGTGGGAGGTGTGGGCAATGTGCCTTTATATCAGGGGATGAGATGCTTTGGTTAAAGAAACTGGATTTAAAACTGAAAAGTAAAGGTTACCACACATGTCAAACAACCGGTGTGGTTTATTTAGTACTTTGTTTAACCTGTGATAAATATTACGTAGGTAAAACTGAACTTAAGTTAAAACAACGCATTTATGAACACATAAGAGACATAAATAAACAAAATGAGAATAATGCGTTATATAGGCATTCCAAGTCCTGTGAAAATGCTAACATCAAGTTCTGGGTCCTTGAAGAGGTGAAGAGAGGTGACAGAGGAGGTGACTGGGAATCCCTGTTAGAGTATAAAGAGTTGATTTGGCAACTCAGGCTCGATGCTTGTGGTCCTAGTGGATTGAATGACCATCTCTCCATTAAACCAGCTCTAAAATTGTTAGCCAACAATCCAAAATTGAGCTAACACTAAAAATCAATGTGCAATATGTTATATTTATATATTATATTTATATATTTCATTAGTTATACACATTAAAAGTTATTAGTATTTATTCAATTTAGTTTTCTAGTATGTTGCCATTTCTATTATTCTGTAGGGAGTTTCTATTTAGGTGTATATATGTTGATATATTTTTATACATACGGTGGTATTTTTAACATATCTATTGATTTTGTATATTTATGTATATATTTATATTATTGTAGCACTTTATTAAAACATTATCAGGACTATATATTATATCATATACATTTTATTAACCATTTGTGTTTGTGTATTAGTTAGCATACAAGTTTTTAGTCATTTTGGAATTAGTACAGTGTGTGTGTGTATATATATTTTGTGTGGGTACACATACACCATAACATTTTTTTTTTGTGTGACAGAGTTTACATTTCTTAAAAAAGTGATTTTATCTGAAACAAGAAGTAAGTAGCAGCTTTAGTGACAGATTGATTGATTAAATATTTAATTGATTAAATGGTTAATTACTTAAAGTATTTAAGGCATGTAACAACCTGTAATAATGGATTCTGATGAAGTCTGGTAACTATAGATGAAAGCGCGCTCAATCCCAGTTCTTTGTATATGTTTATTGCTGTTTATTAAATTCATTGATTTTTTACGTACGAGTGGCTGATACTTTTGCAACAAGATTTACTTATAGTAATTCTGGCGATTTGTAACATTGATTTTTTATGGGAGCATACCCTTTATGGCAAAGCCGGTGGAGGTGTTTAATTTGTCTACTTTTCCGACGTGAAGGAGTTGTGGTTGTGGTTATTTCGTATAACCACCAGCATTTATTAGGGATCCCCATGGATAAGGAAAATTCGTTGTTGAGCCAGCTCTTGGAACTTATTAACAACCATTCTAAAAATTACAATGATTCGGGCAGTCCACAGGGCACCAGTGAGTCTATTCCTTTTGGCCAAGGAAGTCCCCAGAGGAGTCGGAGGCCATTGACGTCACCACAGACTGTAACGGACAGAGATGGGAGAGGTTCCAACCGAGGGAGCATTAATAGTGAACGCCCGGACAATCAGGCTCGTGGCGGGCCAGGCAAGGACAATTCATGAAAGAATGGTGGCGTTTTGGATGCCTACAACAACATTTCATTCTCGGAATGGCTCGAGAAATCCTTTACAACGACTACACGTGAAAAAGAACAACCTATTAAGGACAATTACAACTATAAGGACAAATGTAAGCATTTTGAGACTGATTTGTTCAAATACAAAAACTTATGCTTGGAGAACTGGTATTTAACGCAATGCGTTGAGCATAATATTGTACCCAAGGGGTTGAGGCTCTGTAAATACCCTAATAATATTAGGGGGAATGAGAATTTATTCAAAACTATTTCTGACATATTGAACAAATGTGGTATTTCTATTCTTAAAGCAATGATATGTAGTAACAATGAATTGCTTGAAAGTATTAAGAAATGCATTAATGTCCTGCAGTTAGAAATTACTAAACATCTGTTGTTTACTGTGCATGAATATAAGGAAATTTATTGTGAAGTGCTTCATGATGTGGATCTGAACATGGCTAAGAATTATAAGAGAAAATTAGGGAAAATAGAACGAGACTTGTATGACTACAAAGAGGGTAAGGCATATACTGATCCAAATAAATTTTACAAGAAAAAGTCATACAATGACAATGTGTTTTTTGGAAATGCAGTTTCAAGTAAAAGATTTGATCTGGAAACACACTATACATATAGGGCCCAGGCGCAAGAAAGAGGGCAGGATTATGTTGATTCCCACTATGATTCAAGGAATTTTGAAGGGGAAAGAGAAACCCACCAGTATCACCCTTTGGGGGAACAGGTGGAGGGAGTGAGAAGGTTGGAGAGGTTAAAGAAACAGAACCATTCTTTTTCATATGCGGAGGCAGCAGGGAACAATTATCCGAGGAGGAGGGGGACGAACAACTACAGATAGAGGAGGTCACTAATGGGACCTTTCCCCCTAGTGACCATGTGAATCTTACCTATGGTATTGACAGAATAGGAAACACAGACCTTTTAGATATGCAGTGTGACAATGCAGTGTGTAGTGAGTTGGACACCAGCAACGAAGGAAACACAAATACCACTAGGTGTAATGTTAGCAAAAAAAACAACTTTTATATTTATAATTTCACAGATCTGGAAGTGACACCCCCCTTTTTCAGCCTTTTTTCTAAAGGTTTTACTTTTATTCCTGTAAAAAAACCAAGGATTGAAAAAATTTTGTTGGATGTAAAGCTTTTCGCTAGGAAGCTGCATTTTAAAACCCTATTTAATAATGTGGACCACAGTACTACTAATGTAATGAAAAGAAAGAGCACACTAAATCCACCTTTACAACATGATATCCTTAATTTTGAGACCCATGTATCATACATGATTAGGGAAGGATTTAGGAAAGAAGGTAGTGTAAAAGAATACAGTAATCTGACAGGAGAAGAAACTTCCATTCTGAAAATGTTACAAACTAATGACAAAATAAGGATCATGAAGCCTGATAAAGGGGGAGGAGTGGTCCTTATGGACCACTGGGACTATACAGGTAGGATGCTTAATATTCTTAACACCGGTGATAGATACCGTATAGCATCCAGGAATGAAATGAACATTAGTTATAAGAAGATAGACCTTTGGTTAGAGGATAACCTGTTACAAGGATCCATAGATGTGGACTTATATAATTACTTTAAAGTACCCAAACCTGTTATTCCAGAAATATCTGGTATCCCTAAGATACATAAAAATGTTCAAAACCCCTCTTTAAGGCCTATTGTAACATCACAATTCTCCAAAACACAGCCCTTGGCTATCTTTATAGACACAAAATTTAAAAATTTTCATCGGGGCTATCAACATATACTTATTGATTCGTGGGATTTTCTAACTAAATTTAACACTGTTGCTTACAATGAGAATTACATATTTGTTACAATAGATGTTAGAGATTTATTTTTGGTGATACCACATGATATAGGTTTAACCCGGTTCGAGCATATGTTCATTGAATTTAAATGTTTTAATTCCATTGATTTCAGATTATTACTTGAAAATATGGAGTTAGTACTGAAAAACAACTTTATTTACTTCCAAGGTGACATTTACCATCAGATAGGTGGGGTGGCAATGAGATCGTCATGTGCCCCCATCTATGCTAACATCATAATGCTCTTTTGGGAGTTGGAATTTGTGTTTAAATCTAATTTTTGGAAATATGCCGTTACTTATTTTAGATTTTTGGACGACATTTTTTTGATCTGGAATGGCAATGTGGAACAAGTAAGGGAATTCATTAACTATTTACATACTACTACTGTTTTTTTGGAATTTACATTTCAATATAACACAGAACAGGTGAATTACCTTGACGTGACTATTACAAAAAATAGGTTTAATAACAAATATGAATCAAAGATTTTTAGAAAGGAGTGTTTTTCTAATTCCTATGTCCATTTTGAAAGTGACCACCCCCTATATTTAAGGAGAAATATTGTTAAAGGCCAGATGATTAGGGCCTCTAGGATGACCAGTGACAATGATGTGTGTTTTGAAGAAATGGATTTCATACAACGGTTGTTTAAGGAAAGGGGCTATCCACTTAGGTTGATTAAGAATGCAAAATGTGAGGTTTTAAGAAAACTGAATACCCAATATTGTCCGCTTTTGACCTACAACAATCAAGAAGACAGTGCACCAGCCATTAGTTTCAGGAAGACAGATAACAACATTATAAATACTAGTCATTTACCACGTCTAATGTTAACATATTTTAAAGGGATACATTGGATACAGAGGGGGATTAATGAAGCTTAGAAAATGTTTTCCAAAATTAGCATTGATTGTACTATTTTTCAAGAACCTTTAAGGTTTGGTTTTAGAAAAAACAGCAATTTCAAGGAACTATTCGAGAGAAAAAAAAAAACGCGTACAGGTGGAACACAACAGAAGGCTGGGACACATAAGTGTGGGAGGTGTGGGCAATGTGCCTTTATATCAGGGGATAAGATGCTTTGGTTAAAGAAACTGGATTTAAAACTGAAAAGTAAAGGTTACCACACATGTCAAACAACCGGTGTGGTTTATTTAGTACTTTGCTTAACCTGTGATAAATATTACGTAGGTAAAACCGAACGTAAGTTAAAATAACGCATTTATGAACACATAAGAGACATAAATAAACGAAATGAGAATAATGTGTTATATAGGCATTCCAAGTCCTGTGAAAATGCTAACATCAAGTTCTGGGTCCTTGAAGAGGTGAAGAGAGGTGACAGAGGAGGTGACTGGGAATCCCTGTTAGAGTATAAAGAGTTGATTTGGCAACTCAGGCTCGATTCTTGTGGTCCTAGTGGATTGAATGACCATCTCTCCATTAAACCAGCTCTAAAATTGTTAGCCAACAATCCAAAATTGAGCTAACACTAAAAATAAATGTGCAATATGTTATATTTATATATTATATTAATATATTTCATTAGTTATACACATTAAAAGTTATTAGTATTTATTCAATTTAGTTTTCTAGTATGTTGCCATTTCTATTATTCTGTAGGGAGTTTCTATTTAGGTGTATATATGTTGATATGTTTTTATACATATGGTGGTATTTTTAACATATCTATTTATTTTGTATATTTATGTATATATTTATATTATTGTAACACTTTATTAAAACATTATCAGGACTATATATTATATCATATACATTTTATTAACCATTTGTGTTTGTGTATTAGTTAGCATACAAGTTTTTAGTCATTTTGGAATTTGTACAGTGTGTGTGTGTGTATATATATTTTGTGTGGGTACACATACATAACATTTTTTTTTTGTGTGACAGAGTTTACATTTCTTAAAAAAGTGATTTTATCTGAAACAAGAAGTAAGTAGCAGCCTTAGTGACAAAATGATTGATTAAATATTTAATTGATTAAATGGTTAATTACTTAAAGTATTTAAGGCATGTAATAACCAGTAATAATGGATTCTGATGAAGTCTGGTAACTATTGATGAAAGCGCGCTCAATCCCAGTTCTTTGTATATGTTTATTGCTGTTTATTAAATTCATTGATTTTTTACGTACGAGTGGCTGATACTTTTGCAACAACATTTACTTATAGTAATTCTGGCGATTTGTAACATTGATTTTTTATGGGAGCATAACCTTTATGGTAAAGCCGGCGGAGGTGTTTAATTTGTCTACTTTTCCGACGTGAAGGAGTTGTGGTTGTGGTTACATCCTGATAGTTGATTACAGATGATTCAAGTGTCAGCAGGTCTGTATCCTTTTATGTGTATATACTCACATATCCGCCAGAACCATGAGCTCTGTTGGGCATGGACACTCATCCCCAAAAAGGGTCAAGTATCAGTAGACTCTGCTGCCACTATCAACATGATCAGGATATAATCAGATAGTGTAAGCCATCACCTATGAAGCAGCTATTACACATGGGCAGCAGTCTCCTACATCTTACATTCCTACTGCAGATTTTATACTGGAGTTAAAGAAGATATGCAACTTGTTTCATCACCAGTACTGTGCACAACCTTACATACAGTATTTGCAAGTGGCTGTTAGGTTGGCAATAAGAGGTTAGGCTACACAAACCTGAAAGTTCAACCAGTGTGTCTCTACTCTCAATATCCACTCTATGTAGGTGTGCACATCGCCATTTGGCCCAGCCCTGTAACAAGGGTCACTACACATTTGCATAACATGTACACATGCACAGCTGTTATTGCTTGCAAATGATACTAGAGAGGCAGATATAACATGTCTTATGTGCATGGATAGTTACCTAGCTCTTCCAATTTTCTTTGCTATCATGCTGCTAAACTGTCAGATGAATACAATTCATATGTATCCTGTTACTGAATATTGTCCTTGCCAATAGACATGACTAATGTTTGCATAACATAACAGAAATGCTATGTAAAATGGAATACAGATTTGCCTAGAATACTGTACATTACACAGTTATTGGCACAATATCCCACAATGCAAATCATATTTGTATAGTAAGCCCACCTTTGACATGTTCATCTCACTAATACACCCATACATATGTCTACTGTTACAATATATCAACATATACTATCCCCTGTTATAGCACATACTTGTTGGACCAACCCTGACACTGACAGTGGCTGGAAAAGAATTGGTGAATTCCAAGTCCATATATATCATCCCTTGTGGTGTATGAGGAGTTTGTCTTGTGACCTACAGCAGTACACACATAGAATACTACAAGTATTACTACTGCTCAACAATACATCGCTACAAGATAGCTATTTCCACTATATGCATTGATTACACTGTAAGTATTACAGAACAGGTACTACATACACAGACATACTAAATTTTATACATACCTTTTTGGTAATTGGAGGTGTTACTGACTGGTATTTTAATCTTTTTCAGTTTGTGTTTTAATCTTCTGTTGGGTATTTTGTACTGTTCTGCAAGTATATACAGATGGTTTGAATATGTGAGAAGGCATCCTTTTATAGTTAGAGATCAGTAACATGTGCTATCCTCATCACCAACTGGTGTTCCAAAGTAGTTAATTACATGCACATCAACTGTGCAGCTACTCCATTAGCCAATACCATGGCAACAGTGGAGTATAATTGAGTACTCCACTTGGATGTTGTCCCTTTGCCTTACTTGTGAGGAAGACAGCCTGGAAGTGTTGTCTGAAATATATTGCAACAGCTGTATGGAGACAAACACAAATATATTGTGTGTAATGCCTAGAAGATTCGGTCTAAATGTGAGTACTGCTGTTATATTTCTGAACATTGCTACTTGTGCAGGGTTTATCTGTACCTAATACTTCTGGATATGTTTCAGTCTGGCCAGGATGTTTGATCATCTCAAGGCTGCATGGCTACGCATATAATGTAAGGGGGTTTACACTGTGTTCACCAGACATCTTTAGTTTAGTGTAAATGTCTATCATACTGTGCTGATAATCAGTAATTGGTAACACTTCCTGGTGTAATTACTTTTCAGTCCTCTGAAACAGAATTAGTTCAAACAAACCCTGTAACATCAGCAGTTGTTCCATTGTATAACAGCAATTATACCATGACCCCCCCCCAAAACGTGCACGCTGATTGGCCAGCGTGCACATTGTAAACCGAGTTATACTAATGGAAAAAGGTCCGGTCGCCTGGACTTTTTTCCATTAGTATAATCTTCTTTTAAACACTGTCTCGCTATGTTAAATGGGTTTAACATAGCGAGACAGTTTTTATAAGCAACGGAGATCTCCGTTGCTTATTTTAAGCTGTCTCTATGCTAAACCCATTTAACATAGCGAGACAGGTTTTTTAAAGCAACGGAGAAAGCAAGATCTCCATTGCTTTTTTCGCTATGTTAAATGGGTTTAACATAGCGAGACAGTTTAAAATAAGCAACGGACATCTCCGTTGCTTATTTTAAAACTGTCTCGCTATGTTAAACCCATTTAACATAGCAAGTAAAAAAAGCAATGGAGATCTTGCTTTCTCCTTTGCTTTTGCTCACAACTCTGATGTACTGCGCAGTACATCAGAACTGCCGCGGATGCCAGACATCTGTGGAAGGGCAGTAAACAGGCATTATACTATGCCATTATTTAAGAAAAGTAATAGTTTCTTTTCTTAAATAATGTCATGGTATAATAGCAATAACCCACTTCTGGGTGTGGGTAATGCTGTATTTAGTAAAGTCCAAACACAGATGCAGGTAGAACCCTTGCACGGCAGTATGAAACAAAATCCAAAAGAGACAAGCCAGCAAGTGTGGAAAGTGCAAGTATCATAATTTAATCAAACACAAGGGAAAAATCCTCTGAATATAACAATAATAGTACATCCAAACCGGTTTCGGCTTCACAGAGCCTTCTTCAATGGATAACAAACATATATATTCAGGGGATTTTTCCCTTGTGTTTGATTAAATTATGATACTTGCACTTTCCACACTTGCTGGTTTGTCTCTTTTGGATAATGCTGTATTTACCCAGGGTTGGCTTTGTTTGGTCCCTCGGGCTTCGCCCTCGGGACCAAACCATGCCAACCGTGGGTAAATCCAGAATTACCCACACCCAGGCGTGGGTTATTGCTATGTTATTTCACATAGGGCCATGTTAGTGTGTCTCTGTTCATGTATGTCAAGGTTGCAGCATATGTCGTACAGTGTGTGAATAATTGGCTATGGTATGACAGTATGTATTGTTGTAATTAGTTTGGGTGTGGGGGAGATGTTGGTGGGTGTACATAGCAGATGCAGATGTGTAGGAACTGCTTTTATACATATTCTATATGTGTGTGGGGTTCTTCCCTATGTGAACACCTATCCCTTAGTGGACTAATACTATGGTAATTGCAGGCAAATGCTTCCTGTATAGCATGCAGGCAATGTTAGTCCTTGAATCCTTTTGGCAATACATCGGAATGTAATAAAATGTTGCTAAATGAAAGATGTCTGTGTATTTCTGTCATAGATATTTTCAGTCATTGTAGTTGTGTTGGTGACTAGCCCTATTTGGCTCATGTCCATAGAACATATCTGTAATAGTGTATTGGCATCTACTCTTCATATGTTATGTTCATATTGTTTGGGGGTGGCAGAATGTGTGATTGCTATGGTCCATGTTATACTCAGATTTGAAAACTTCAGATGCTGTATACACACATGTATGTATGTATGTATATATATATATATATATATATATATATATATATATATATATATATATATATATATATATAGATATAAGAGATATAATATATATTATTGCATACATTTATATATACCTCCATAGATATGTGGATGTTTTTAACCTATCTGTATATCTACATATATGTATAGCTCCATATATCAACACATATCTATCTCTCTCTCTATATCTATCTATATATATATATATATATATATATATATATATATATATATATAATTTATATCTGTATATATAATGTACATCTGTATACATAATATATATATATATATATATATATATATATATAGAGAGAGAGAGAGAGAGAGAGAGAGAGCATACACCTTTCATTGGGTACATGGCTGTTTGTCCTATTTCCACACAATCCTCCCTTTTGTGTTTTAACCTGTCTGAATACACAACTGGCATAGGTACATCTCATATAGCTTAGTGGTAGGTTACTTTGAGGATGGTATACATGGTTGCGGGTTCTAATCTTGGAAGTGGTTATTATTTTACCTCTCAGAGCAGGCACTGGTAGGGAAAGTGCGATTAATGCACATTTAAGCAGTTGTAAGCAAGTCTGCCAGCTGTCTACGCGATGGTAAACAAAGGTTACACCTGTGAAGCTCTTATTTTAACCGTGTTTAATCGCTGCTTACCATTGTTCAAACCCAAGCAAAACCACTTACAACTGCTTAAAAGTGCCTTAATCAGCCTGCATCCAACAACCCTTATTCTGGCCCTCAAAATAAATTAACAGCCCTTGCAAATCTTCAACCCGGGACCATGAACACCACAGTCTCTGACGTTACCACTAAGGTATCTGAGATATGTACAAATGCTATGGTGTTTAGAATATACATTTTACTACGAGCATTCCTCCCTACTGAAAAAAAATGTGACAGTCAGTTGGTGTACATATGAATGATACATGTTAATGTTCATATATTTGTGGAATTAAGTGTTGCAATGTGACCTGACAGGGTGTATTATGGATGAGAAAGGTTCTTGTTTTGTGTCCTTTTTTACTGTCCCCATACACCATGTATACCCCTCCAGTTCACTTATTGAACATCCAACCCAGGCTCTCCTTGATGCATAATTTCATTAACCATCCTTCCTCCCCCACCCCAATCTCCACATACACAACAACCATCCCTTCTATGGTGAATTAAGTTAATATTAATAGTTATAATACCAGAGCTGCATGTGTTTTGTGTACACTTCAATTCCTTTGGATTGCTTTTGTGTGACAAAGTGTGTTCATAGATGTTTATATATATGGCTATAGATGTAACTGTAAATATATATATATATATATATATATATATATATATATATATATATATATATATATATATATATATATATATATCTATGTGCAGACATCACTGACATGTATATATATATATATATATATATATATATATATATATACACATATTTAGTATTAATGTTTAACAGTTATACATATGTAGACTTGTATATGTTGACTCACAAACTACAGTACATTACAATGTACTGTACATATGTACACAAAGTGACTGTCCCATTTGTGGTCAGTACTGTGGAATTCCTATAGTAAAAGGTGTAGTCTAAAGACCAGGAAACGTATACAGCTCAGGTGACTTAGGGGTAAGTCCCATGACTATGGTGTGCATGGTCCGAGGTTCAAGACCTGCGATGCTTAAAAATGTTTTTTACTCCAGAATAAGGCTCATTTAAGCAGTTTTAAGCATGTTTAAAAGTGTTTGTGTGACATTAAAGCAGCAGTTAAACACGGTTAAACACAATTTAAAAATGTATAACCTGTGTGCGCAAACATGGCTACATCTGCTAACTACTCAGGATATATACATTTCAGTGAAGTAACATCTCACTATGTGCTTATATAACATTACAATCTCTGTTGACTTTATTCTCCAACACACATGGGTTTATATGGATGTTTCAAATGTTTATTATGCTGAAGAATACTACCTAAATATGCAAGCTGTGATTAAGGTATACTTTTTAACATGATAAACATCTCTGACTTTATTGAGATTTGAACTACGAATGCACAGATACTATGCAAATTTTGTAACCATTACACTATTGACAATAACGCTGCTTCTGCCTATTTCCTATTAAGATGATTTCTATGTGTAAGCTATTCTAAGCAAAGGGCGGAGGTGCCCAACCCCACTGAGCTTCACTTACTCTTGAAATAAAAACATAAAAAATGAAATGAGAGACTATAAATTAAATTCCTAACTACATTAGGCATAGCTCCTCACTGACACACTTCAAGAGAAACCTTGATGTGTGAATGGGTAACAGAATATACACCCCTGGGAACATGTGTCCCAGGAACTATACAGCCAGGGGGGAGGCACTCCAGTTTTATAGCTGCAAGACCTGTTGGGGAAATTGAATGGTGTTGATTTGTCATGTTAACATGTCCATTTTTAGATCACTAAGTGCCCCTATCACCCTCTGCCACCCTAGTCTTCAACAGCTTCTGGCAACTCTGCGAATCACTTCATTGGCTATGCCTGACAGAGGCTCAGTTACTTCATCAATGCTGCGGAGAAAACCAACACACTATAGCTATGCTTTTAAATGCCCTTGGGCAAATAGTCTACTACCTATCTGTGAACCTCTAAAGTGCAGGTTGTCACAGAAATAATATGTGAATAAACAGAGCTTTCAGATCACAATATGCAGTGAAAACTCACCATGTAGTCAGAAAACAGTTAAGTACAGCAAGAACATACAGAACACTGATACTTAATCACTCCACAAGCCTATCTTGGAAGCTAGAAGACTTCTATCAGTTTAAGGCTTTCTATTGCTTACCAGTAGGTTACCTACAGGAAAGATGAGAAACAAGCACAGATGGGAAACATGCATGCAACAATACCATACTGGCTTGCATTTGTCAGCCTTAGGCTTTTGAATACTGGCCAAGGCTATTGGCACCACCATGGTGCCTTATTTAGGCAAGTCTCACAGGTGAATTCCACCTCTGTAAACAGCACAATAGCAAAATCAATGAGGATTATGCTACTCAACGCCAAGAGTTGTAATCACAGAATGCACGCACTCTCAGCACTCCTCAGTATGGACAATGTTAACATCTGTGCAGTAACTGAAACCTGTTTTAAGGCTCCTGAGAGTACACCAGCACTACCAGACTACAACCCATACCACATATTTCAGCCACAGAACATGGACTGACACAGACATGGAGGGGGTGTATCCATATTCATCAGGGATACCTACATCTCCAGGTTAGTGGGGCAGCATGATACCTCTGAGATCATCCATGTGCAGCTAACATCAGCCACAACTGCAATGCAAACTGTGGCCTGCTACAGATCACCCTCCATGTCCCAGGACCACCACTCCACCTACCTGGAGACAGTGGAAAACATGACAGTCCTACCAAATACCCTGGTATTGGTCAGTTTCAACAACCCTACCATTAACTGGGAAACATACTCGAGTACTCACTTCCAGGTCCAGCGCTTCTTTGAATTTATCACCTCAAATATCCTGTTTCAAATGGTAAACTCCCTAACCAGAGATGGAAACATACTAGAAGTGGTAATCAACAATATGGGTGACAGGTGCACCACAGCAGAGGTAAACTGGTCACTGGTTAGATCTGACAATGAACTAGTCACTGATGATTTCCACACCCAACCATCTGCCCCACCCAAGGAAACCACAGTGAAAACCTTTCCTACAGCTAACTTCACACTACTAAAGACAGAGGTGGGAGGTTTCACAGCCCCCATGCTAAGGGAAAACACTGCTCAAGATTCAGAAAGATTGACAAATGTACTCTATAAGCACCTACAAGGATGTATGGATCATGCCATCACTGGTAAACCAAGACTCGCTCCTCCAAGACAAGGACACCAGTCTGGTAGACCCCTGCAGTAAACAGGCTATACAACAGAAGTAGGACAGTAGTCCAGAAAAACAGCAAATCCCAAGAAGGGCGGACATCCGTGACCAGTATTAGTAAGAAACTTAGGTCTCTCATGAAATCATCCAAGGCTAACTTCAACAGGAAAATAGACAAGGATTCGAAAGATAACCACAAAGCCTTCTTTGGCTATGTCAAGGATCTAAGTGGTAGCACACAGATTTTCACTGTGCCGGTGCGATATAGCACAGAATATACTGAACCTTCTGATATCACCAACATCCTTGCAGATACATTCAGTGCAAACTTCACCCCCTAAAGAGCCCACAACAATACCTGAAAGGTACAGTATCCCAGACATCAGAGACACACAGGTGGAAATAGCCCTCTCAAATGGCAAAACACAGCATCAGTAGATGCAGATGGTGTCCCAGACTGTGTCTTGCAAACACTACAACACGAACTAACCCCCCACCAAATTAAGCTTTTCAACCTCAGCCTCTACACAGACTACATGCCCATACAATGGCACATAGCAATGGTTATTCCATTCCACCAAGGTGGAAACACAACTGACCACGGTTACTACCACCCCATAAGCCTGACTAGCCTGGTCTGCAAAGCTATGGAGCGCATCCCCATGGCACTCATTAACAAAGACATTAGTAACCTCCAAACACTCGACCCAACCCAGGTCAGCTTGATTGAGTGCAGCTCATGCCTACTGAACCTGTTTGATGTCTTACAGACAGTCACCAAGGTGTTAGATGAGGGGAGAGGTGGTTCATACATACTATCTGGACCTTGCCAAGTTTTTTGATACTATTCCCCACTCAGGTATTATTGATAAACTCACCAGCCTGTACATGAACCCATACATCACAGGATGGGCTGCCAACAGGCTTACACAGAGAACCCACATGGTAAGACTAGCAGTCTTCAGGTCCAACTCTTAACCATTCACCACTGGTGTCCCACAGGACTCAGTCCTGGGACCCCTACTGTTTGGCATATACTTCTCAGAGGTACAGAAAAATACAGGTGGACTACTGCAGACCATGTTTGGCAATGACTGCAAACTAGAAGCCATAACTGACAGTCCAGCTAACACAGATATCCTTCAAAGGGCCTCACAGAGACCAACACAGGGTGTCAAAGTCATGGCCTCAAGCTAAGTGCCACAAACTGCATGGTCATTCCATTTGGGAAAAACTAAACACCCACATATTAACACATAAGTGGCAGCCACCTTAATACAGATGAGGTAATAGGGGATCTGGGGACTAAGGTAGATAGTGATCTCTCCTTTGACAATCATACCTCCAAAGTAGTTAGGACATCCTTCTATGTAGGCCATCTGATTACTAAAGGGTTCACATCTAGACATATTGAGGTTATAGTGCCCCTTTACTCATCACTCATCAGTCCCATCATAGAGTATAATAACCCATTTGGGATGTACCTCAGAAGACACTTCTGACAGCTGGAAGGTCCACGAACGTACCTCGCCAAGAGGTTTACTGACCTCAAACATATGTCCTATGCAGCCAGACTGAATAATCTCCTGCTTTACTCAGTGGCATCTCGTTTACTCAGAGATGATCTCTGCTGGCCAAGAAAGCCATGTCCAACTCAGGCTTAATGGATATGCTCCACCTATGGGAATCCATGTCACAGTGAGCCACACTCTGTAGTGAGCTAAACCTTGCCACAACAATAGCTAGAACATGTTGGAGGGACAGATTCCTGTCACAGAAACTCCCCATGCTTTGGAACAAAATCCCTAATTACATTATACAGAGCCCTTCACTAACACTCTTCTAGAGAAAGCTTGAAGAGTGGATGGGGAATAGTAGATACCCCCTAGGGATCCCACCATTGGCTCTGCTCCACAGAGGGACAGTTAATTAATCAATGGAGTGGCAAAAGCTGACACATTTTGGCTAGGCTTATGAATGCCCTCAGGCAGTTAACCAAGTACCTACCTATGAACCTATGAACCTATACGTGCAATATCAGCACATGCTGATAGCTTAATTTACTGTACAGGTGTTGACTTACCTTGTGCCACTAGCAGTTGTGTGTGCAATAGTTGAGGGTTGCCTATGTTGGATGCACACATTAGACTGCCTATACATGACTATTTACAGGTAGTCTTGTGTGTGTGTGCCATCCATTTTTACTGTGTGTACAGGTGGAGAAAGGTGTCAGTCCCTAAGTGCCTACACTGTCAGTGTGTGTGCTATACATTCCCTCCTTGAGGCATGGGCATACTGGACACACCTCCGTCTGCCTACTGGGGCTGGCTCAGGGTGTTCATGGTCTGAGTACCTCTGTGCTTGGGGGGTCCTTGGCAATGGTGGTGGGCTGTGAGGGCCTTCACCATTCTGTCCCTGCTGCAGCTGTTTCCACAGGATCATATTGTGTAGCATGGCACATACTATGAAGATGTGGGCACATGTCCCTGGAGAGTACTGCAAGGCTCCACCAGATATGTTCAAGCAACAGAACTGTGATTTAAGCATCCCAAAAACACACACTCTATGATGATTCTGGTTTGTGCGTGTGCCTCATTATGGCATTCTTGCATGGGTGTGTGTGTGCATTTCTGATGGGAGTCATCATCCACAGTTCCAGTGCATAGCCAGCATCCCCCACCAGGTGGCCATATGGGATGACCCCCTGGCAAATACATGATACAGCTGTGAGGCATGCCAGATATGGGAGTCATGATAGCTTCCAGGGCTGTCAGCACGCACATCCATGATAATGTCCTGGGCATTGCACAAGACCTGGCAGTTGATGGAGGGGTATCCCTTGCATTTTATGTAGCGCCTACCCTGCTCACTGGGTGGTAACTTGATGTGTATGTGCATGCAGTCTATTGCACCCAGTACCTTCAAGTATTCTGCCACATGGTGGAAGAGATGCATATTGCTGGCCAACTCCTCCTGCATTTGGGGGAAGTATATGTGCTCACTGGCATGTGGTAACATGGCATCCAGGAACTGGTGAAGTACCCTGGATGCTGATGCCTGTGAGATCCCCATGATATCCCCAGTTGGCCTTTGAAAGGTACCTGTGGCTAGTATTCTCAGGCTTACACATACCTTCGTATCCACTGGGATGGGTTCCCCTCTGTTTGTTCTGGCTCTGAGGTTTGGCCGGAACAGCTCTACAAGTTGCTGTAGCTTGTCCCCGTCCACCCTGTAACACTCTACTATCTCCAGATCATGTAGCCCCTGGTAGGTTACCCTGGGTCTGAACACTCTTCTCCTCTTCTGATGCCTGAGATGGTTGTCAGTATCATCCTCCACACCACCTTCAGTCTCTAACACATGCTGGTGGATCTAACATGTACATATTAAAAGTTCCTCATATGTATACACCAATGGTGCAGAGTGTATGTGAATACACAAGTGTGTGTGAGGTGCTTTCACACTTTATGCTATTGTGCTATGGATGCTGGTGATGTCATTGGCTGTGTATGAGCAATTCCAGCTGCAGGGTATCTTAATTATGGGTCTTACAGTGCATACTGCAAGTGTGGGGTCTGTAGTGTGGAGTTATGCTTGCCTGCCTTGATTAATCTGTTGCCCTTTAATTCACTTTTAAACCTGGATCCCCTCCCATTGTCAGGCATACATCCACCTGCCAACTTTCTTGTTTTGTACTTTCCCTACCCAGTCATGTGTTGCAAAATGTGTCTTGTAGCTGATATAATGCAATTCTGCTTTGTTCTGCTGTGACACTTTACTGTTTTCTTTGCAGTACAGCCCATCCCCTTTCCTGTTCTGCAGGTAGTAGCTGTTGTAAATGGCCCACTGTAGGTCCCTAGGTGTTAATTAGTCATTTGTACTCCAATTTCCCTGCTGCAGCATTTCCTTATTTTTTTCCTATATCCTTCCTATTTCAGCTCCAGTGTGTTCCGCACACACCCATTTACTGAGTTTAAGTGTGTTTTAATCTCCATTCACATGCATACTCGGTTACCTTGTGCACTCTCAGCTAAGCAAAGCTATAGCCAGTTCAACACACACCTTTCCTGCAGCTTTGCTTAGCTACGGGCAAACTGGATTAGCAATTCTCCAATGTGCTTACCGCAAAGGTGACACACCCCTCTCTTGATGTCATTTTTATCTCAAGGGCACACCTCGGTGTTATAATGCTACACTGTGAGGTGCATCCTTACATCAGCGGGGAATCTGTGATTCACTATTACTCCTCTCATTTGCATGGATATGGCTACTAATTCCTAGCTACCATGCAAAACACTGTCAAAGCCCCTTAGGAACCCTTGCACCATGGTGTGGGGTAACATGCCTGCCATTGACTGTTATGGGGAAATCATGATATGTGTTACATTGCAGTTTTATTCTATATTTTTCTATTTTCCTTGCGATCCCATTTGTGAGCCACTGCCCTGTGCTTAAACTTCGTGATAGTGCAAAAAAATTAATTGTTATTTTTATAGTTTGAACATTTTTTTTTTATGCCAATGGCTATAATTTAGCCATTGGCATATATTAAGAATATACAAAACTAAGAAAAAACAGTCTATTGCACCAAAGTCCTCTCTATGTAGCAGATCCACGAATATCCAAAAACAAGCAGAGGACAACCACGTCGATAAAAGTACCATAAAACTTTATTTCCACAGATGAGCGCTTTCAGGCCATATGCCCTTCATCAGATAACACACAGTATAAAACCTCACATATTTAAAATAAATATCCGCCTATCACATCTCAATAAAAAGCCCTCCTTTTCTTTAGGATGGGTTTTAAAGGTATATACCCATTAATACCAGGAGACCTATCTGCTCCTAATCGCACTATCCACCTGGTTTCAGCACATTCAGTTTCATTTACCAAATTGCCCCCCCGGTGTTTGGAATCACAACCTGTATCACCATAAATAGAAATGAATGCATAGGGTTATCCTTCACATGTAATGCCAAAGCATTACGCTCATTACCAAGTCTAATATCTGATAAATGTTTGTAAATTCTGGTCTTAAACATATTATTGGTTTTCCCCAAATAGTAAGTTTCACATCCTTGACATACAGCTATATATACCAAATTCTTAGTTTTACAATCAGCATATCCTTCAAAAACATATTGTTTATTTGTCCTGGGATGTACAAATATTTGAGATTGCAATATGAAGTGACAAGCCTTACATTGATAACATGGGAAGGTACCTTTACTATTAATCTTAATATTTCTCTTATTACAGAGTTCTTTACATAATATATCCTTTAGATTCTTATTCCTCCTAAAAATAAATTTCGGAGCATTCCCTATTTGTGTCTTAAGCTCTGGGTCAGTGTACAATATTTGCCAGTGTTGTTTAATAATATCACAAATGTTACCCACGTCACTGCTATAAGTGAGGACCATTTTAATGCCCTCACTATCATTTCCTTTGGTAAATGTTTTATTTATATTTTTCTTTACCCCTTCATGCATCCTTCTATTCATCCATGGTTTAGCCGTATTCTTCCTCTTCATTTTACTGTAATCTATTAGGGAGCTAGTCCTATCAGATTTATACCCTCTACCTATTAGATTCCGTTGGAAGCATTCCACTTCCTCATTAAATTTGTTATCATCACTGCATATCCTGGAGATCCTACACAGTTGACCTTTAACTATGTTGTCAAAAGTGTGTCTTGGATGCATACTACTATAATGAAGTAAATTGATACACCAACATTCTTTCTTGAACAGTGACGTGGTAACTTTCCCCATCACATCCCTTTCTATTCTAACATCTAAAAAACCTATACAGCTGATGGAATAATGAATGGTAAATCTAAAGAATGCAGAACTATCTTCTAAATATTGAACAAACATTTCTAACTGTTGTACATCTCCATCCCATATGAAAAACGTCATCTCTGAAACGTACATAAAAGCATAAATATTGTGTCCATGCATGTGTAGAATTAAATATAACCTGATCTTCCCAGTGCCGATACCAAGTTGGCGTCTGAATTAACACAGGGTGTACCCATGGCAACACCCTGTTTCTGTCTATAATACATGCCTGACAAGCAAATACGTTGTTTTCCAAAACTACTTGCAATAATTTACACACACATTGAACCTCATCATCATTAAACTGTGTTTTACAGCATAATAATTGTTCTATTGCTTGAACTCCATAAATATTGTCAATAACAGTAAATAAATTATTAACATCCAATGTCACAAACATTGACCTTGTCTCATTACTTGTTAATAAATATTCTGAAACAGAACCCAAAAAATGGGCTGTGTCCCTTAAAATCCTTGGAACATCCTCCACTATAGGTCTCAGTGTGGTCTCCAACCAGATGGATATGTGCTCTGTGACCCAACTCCTACCTGACACAATAGGTCTCAGGGGTGGGTCTTTGGCATCCTTATGAATTTTAGGGAGGGCTTTAAACATCGGTGTAACAGGATTTTGTATAAATAAAAAATCTCTTAGGTCCTCATTAATAAAACCTGCTGAATGCATGTTCCTAATAGAATTGTGTACTTTACCTATGTGGTTATTAACCATGATGGGATTCATCCTAATAAAAGTATGCACGTCACTAAGCATCACATTTAATTTGGAGCAATACATTGATTTGTTCATTATAACAATTGCCCCCCCTTATCTGCTTGTTTCACAATGATGTTTTCATTTTGTGTTAATTCTTGTAACGCTTCTTTCTGTTCAAGGGTTAAGTTATAAAACTTTTTCTTCCTAAAACTATTAAAATATTCTTAAAATTCTTGTTCACACATTCTAATGAAAACATTTAATGCTGGATTAAAAATTGGCATGAAAGTGCTAGGATGTTTACGTTTTAAAACATTGCTTACATTTTCATTTGCATTACTAATAACATTTCTAGTGTCCTGATACATCTGTTGTAACATCGCATTTCTTGCGAAACTTAAAATATCTAAAATCACCTGGCTGTGCTCTGCTAGAGCCTCCGGTATAAACGTCAGTACCTTATTGAGTACTTCCAATGTTATATCATCCAGAATAATATCTGAAATATTAACAACAATATCACCATTGTCACTGAACCCCCTAGTCATTCCGACACCCTTCGTCTCTTGTGTTCGTTTGTCTGCGACGCACTCCATCTGCGCACATTCTTCTTGCGCACTGGTGCTGGCAGCATTGGAAAAGTTCTGCTGTAAACGTTGGAAACATTCTTTGGTCTAGCTCCCTGCATTAGTCCAACATTGCTAGAATCATTGTTAACAGAATGTCCTTGTCGTATTTCCTCCGTGTTGCAAGGCATACACACTGTAGTTGTTGTATGCAAGGGATTGACCATAGAACCAGGAAGTGGAGGGCACGTACTCTGTTTACTATTGGTGGTGTTCTCTGTACGTGCTAATCTCTCCTCCATTTGTTGGTTTGGGGCTGGCTCTATTGGTGGCGCCCATATACCTCTCAATAGTGTCGCTCTACCTCTAGGCCAACTGAATATATTATTCAGGGAGAAATCCTTGAGATCTCGCTCTAATTTTTTGGTCTTAATTTGTTGTAATTTGCTGTCATACACTGACGCTGAGTAAAAAATATTATTTAATCTCTCCACCTGATGTTCCTCCGAAAAGCGATTCTCCATATCCTTTTGTAACTCTTGAATGTCTCTAACAAGTTGTTGTTCAATAGGACTGAAGTGTTCTAGCAACAAACGTATGTAGGATAAACTGGTTTGCAGGTTAATTTCCTGCCATTTGGCTAAAAGGTCAGGATACAGTTCACCTGTGTGCATGCATAAAACTGCATGCCCCTAGGGATTACATTATATTTCAGGCATGCCTCTAGATGAAATCTTTGCCACTGAAGCACTTCAGTCTCATAACATCTTTATACAGCTTCAGGGCCAATTCTTGAAATTCAGGCTCACCTTCATTATTCACTTCTGCATCAGATTCCATATTAGTCAAGCATTGTATGTCTAAATGAAGTAGGGGGTTAACTATATGAAGCAAGTTCCTACCATCTGCTTCATTGGTCAATCTGTCAATGTTCCTCTAGGATTATAAGCCAATTCCAAACTTCCTTCATTAAACTCCGACATGTGTGCTAAGAAAGATACCAGTATACACAAAACTAAGAAAAACAGTCTCTTGCACCAAAGTCCTCTATGCGTAGCAGATCCACGAATATCCAAAACAAGCAAACAGAGGACAACCACGTCGATAAAAGTACCATAAAACTTTATTTCCACAGATGAGCGCTTTCAGGCCATATGCCCTTCATCAGATAACACACAGTATAAAACCTCACATATTTAAAATAAATATCAGCCTATCACATCTCAATAAAAAGCCCTCCTTTTCTTTAGGATGGGTTTTAAAGGTATATACCCATTAATACCAGGAGACCTATCTGCTCCTAATCGCACTATCCACCTGGTTTCAGCACATTCAGTTTCATTTACCTAATTGCCCCCCCGGTGTTTGGAATCACAACCTGTATCACCATAAATAGAAATGAATGCATAGGGTTATCCTTCACATGTAATGCCAAAGCATTACGCTCATTACCAAGTCTAATATCTGATAAATGTTTGTAAATTCTGGTCTTAAACATATTATTGGTTTTCCCCACATAGTAAGTTTCACATCCTTGACATACAGCTATATATACCAAATTCTTAGTTTTACAATCAGCATATCCTTCAAAAACATATTGTTTATTTGTCCTGGGATGTACAAATATTTGAGATTGCAAAATGAAGTGACAAGCCTTACATTGATAACATGGGAAGGTACCTTTACTATTAATCTTAATATTTCTCTTATTACAGAGTTCTTTACATAATATATCCTTTAGATTCTTATTCCTCCTAAAAATAAATTTCGGAGCATTCCCTATTTGTGTCTTAAGCTCTGGGTCAGTGTACAATATTTGCCAGTGTCGTTTAATAATATCACAAATGTTACCCACCCCTTCATGCATCCTTCTATTCATCCATGATTTAGCCGTATTCTTCCTGTTCAAATGAAGAGGAAGAATACGGCTAAACCATGGATGAATAGAAGGATGCATGAACGGGTAAAGAAAAATATAAATAAAACATTTACCAAAGGAAATGATAGTGAGGGCATTAAAATGGTCCTCACTTATAGCAGTGACGTCGGTAACATTTGTGATATTATTAAACGACACTGGCAAATATTGTACACTGACCCAGAGCTTAAGACACAAATAGGGAATGCTCCGAAATTTATTTTTAGGAGGAATAAGAATCTAAAGGATATATTATGTAAGGAACCCAGTAATAAGAGAAATATTAAGATTAATAGTAAAGGCACCTTCCCATGTTATCAATGTAAGGCTTGTCACTTCATATTGCAATCTCAAATATTTGTACATCCCAGGACAAATAAACAATATGTTTTTGAAGGATATGCTGATTGTAAAACTAAGAATTTGGTATATATAGCTGTATGTCAAGGATGTGAAACTTACTATGTGGGGAAAACCAATAATATGTTTAAGACCAGAATTTACAAACTTTTATCAGATATTAGACTTGGTAATAAGCGTAATGCTTTGGCATTACATGTGAAGGATAACCCTACGCATTCATTTCTATTTATGGTGATACAGGTTGTGATTCCAAACACCAGGGGGGGCAATTTGGTAAATGAAACTGAATGTGCTGAAACCAGGTGGATAGTGCGATTAGGAGCAGATAGGTCTCCTGGTATTAATGGGTATATACCTTTAAAACCCATCCTAAAGAAAAGGAGGGCTTTTTATTGAGATGTGATTGGCTGATATTTATTTTAAATATGTGAGGTTTTATACTGTGTGTTATCTGATGAAGGGCATATGGCCTGAAAGCGCTCATCTGTGGAAATAAAGTTTTATGGTACTTTTATCGACGTGGTTGTCCTCTGTTTGCTTGTTTTTGGATATTCGTGGATCTGCTACGTACAGAGGACTTTGGTGCAAGAGACTGTTTTTTCTTAGTTTTGTGTATACTGGTATCTTTCTCTTAGCACACATGTCGGAGTTTAATGAAGGAAGTTTGGAATTGGCTTATAATCCTAGAGGAACATTGGACAGATTGACCAATGAAGCAGATGGTAGGAACTTGCTTCATAAAGTTAACCACCTACTTCATTTAGACATACAACGCTTGACTAATATGAAATCTGATGCAGAAGTGAATAATGAAGGTGAGCCTGAATTTCAAGAATTGGCCCTGAAGCTGTATAAAGATGTTATGAGACTGAAGCGGCTTCAGTGGCAAAGATTTCATCTAGAGGCATGCCTGAAATATAATGTAATCCCTAGGGGCATGCGAGTTTTATGCATGCCGACACAGGGTGAACTGTATCCTGACCTTTTAGCCAAATGGCAGGAAATTAACCTGCAAACCAGTTTATCCTACATACGTTTGTTGCTAGAACACTTCAGTCCTATTGAACAACAACTTGTTAGAGACATTCAAGAGTTACAAAAGGATATGGAGAATCGCTTTTCGGAGGAACATCAGGTGGAGAGATTAAATAATATTTTTTACTCAGCGTCAGTGTATGACAGCAAATTACAACAAATTAAGACCAAAAAATTAGAGCGAGATCTCAAGGATTTCTCCCTGAATAATATATTCAGTTGGCCTAGGGGTAGAGCGGACACTATTGAGAGGCATATGGGCGCCACCAATAGGGAGCCAGTCCCAAACCAACAAATGGAGGAGAGATTAGCACGTACAGAGAACACCACCAATAGTAAACAGAGTATGTGCCCTCCACTTCCTGGTTCTACGGTCAATCCCTTGCATACAACTACAGTGTGTATGCCTTGCAACACGGAGGAAATACGACAAGGACATTCTGTTAACAATGATTCTAGCAATATTGGACTAATGCAGGGAGCTAGACCAAAGAATGTTTCCGACGTTTACAGCAGAACTTTTCCAATGCTGCCAGCACCAGTGCGCAAGAAGAATGTGCGCAGATGGAGTGCGTCACAGACAAACGAACACAAGAGATGAAAGGTGTCGGAATGACTAGGGGGGTCAGTGACAATGGTGATATTGTTGTTAATATTTCAGATATTATTCTGGATGATATAACATTGGACGTACTCAATAAGGGACTGACGTTTATACCGGAGGCTCTAGCAGAGCACAGCCAGGTGATTTTAGATATTTTAAGTTTCGCAAGAAATGTGATGTTACAACAGATGTCTCAGGACACTAGAAATGTTATTAGTAATGCAAATGAAAATGTAAGCAATGTTTTAAAACTTAAACATCCTAGCACTTTCATGCCAATTTTTAATCCAGCATTAAATGTTTTCATTAGAATGTGTGAACAAGAATTTGAAGAAAATTTTAATAGTTTTAGGAAGAAAAAGTTTTATAACTTAACCCTTGAACAGAAAGAAGCGTTACAAGAATTAACACAAAATGAAAACATCATTGTGAAACAAGCAGATAAGGGGCAATTGTTATAATGAACAAATCAATGTATTGCTCCAAATTAAATGTGATGCTTAGTGACGTGCATACTTTTATTAGGATGAATCCCATCATGGTTAATAACCACACAGGTAAAGTACACAATTCTATTAGGAACATGCATTCAGCAGGTTTTATTAATGAGGACCTAAGAGATTTTTTATTTATACAAAATCCTGTTACACCGATGTTTAAAGCCTTCCCTAAGATTCATAAGGATGCCAAAGACCCACCCCTGAGACCTATTGTGTCAGGTTGGAGTTGGGTCACAGAGCACATATCCATCTGGTTGGAGACCACACTGAGACCTATAGTGGAGGATGTTCCAAGGATTTTAAGGGACACAGCACATTTTTTGGGTTCTGTTTCAGAATATTTATTAACAAGTAATGAGACAAGGTCAATGTTTGTGACATTGGATGTTAATAATTTATTTACTGTTATTGACAATGTTTATGGAGTTCAAGCAATAGAACAATTATTATGCTGTAAAACACAGTTTAATGATGATGAGGTTCAATGTGTGTGTAAATTATTGCAAGTAGTTTTGGAAAACAACGTATTTGCTTGTCAGGGCATGTATTATAGACAGAAACAGGGTGTTGCCATGGGTACACCCTGTGTGCCAATCGCCAACTTGGTATCGGCGCACTGGGAAGATCAGGTTATATTTAATTCTACACATGCATGGACACAATATTTGCGTTTTTATGCGTTTAAGTAGATGACGTTTTTTTCATATGGGATGGAGATGTACAACAGTTAGAAATGTTTGTTCAATATTTAGAAGATAGTTCTGCATTCTTTAGATTTACCATTCATTATTCCACCAGCTGTATAGGTTTTTTAGATGTTAGAATAGAAAGGGATGTGATGGGGAAAGTTACCACGTCACTGTTCAAGAAAGAATGTTGGTGTATCAATTTACTTCATTATAGTAGTATGCATCCAAGACACACTTTTGACAACATAGTTAAAGGTCAAGTGTGTAGGATTTCCAGGATATGCAGTGATGATAACAAATTTAATGAGGAAGTGGAATGCTTCCAACGGAATCTAATAGGTAGAGGGTATAAATCTGATAGGACTAGCTCCCTAATAGATTACAGTAAAATGAAGAGGAAGAATATGGCTAAACCATGGATGAATAGAAGGATGCATGAAGGGGTAAAGAAAAATATAAATAAAACATTTACCAAAGGAAATGATAGTGAGGGCATTAAAATGGTCCTCACTTATAGTAGTGACGTGGGTAACATTTGTGATATTATTAAACAACACTGGCAAATATTGTACACTGACCCAGAGCTTAAGACACAAATAGGGAATACTCCGAAATTTATTTTTAGGAGGAATAAGAATCTAAAGGATATATTATGTAAGGAACCCAGTAATAAGAGAAATATTAAGATTAATAGTAAAGGTACCTTCCCATGTTATCAATGTAAGGCTTGTCACTTCATATTGCAATCTCAAATATTTGTACATCCCAGGACAAATAAACAATATGTTTTGAAGGATATGCTGATTGTAAAACTAAGAATTTGGTATATATAGCTGTATGTCAAGGATGTGAAACTTACTATGTGGGGAAAACCAATAATATGTTTAAGACCAGAATTTACAAACTTTTATCAGATATTAGACTTGGTAATAAGCATAATGCTTTGGCATTACATGTGAAGGATAACCCTACGCATTCATTTCTATTTATCGTGATACAGGTTGTGATTCCAAACACCAGGGGGGGCAATTTGGTAAATGAAACTGAATGTGCTGAAACCAGGTGGATAGTGCGATTAGGAGCAGATAGGTCTACTGGTATTAATGGGTATATACCTTTAAAACCCATCCTAAAGAAAAGGAGGGCTTTTTATTGAGATGTGATAGGCTGATATTTATTTTAAATATGTGAGGTTTTATACTGTGTGTTATCTGATGAAGGGCATATGGCCTGAAAGCGCTCATCTGTGGAAATAAAGTTTTATGGTACTTTTATCAACGTGGTTGTCCTCTGTTTGCTTGTTTTTGGATATATTAAGAATATAATACTTGTGTCTGGTTGGCTGTCATGGCTCCGATTTTATGTTTGCAAAAATGTAAACCGTTTTTTTACGGTTTACATTTCTGCATGCTTACACTACGCCTGCACCACTTCCTGGATCGCTAAATACCTTCATTTGCATGCTACACTGCTGCATACAGGGGCTGGGAGCTGTGCGGGCATAGCGTCCGCAGGTAGTGCACGTGGAAACAGCTCGTACCTGGATCGCTCGCCGACCATATTTGGTGTTGGAATGCCAATGCTACGCCTGCACCTGGCGCAAGCTTCATGAATCCGTGGGTTATCTGTCTTGTTGCACTATTTATAGAAATGTTACTTGGCAAATATGAATGCACCCTTTATTATGTACTTTAACAGTTAAGGAATTACTTCCTTGCTTCTTGTGGATTTTTCAAAGACTGGTAGTTATTTTAAAATTATTAGATTTGTTTACTTCTGTTGTGTGTTTTTCTAGCTCCTTTTATTTATTAATTTTTGCCTCAGGAGGAATAACTTAATTTTGCATTTCAGAAATGGATATCATTTTGTATGGCAAGAAGAAATCTATAGTATGACTTAGATACTGAGTGAGTTTATATTCTTTATCATAGCTTCCTGTCCTTCTCTCTGGTTTGTTTCATCATTTAACACAGCAAGCTACAAATGAGCAATTATTTGTATCGACAGACTCTGTATGCCGACTAATTTAACCAGAACAAACATTCCGGGATTATCTTTGGAAAGTGCACTTTTTCCTAGTCAGTTTCATCAGGTTAACAAAACACAGACGGGCATTTGTCACTGCCAAAGAGTGATCTACAATGGGCATGGAGTGTTGTAACTAAGTTAAAGATGAACACAAAACAAAATGAAAAACTATGTGGCAGTGACAAAGCAGAAAAGAAGACAACTATTCTGTCAGTCAACAGAAACAGGGGAAATTTATTTGTAATTTTCATTACCTTTTCATTTTATTGCTAATCTCAACAAAAGGAAAACTATCTCTCAGCTAAGATTGTGCTAGACAGTCAAGAGGAGAAGGTTAACACCTGCACTACACCTCAACCAACACCTACCCCTTCAAAACCTACACCATCAATACCCACACATAGCAACACTAAACCCACATATGTGGTGGCCCTTAACATTAACCTGCCCAAGCATCAAGGACCTCTGAAGCTGAAACACAAACAAACACCAATCACAACCAAAGTGACACATAGCTCACAGCACCAGTGTGCCACCCAACAACAGCCCCTAAGGCAAGACAATGTACCCAACACTTTACTCATAGGTGACTCTATTATCAGGCACACTGATGTCCCACTCACCAGGCTGAACAAGGAGAAAGTTATAGCCAGCTGCCTGTTGGGTGCCAGGATCCACCACATAATGCATGCACTCAAGTCACTCCACAACAAGTACAAATACGACTCTGTCATTGTCCATGTTGGAGTGGATGACTTGAGACATACCTCCCTGGACTACATGAAAAGAGACATGGAAAAGCTCTCGGATCATGTGGCCCAGGCAGGTATGACCCTAGCCCTGAGTAGCATCCTGCCTTCACCCAGAATGATACCACAGTATAAGGACAAAATGATTGACTTCAACAATTGGCTAAGCTTCTGGTGTCATTCAAAGGGGATCCAGTATCTGTCTGCCTGGGATGATATGATCGACAAACCACGATGCTTTGCCACAGATGGCCTGCACCTGTCGCCCCTGGAATTCAGGTTACTGGCTAAAGCTCTTGCCACCCCTATAGTGCCTTTTTTAGGCAAGGTTCAAAGGACAAAAATCACCACCGTAACAGATACAAGCATGCAAAATCTGAAGGTAATGCTACTCAATGCTAGAAGTCTAAACCTCTAAATGCACTCTCTCAAGGCACTCCTAAAACTGGAGAACATCAATATCTGTGAGTAACTGAGACCTGGTTCAAGGCTCCAGAGAGCACCCCTGCAATACCAGGCTACAACTCTTACCAGACTTTTCGGCCACCAAACCAAGACTGAAACACTAAAGGTGGAGGAGTGTGCATATTCACCAAGGATATTCACACCTCCAGGCTAGTTGCCCAACACAATGCATCTGAAATTCTCCAGGTGCAACTAACACTAGGTAAGACTGCAATCCAAATTGTAGCTTGCTACAGATCCCCCATTATGCCCCAAGATTCTCACTACACCTTTCTAAACATACTGGAAAATCTTAAGATACAACTATACACCCTAATACTGGGTAATTTCAACTATCCTGCCATTAACTGGGAAAACTACTCATGTACTAACACCTTTTCCCAGCGGTTCTTGGAATTCGTAAATTCCGACACCCTGGATCAACTAATCCATTGTCCCACCAGGGCTCCAATATCCTAGACCTGGTCATTACCAACATGGGAGATAGATGCTCCACACCAGAAGTCACCCCTCATTGGCCAGGTCTGACCATAAGCTAATCACCCTTGACATCCACATCCCACCCCAGTAAGGAAACCTCTGTAAAAAAACTTCTCCAAAGCCAACTTCATGCTACTCAAGTCAGAAGTGACAAACTTCATGACACCCATGCAGACGGGAACTGAAAGTTCGACTGCTGAATCCTACACTAAGGCACTGTATGAGCACATCCACTCTTGCATGAATCATGCCATCCCAAATAGAACCAAGACGCTCTCCTCCAAAAACAGGAAGCCAATCTGGTGGTCCCCTGTCATAAACAAACTATACAACAGAAGGAAGAAACTGTTGCAGAAAAGAGGAAAATTTCAGGATGCAAAAAACTCCCTTACCATCCTCAGTAAGAAGCTGAGATCCCTCATAAAATCCTCCAAAGCTAGTTACGAAAATAAAATTACCAAATATCCCAAAGACAACCACAAGGCATTCAATACTTATGTCAAGAATCTAAATGGCAATGCTCAGATTTGCTGAGCTACAACAGAATGGCATTAAATATACTTATCCCAAGGATATTGCCATTATCCTGGCAGATCAATTTAGTGCCAACTTCACCCCCCTCTCACCCCCTAAAGGGCCCATCTCAATACCAAAAGATTGCCAAATTCCAGTAATCATGGCCACACAGGTAGAAACCGCATTCTCCAAAGCTAAGAATACAGCATCCATGGGACCAGATGACATACCGGGCTGTGTACTACATGGACTACAAAATGAACTGGCACCTCAACTAAGTGTCATGTTTAACCATAGCCTCACCTCAGGCTTCGTGCCCACTGAGTGGTGCACAGCTACAGTTATCCCACTCCACAAGGGGGGATCCATCTTGGATCCTGTGAATTACCGTCCCATCAGTCTGATGAGCCTGATCTGCAAGGGCATGGAACGCATTATCATGGAACTTATAAACAAAGACATTGGCAACCTTCAAACACTGGAACCTATCCAGTTTGGGTTCATGAAGGGTCAATCTTGTCTCCTGAACCTGACTGACTTCTTTGAATCAGTCTCCAGAGCTGTGGACGAGGGTGGGGCAGCCAACACAACCTATCTGGACCTCTCCAAGGCCTTCAACACCATCCCCCACTCTGGAATCATAGATAAACTTACTAAGCTGGGCATAAATTCCTATGTCACTCAATGGGTTGCCAACTGGCTTACTGACAGAACCCAGACTGTAAAAGTAGCAGACTCCAAATCCAGCTCCAGACAAGTGACAAATGGAGTACCCCAGGGTTCAGTCCTGGGACCGCTCTTGTTTGGCATCTACTTCTCTGAAGTACAGGCCAACACTAGGGGACTCTGGTTAGCAATGTTCACAGATGACTGCAAACTGGGAGCCATTATTGAATCCCCAAATTATGTGGATATTCTACAAAAGGGCCTTACAGAAACAGATGCTTGGTGCCAGAGCCATGGGCTCAAGCTTAATGCCAAGAAATGTATAGTTATCCCCTTTGGGAAAAACCATGTACCCATGAGTTACCACATAGGTGGCAGTACACTAAACATTGAAAGTGTGATGAGAAACTTAGGGCACAGGTGGACAGTGGTATCACCTTCGATAACCACATCACCACAACAGTCAGGAAATCCTTCTATGTGGCACACCTCATCACTAAGGGCTTTTCATCCAGAAAAAAGGAGGTCATTGCCCCACTGTACTCATCCCTCTTTAGACGCATTATAGAGTACAACGCCCTGTTTGGTATGTACCTCACAAGACATCTGCAACAGGTGGAAAGGCCGCAGAAATACCTCACTAAAAGAATCACAGGCCTAAAGCAGATGCCCTATGCAGACCATCTAAAAAAACTCCAGCTATACTCTGTGGTATATTGTCTACTCAGAGGCGATCTCTGCTTAACATACAAGGCCATGTCAAACTCTGAGCTGTTGGACATGCTCCACTTAAAGAAACCCCAATCCCTCAGAGCCACACGCTCCAGAGATCTAAACCTTGTCATCACAATGAA
The DNA here is from genome assembly GCF_019279795.1 of Protopterus annectens. NCBI lineage: Eukaryota > Metazoa > Chordata > Ceratodontiformes > Protopteridae > Protopterus > Protopterus annectens. Next base: position 1,195,948,724 of record NC_056725.1, on the reverse strand, counting down.
CAAAACATGCTGGAGGGATAGGTTCCTGACCCAGGGACTCCCCATACTCTGGAATAGACTGCCCATACATATCAAGCAGAGCGCCTCCTTGGCCCTCTTCAAAAGGAACATTGACGATTGGATGGAAGATAGGAAATTCACCCCGGGGATCATGTCAGTCGCCCTACTAGACAGGGGTCCAGGGAAGTAAATAATGTGGGAAGAAATATCCAGGGAATTTTTATGGCTAGGCTTGTATAGGCCCTAGGGCAATAGCCTAGTACCAACCTATGACCCTATGAACCTATGAACATTAAAATGAAAATCCAGACTATAGTATTACTCAAAAGTTTTTTTTTTTCAGGAAGCAAATTTCTTTGCCCCTCCCCATGTAGGAGCCTGTGCCCGCATGCTTTACTAAAATTTTCTAAACTGGCATTATACGACATTTCAGTAAACAAGAAACAACTTGATTTTACTGTAAAATATACTGTCAAGGAAAACCACATTTAGGCTTTTCATTTCATTTGTATCCACTGAATCAGATCAGCATATACAAATTGATGAAACAAAGTGACCAAACAAAGCCAACCGTGGGTAAATCCAGCATTGCCCACACCCAGCCGTGGGTTATTGCTATTATACAATGACATTGTTTAAGGAAAAAAAATACTTACTTTTCTTAAATAATGTCATTGCACAATGCCTCCGTGCTGCCCTTACACAGTTTTCCGGTATCCTGGGGCATTTCTCATGTACTGTGCCTGTGTAAGGGACTTGTGTTCTAACACTTACGCAGTACATCAGTGCTGTGCAGAGGTAGCAATGGAGAAAGGAAGATCTCCATTGCTTTTTTTAAAGATATCTAGCTATGTTATACGAGTTCTTCAACTTGTATAACATAGTGGGATATCTTAAAAAAAGCAATGGAGATCTTCCTTTCTCCATTGCTACCTCTGCAGAGCAAAAAAAAGTAAAAAAAAAATCAGGAGATATGCTGACCAGACCTTTTTCCGTTAGTATAGTCTCGGATTTACAATGGCACGCTGGTTGGGCTGGCCAATCAGCTTGCTCATTTTTGAATATTAATGGACAGTCATTGTATAATTACAAATATTGCCACTGATAGGTGAACAAAATTCTTAAAATCTTTCTGCACACTGTGAGCGAAATGATGCTTTACAGTATGGCTAGTCAGAATCTGAAAACATTTAATTTTTTCACTTCAACTTGTAATACTAGTAAACATGATTCATACCAAGGGCTATCAGAAATGTCACATTTGTTGTTTTATTTCTGCTACACACCTGACAGTTTGTGTATTTTTGGGTTTCTTCAGTTATAAAATTATATAAGTCCATAAGAACATGATGTAGAATGTTTGCAAATATGCTTAAGCAGTCAAAGGATTACACGTGGACTTAACTTTGATACTCTGTAGCAAACTCACAATTTGGTTTATATAACTTCTACAGCAGTGAAGTTTTTTCCATGTTCATATCAACAATGCAGCTATTTGGCTGTTTGTACTTCTTACTACAATTGCATTGTGTGTAATAAGCTGTGAAGATTCCAAAAATTATTCAAACTCATGAGGCCTGGTTGCTTCATCCTATGAATGATTGAGAAGCAATCACTCAAGGAAGCACTCAGTGATCACAGTTACAAAAACTACCAACACTGTTTCCCCAAAGATGAAAAGAGTATTTTTTTATTATGCAATAGCACTGTAAGCACAATGTGGAAGGGAAGCATACCTCTCAACATTCACACATTGAAAGTAGGTATATCCAGCCAAAAAAATCTGAACATCTTATTAGCATAAAATCTGAATATCAAATAGCTCATAACGCTTCCTGCTTACAGTAGGAATGTGGATATTACTCAGAAGCACACTGGAAAACAGAGAGTGACAAAAATGATGGAAAAATATGAGCACATTATAAATAAAATATGAGCACATTATTAAAGAAACTTTAATGAACTTCATTAAAAAATTCTACTACACAAGGTCATTTATTTTTGCTTCTGAAAGGGGGAGATGTAAGATGTGTGCCTTATCTCTTTAAATTATTGGTGCCACTAGTACATTGGTCACATAGTGTGGTTTTCTGGGTAATAGCTTCAAAAATCACATGTGATGAAGGGGATTTAGAAAATTACATGAAGGGGTAAATCAAGCCTGAAAATAGGGACATAATCTTCAGAAATTGGTGCGTCATGTGGAGGGGTAAATGAGCCCTGAAAATAGCTATGTTTCCCTAAAATATGCACAATTAAGAGGTCTGAAGGCAAGCTCCCACACCTTCTAAACTTATATACACGTCAATTTCACAGTCATGTAACAGTGGGCAACGAGGTAAACTCCACCAAACAGTGCACAATCAGCAGTCCTACTGTGACATAGAAACCTATGTATGAGGAAAAGGAAATTGACCAAATGTGGCTGGCCAGGAAACAGCTGATCAAATTCTCATCATGCAAGTGACTGTATTTACAAATATATAGTATCATGCTTAGGTCACCCAGGAGTATTTATGCTAATGCTATGCTAATCTATGCTAATAATATGCTAATGAAAGAATTGTATCAAAAGTGCTCTGTTTGATTTTAATCCAAGTACAGTATGAAGTGCAAACAGTTGCATAATTACACTGCTGATCTGAACTGGAGAAATCTTTGTCACAGATGCAGAAATGATATAAACGAAATTGTGAGTTTACTACAGAGTATCAATATATTTATATTTTTAAAATAAAACAACTGTCCTGTTCTTTCTTGCCTTTGAGTTACAATGAAAATTATGTTAACTTTGGGTCATTGGTATAACCAGTCAGTGAATTTCTTTTCAACAGTATATTAATTTTCCAACATTTATGGCAACAGTGTAATAGTGGTAGTTAACACATTCTTGCACAATTAAATAATAACTCAGGAAGAACAATGGATGCAGCTATGTACAGTACTTAAAACTTACATGCACATATGTAGACTACATATGCTTTCAGCATTGCCAAACGTTAATGTGATCTTTGCTAGATGCATTACTTACTGCAAGCAAGACAAAAAGAAAACACAATTAGACAATCTTCATCCATGTATAACTGATCCTTTTTAAACTTGAACTACTTCCAGACTACTATTTTAGCTATATTTTATTCACACATAAAAAATCCTGTATGTCTGAAATGGTTAGATATATTTTTACAAAGTGTTCAGGGCACGTTAGAGATTTCAGTTTTTAAGAGCTTTTATGTAGAGAACTGATAGCTATACTTGTATTTTAAATTGAGACGTACCAGAGTTTCAGCTAAATGGTTTCTGAGTGACCATGTTTTTTACTTTTTAAGTCTTTATGGGTACATTCAGGCCAATAAAGCCAAACCCCAGTATCTGCAGTCATGCATGCTTTGGCATTTTTATTGATGTCATCATCACTACAGAAACAAAGAGCTTAAAATTAACCCTGATATCCATAAAAAGTAGGGTGTCTGCAAAATATCCCCTGCTAATTATATATAATATCTCCAATATTGCACACCACTGAGGAAAGATCAATCTCCTCAACCCCAAGAATTGTGTGATATTGCACACTTGTCAAATATCTGCTTAGCTGACCACATTTTATCGACTAAACATAAGTCAACAAAACTCAGTGCTCCCATATTCACATAGACACAAATGTCAATGTAATTTGATATATCGAAATACAAATACCTTAAATGAAACAGTATCTATCCAAAATGATAAAAATGCAAAACAATGAAAAAAAGCTCTTTTTTTTTTGCAGGGGGGTTTGTCCTTCACATGTCCTATGTGGAGGGCAACACCCCCACACCTGCCTCTTATTATATATACACCAACTCCAAGATCACTCTACCATGGGGAAAGGACAAATTTCTATCCCCACTGTTTGTAATCTCACACAAACTTAACACTAGCAGAAACAAGAAAATTAATTTCAATCACTTCTGCTAACAGGAAAAACTGTCAATAGTATGAAAGTTCAATTATATGATGTGGGTCCATGTACATATATATATATATATATATATATATATACACACACACACACACACACACACACACACACACATAGAGAGAGAGAGGTACACATTTATATGTTATATAAAAGAAACCTAAAATCACAAAATAAAACAGACATACCAAAATAACAACTACCTAAAGATACATTTTAGTAATATGTTGTATTCCTCATCCTGAAAAGAAGCCATATGTCCATTACTGATTAAAACCAAGCTTAAGATTTCATGTAAAATCTGAGAGTGAAATGCCTTTGAAACCCATCCTTTGGTCCCTATGCATAATATGCCATATGTCAAACTACCTTAGAAAACAACTTAACAACACATTTATGGATTTGCAAATGTAGTACACAAGAGACTGCCATGCTCCCTCAGGACTTCAATGCAGCTTGGCAACAAATCCAGCTGCAGTCCCTTGACCTCAGCATGTGGAGTTTTGCTTATCCCACAATTGAAGGGATGAAATATTGTTTTGTTGGGTGAAATATGTATGATCTGTACTTCTGATGTAATGAAGACTCAATACATATGTATTCTAGAACTGTGCTACATTCCCATACTGAGAAGAAATCAGTGCCATGCTACATTCAGTATGCCAGATGGTTATTGTGAATGCCTGAAAACTCCTACATTTAGGATCTATTTATGATGTATAAAAATATGCCAATCCCCCTTTTAAAGTTCTTAATGAACCAGTGAAGCATTCTTTGGCATTCAGATACAAAATGCACATAAGATCAGTGCTGACATTGAGCACACTACATTTCCCCCCAAATATAGGATGAAATGTCTTGTTCTATATTTATTATCAGTTGCCTTGCATATTGTTCTGTATTTATTGATGTAACTTTTTGTAACAATAAATAAAATATGAAAATAAAAGTACTACAATATACACACTATTCTTTCTGGAAATAAACACATACACAGTACCTTAACACATATAGTTTCCATATTATTTTGATGTGCTACTTTCTGAAACAAATGCAATCTCTTGGCGAAGTCCTGTAGTGTGGGCATCAGTAGCATGATACCAGTGCTCCTGACATGAAGTTCTTTCTCTTTGTGCCCATACTGTTAAACAGATACAAATTCCTTGCAGAGCAAACTCTACACATATCTGATGGGTTATTTTTTGTTGGAGGTTGGTAACGCCAAGATAGTGTAGTGGTTAGAATCCTGGCTTTGCATGCAAGTGTATATGTAGGCTGAGAAGTATCTCCACAAAGAGTGGAAGTCTTTTTAAACACTGGACAAATATGAGTCATGTTCCCCATTGTATCCTTCTTCATTTGGCTCAATTAGTTTTACTATGCTCTGGTAGAGGCTGTATGTGCCACCTTCCTTTTTGTAGATCAGAAATGAGCTGAATATTGCATTCCTAGAAAATGAAAATGGCTTTTTGTATTACATCTTTAGCTTTCAGGTACACTCATAATTTTTGAGTGTTTGCTCATATGATGCTACTTGCTTAGCTTCTGGAGTGGATGACAGTATCTGGTCTGAACTTTGGACTGCCGTTTTACCTTGTGCCACATATTAGAACAGTAGCCATCAGTAAACACAACATATTTCTTCCCAGTTACAGAACTTAATAAATGTATCACACTCTCCTATAGTTGGTCCTGCCAAGGGATGCTCCCATTGTACTTTGCTATTCTGACCATCGGTCCTCAGTTCTTTGTGTTAAATGTCATCAAACATACCCTTTTTGGCCTGACACATCATATTTTGGCTGAAGTTTTTGAAATCGTCAGCTACATACAAGATACTATCATCAACATCTAAACTAGCCCCTCACAGCTTTGGTGGCATTCCTGACCAAGATGGGTATATTATTTCACAACATTCTCTCTGAAGGCAGTACAGATAGAGGATAACTTCTGGGCTACAGTAATATCTATGAGTAAATGCAAACTATTCTTTCCCAGTTAGAGAAGCCAACAAATGTAGTAGAATTTCCTCCATGGTTACCTCCTCCAGAAGCTTTCACACTAGGTTTTGATGTGCTGATCACTAATTGCATGCAGAGATACATATGTCTTTTTCCTTTGCATATCCAATAATTTACTATCCTTCATGCTCCATAAAACTTTACACCTAGCATCCCATGCTGGATTCTCTAGAACTTTCACCCAGCACATTGTTCTTAATGTCAACTTTCTTTTTAATGGCATATATTGCTTAAACCCAATCATTTATATAGTTAGGCGGTCATCTACTGTATGTTCATTAGCTAGTTGTAGATAAGGAAATCATTTCTGGAGCCAATTTATGACAGGGGCAATTATTATTTTTTTTTCTTTATGTCTGGAAGATGATTGTATAAAAAGTTTATTATTGCTGAAATGGAGGAATTTCAGTATATGTTGAAAACAAGCTATTCTCTTAGGGTTATGAAAGCTTGTGCTGAGATAAATAGAGAAGTGGACCAATAATCTAAAAGTGATGGTTTCCTAAGTGTCCCACTTGAAATGAATGTTCCAACAAATACATATAGATCTGAACGAGAAAGTGATTTCCAAGATATGGGTGATATATTTCCAGTACTCAGTATCTGTGTTATGTATCTACTAGTTTCATCACAGATTAGAGATATTGTGTCTTGAATGCATTCCTGGTCATTCTTATCAGTAATATACAGAAATAATCTAAGGATGATCAATAACATGACAGATAATTGTTTATGTCAGGGTTGCCAGTGAACTCAGATGGCTTTTTCTTGGTTATGAATCTCACACCTCCACATAGCCTGAATAGCTTGCCTGTATTGATAGTGTCTATATTAGAAACCCAAAGTCCCAAAATATCAAATTGGACACTGTTTATTTTATTTAACATTTGTTAAACAGGAAAGTCCGACTTGGAACAAAGCCAATTTTCAGTAGAGGCCTGGGGAGAAATACTCCAGATGCATGTCTTTGTAATGTGGGAGGAAACCAGAGTACTTGGAGGAAACCCACATGAACACAGGGAGGACATACAGACTCCACACAGAAGGAACTCCCAGCCAGGAATTAAACCAGAGAACCTCTTCCTGTAAGGTGACAACACTACCGTTGCACCACTGCGCCATCCTGACACATTGATTGTTGACACATATTTGCCGATCTAACACATAAACAAACCATTAAATTATTGAAACTGATATAATCAAAAACTTTTAGTTGGCCAACACCATTTCCCTCATGCCGCAGTGAATATAAACAAAAAATAACATCTTGATACATACCCTAAACCCATGGCATACCTGTGTTTATTACTATAATCAATGAAACAACCTTAAAATCTTACCAAAACATATCATTCATAGTAAATAAAAGTAAACATAACCTAGTGAATGATGCATGTAAAACATACAGCCCCAGATTCGCTACTCCTCTGTGCAGGACTAGCTTAGTCCTGCACGGAGGTGGCTGTTTAGAGCAGGACAGCAGCATGCCATGCATAGTAATGAGGCACACTGCCTGAGCTCCTAATCTAACACAGAGCGTGTAAGAGTACAGGGGGCATGTCTGAGAGCAGAGCTCTCAGAATATACATGTCCCTGCAATGAATAACAGCAGAAAGGGGAATAAATGAGTGAGACCACTCACAGGTGTCCGCATATCCCCACCAACATTCCCCCCTCATGTACAACAGCAAGTAAATAAAAATAAAATGAACAAAACTTATTTTTTATTTTTTTAAAAATCTGATTAAAGCTAACCATAGGTGCGTGGGTGTGCCCATCACTTAGCTATGGTAAATGCAGCTTTAATGACTGAAGAGGATAACAAGAAAGATATATGCAAATGAAGCAGTATAGCAATAGTGTAGTGTAGTGGGCAGAGCATTCACCTTATGAGTAGACATTCCCGGTTTGAGTCCTACTGCAACACATCCCATTTTCCATGGCAAAGCACGTTATGATTAACATTTAAGTTGCATAACCCACTAAATAACATATTTTTATGAACTGGAGTACTGCAGTAAATGCACGTGAAGTGTCAGTGTCATAATGAATAAAGCACTAGTAAGCAGGTATATGCACCAATAAGCAGTAGTAAGCATATTTAAGCACTAGTAAGCAAGTTTAACCCTGTTTGTATGGTGGCAAGAAATGCCTACACTTGTTACATGATTCTAAAGCTAACTCTCTGTAAACAGATGTAACGGCAGGTTGGCAGTGCTTACCGTTAGCAAACCCGCAAACCTGCTTACAAATGCTCAAAAGTGCCTTAATCATTCTGTATCCAATGGCCCTTGTTCTGCCCATCTACAAAATAAACAGCCATACAGGTCTCAGACCCAGGACCCTATACACCATAATCACAGTAGTTAACCACCAAGCCATCACAGAAGTACAGAAGAATGAGGTATCAGCAAACAAGTCTTCAGCATAGTAAAACCAAACTGAAACCTGTGAAAGGACTCAGTATACAGACATATGTGCCTTAACCCACTACATAACATAAATATGTGAACCAAAGTACAGCAGTAAGGCTAGAAGTCAGGTGTAATAGTCATAGAGTGTTGAAGCCCCCAATAAAACACAAGGACCCCATACAGTGTACGTACACATGAATCATGGATACCAGGCATACATATAAGGTGTAATAAATAATAACTCAATGCCAAAAAGGAATTATAATGCAAAGTCTAATGTAAGCAATGCTAAGCATTGCACAGGCCAGCTTAGGAGGTGTAAGCAATGTGTAGGCCAGCTAACTCAATGTGTCTAGTGTTATACCCCTTTAAACAATGCCAAACCTAGGTAAGCAGGTTTGCCCATAGCCTAGCCATTTCAAAACTGTCCAATCATGGAAACGTGTGGGAAATCGGCACTACTTAAATCCAAGAGGTGGGAATACATCTCATAACTGGTCGTAGCTTCCCCTTGCAGGAACAATGGCAGTAAGGGGAGAAGGTGTGCACTTTCGGGTGCAGTGCTGGTGCATCCAGGATTCCAAGGTCATGGCAGGACTCCTTGTCAAAGACCATGATCAGAGACTGCTGCAGGGCCAGTACCAGGGCTCTCAGTATAAGGCGGAAGCCTGGAACCATCTTGTCCATGACCTCACCATTGCCACTGGCATACCCCGAACTGGTAAGCAGGTCAGGCATCACTATGCCGACCTGAAACAAAGTAAGTGGGACCTCTTGGAGGAGTGACTCCAAGAGGCTAGAGCATTGGGGGATGTTCCAGTTGTGTGTAAGTATCACCCTACTATGTGTGCAATAATTGCCAGCTCGGGTATATCATGGATAGGTATGGCTAAATATTCCTCTTATGTCCCCCAAAGCTGCAATGGAGCGGGCCACAAACCAGGAGGCCCATTTCAGTCATCTGACGAGGTTGCAACGTGAGGCAGGTCAGTAATACTCATGCATTTACTGTCATAGGAAATAAAACTAAAAGTAGTAGTAAATTAATTGCCTGTATAAAACCTGTATAGTTCAAGGCAAGTAACATTAGAGAATATGGCAGGAAGAGTCTCATATTGTTTGTATGTCAATAAAAGTGTAATAGCCTGTCAATAAAGGTCTAACTGCTGGACTGCATGTGTATACCCTGGTATCATATGTTAATGTAGATTAGCAATCATGTAATAGTACTGTTGTATTAAGCACTGTTACCCACACCATGCACCATAAGTTGAATGTGTAGGAATGCCTGTATATGACAGGTGTAATCCCCAGAGGCCATTTAGTACAACTGAGAGACACATAGACAGAAAACAGGGAAAATGCAGACAACAAAACCCAAATAGCACATGCAACAGATATGTGAACTGTTTTTTAGCACACACAGCCATGGTTCGAATCCTGCCAGTGGTAGTACTCTGCATACAGAATCATACCCCATAACTGTACAGATATGTCCAGAATGTCCAGTAAGGTGGCCCATATCTGTTGCCTATCAACCTGTTCCCCTGGGAAATCAGTGGATGATCCCAGAGGTATAGGTAGCAAACAGGAAATACAACTGATTGACACACATCTATGAGAACAAAGCTGGCACACTGGCAACTCCCCAATACCTTATGAGACTAAGAAGCCAGGTATGTCCCATTTACACCTCAACCTGTCAAGCTGTGGTCAGAGTGTGTACAGTAACAGAGTGAGATGTATGTGCATAATAGTAATGTGGAATCTGGTACTGTGTATGGGAACATTCAGGTAGTGCTAATAAACATTTCTCCCACAGATCTGTCAGATACCAACACTGTGCCCAGAAATGCAAGAATGATACCCAGTACTGGTACTGTTTACACTGGTACTGTATGGCAGTGCAACTGATGCAGTTGGTCTGAATAATGAGGTATTACACATCACTGTCACCCACATTGTCCTACAACATATAACTGTCTAGGAAATCTTTATAAGGAGTGTTGCAATACAAGGTCAGAATGCAGAAGCACAGGGGATTAATAAGACAGAAAGCAATATCTATATAGCAGACACAACTGTGATGGAGAGTGTTTAAGTTGTAGCAGACACAGCCATGGTCTGAATCCTGGGAGTGGATGTAGGCTGCATATAGAATCCTACCCAACAACTGTAGAGATGAGGCCAGAATGTCTAGTATATGGGCCCATATCTGCTGCCTGTCCCCCTGTCCCCTGGTAAGTCTGTGGGATGATCCCAGATGTTTAGCCAGCAAACAGGGAATACAAGTGATTGTCAAACACCTGTGAGAATAAATCTGTCACTGAAGCAATCCCCAAAACTGTTAGGAGAGTAATATTTCAAGTATAGCATAAAAACACTGGAATCAACAGACCAAGGCTGCAAAATAAAAAATACAAACATTTATTTCCACAATAAACAAATGGTGAGCGCTTTTATGTCTGATGATGATGTCTGATAAAGTGGCTTGGTCCATGAAAACGCTCACTGTTTGTTTATTGTAGAAATAATTTTTTGTATTTTTTATTTCACAGCCTTGGTCTGTTGCTTCCAGTGTTTTTATGCTATTTGACTGAATTTTGGAAGCACAGTTTACCTCAACCACTTATTTTTTGGTTTTGCTCATAATATTTCAAGTATGTCTTATCTACTCTCCCATGTTGTCAAGCTGTGATCAGAGTGTGTACAGTAACAGGGTGAGCTGTATGTGCATAATACTAATGTGTAATCTGGAAGTTTGTGTGGCAACAGTCAGGTAGTGCTAGCAAACATTGCCCCCACAGGTACATTGGGTATTAACACTGTGCTGAGAAATACAGACCATTATAACCTGTACTGGTACTGTTCACTCTGGTATTGTAGGGAATTGTGAGTGTTGCAGTTTCTCTGAATAATAGTGTATCACTGATCACTGTCACCCACATTGTGCTACATAGTATAACTGTGTAGGAAAGTATGTATATGTGTGTGTAAGGTCACTAAAGGTGGAAGAGGGCAATATTCTAGATATGTCCCGGCACACCAGCATGTGGTAAACACATGGCCAGAGTCTGTGCAGAAAGAGTTGGATAGCTATGTGCACAACATCAACCCGGAATCTGGGATTATGTGTAGAAACAGTTGGTGTTAACAAACATTCCCTCCACAGGTATACCAGGTAAGAGGTGTATACTGCAGATAAAACCAGTTCATGTGTAACAATGATGACAGCCATATCACTGTCCAAACTAAGGCTATAGGGTAGTGTAGTAAGACTTGTAAGGTACAGATAACAGCACTGACTAGGAAAGTAATGTGGACTACAGGAATATACTAGTTGCTAACTGACATCTTTCTCTCCCCCACCGTATCTCCAGCAATAATCAACATACCCACCCCAAATGGTATGTAATGACACATATGTTCTGATACTGTCCAATTGTTTGATAAATATATTAATGGTTCCCATGCATGTGCTATATTGAATTATTCCAACATTGGTGGCATGGTGCCATCAATGTACCTGCATGCTGTTCTTATTACCACTGTGGTCCCATATATGCATGTGTTCTGTTTGCTATGCATCTGTTCCATATCTGGTGTCTGCGTTAACGGGAATATCAATGCATGCTGTTATGCCTAACCCTGGAATGTGTTGACTATTACTAACCCACATATGATGATGAAATCTAAACACTATAGCATGCTTGGAAAGGCTGGTCACAGCGGACCCACCTGTCCCACCTCAGCTGACTGTGGCACTGGGCACCAGCATGTCTGGGGCCCAACCCGGGACCTCCCGGTCCATTGTTCCTGCACCACCTCTGGGTGGAACCTCCTCAGGGGATGGTGCTCACCCCCCCTTGGGAGTAGGCACAGACAGGCACCTGTCACCCATTGCCAGGTCGAGGTCATGGTGCATAGAGAGATCAACCTGCAGTTTGGTGATGATCTACACCAGCTTGAGGGCTGTGTGTCCTGATTAGAGAGCCAGCCTGGCTCTGCAACTGAGCCCCAAGCACAGCCACCTTCGGGGCTGTGAAGGTGCAGTAGTGACTGCCCATGGGTGGGGACCTCAGTCCCACTGTTACCACTAGGGGGCTCATGGGCTTCTGATTTCCCAACACCCCTCCCCATCAAGGTGTTTTCCCCACATGTGCTGTCATATACCACCCTGTAAGCTGCCTTGTTTGTCTTGTCTGTTAACCTACCCAACCTACCTCCCCAAATATACCTACTACCCCTCCCCAACATTCCACTCTCACCTGAATAAAAAAAAGGGCAATCTATTCCCAAAAAAAAATCTCGCCCAGTACATAGCTGTCCATTTCGCACACATGTCCACTGGACACATGTAATCCAGTCTAATTGGCATCACAACTTATTTTTGTTGTCCTCACCCAGGGGGTTGAGTGTCCAAATCAACCTCCAAATTCAGTGTATATGCACAGCTGTTGCTGTAGAAGAAATGAGCAGCTATGGACCTTTCCAGCACCCTTCCTGTATATCCCTGGCTATTTCCCCTACTGTATTTCCCTCTTTGCACCCCATTTTTCACCACTTTCCTATCAACCCCTTTTTCTTTTCTTTTAAAGAAATTAGCATGGGGGTAAGTGGGAGTAACCACTTTTAAGCAGCAGTAAGTGGGTTTAAGCCTGTTTGCATGGGGGTAAGCAATGCCTACACAGGTTAAGCAATTTAGAAGCTAACTGAGTATAAGAAACTGTAAACAAAAGTTAGCAGTGCTTACCTCCATGCAAACCCGCCACAACTGCTCAAAAGTGCCTTAATCACTCTGTATCTAACTGCCCTTGTTCCACCCAGCAACAAAATAAACAGCCTCTGCAAGGCTCGAGCCCAGGACCCTGCACACCATAGACAAAGAGATTTACCACTAAGCCTTGGCAGATAAATGCTGCCCTGATGTAGTCACAAACATATCATCCAGCCCAGTCATTCAACAGTACAGACAATATATTCCAACATTTAGATGTATGTGTGTGTGTAAATATATTAATATCTAAACAGATACAACATATCTATATATTTAGCTATATATATATATATATATATATATATATATATATATATATAAATATATATGAATGTATATACATGCAAATGCCTACATCTATAGATATATATGTCTTCATCTATATGTTCAAATATATACAGCAAGTTACATATACTTAGCAGATATATATATCTATGTAGGTATATATGGACATAGTTATATATATATATATATATATATATATATATATATATATATATATATATATATATATATATATAAGCAGATTTATATATATCTATATAGGTATATATGGACATACATCTGTAGATAATGGGAAAATAACTAAAACACATATGTTCATTATGCACCGTTAATGGGGGTTGAGAGGCCCCAAACAATATACGCCTTGTACAAATAGGTATACCCCTCCCCACAGCCAAACACATCCGCCCTGCAATAAACTACCAAGTGTTGCAGATCCCATAACCAGAACCTCACATGACATGGGCACAAGACGTTAACAGTACTACATCCCACCTGTATGATGTCAGGCTGGTATTGGTAACATATCATGCAGTGCAGTCTGATTCCCATAGGAAATGTACAATGTGGAAGCTATATATATATATATATATATATATATATATATATGGTTCTACCTGACTTCACGACAGCGCGAGAAGACCGACAGCGGAGTTCGGAGCTCCAGAAGATCGAAAACGAAGAAGACCGACGCGGATCGCGAGTGGCAGAACATCGACAATGCAGAAGACCGACACGACGGATGACAACACCAACGCCGAGGATGCCGACATGGGGAAAGGCTGTGAGTATGCGGTAGTGACGGACGTTAGGGTGCGGTGCAGGTAAGTGTGGAGATTGACGTCTGTGGGGATAGGTGGGTTAAGTGAGTTAGGTTAGGTTTGTTAGGGTGGGTTAAGTGAGTTAGGTTAGGGAGCCTAGGGTGTTAAGGAGTTAGGTAGTTAGGGGCGATAGGGTGGGCTAAGTGTTAAGAGTTAGGTTAGATTAGGGGCATAAGGAGTTAGGGTTGTGGAGCCGGGCAGGTAAGTAAAAAGCAGTGACGGACCCAGGGTTAGGTAAGGTTTAGGTGTGGGCTTGTATGATTTTGGTGTGCTTAAAGTGTGTGTGTGGTCAGGAATGGGGATGTGTTTTGTTTTAATTGTTATTGTGGTGTGTGCAGTGTATGGGGTTTCGTGTTTGTGTACCGGTTATTTACGGGTTGTTTGGTTATGTGGTTTCGTGTTTATGGACTGTCGAATATGTGGTGTCGGCATGTGTTGTTGTGTGGTTTCGACTATGTCAGAACCATATATATATATATATATATATATATATATACATATATATATATATATATATATATATATATATATATATATAGATAGATATGTGACCACAAATACACACGCAGAGATATGTACAGTAAGATACATATGTAGAAGGTGCAATAATATGGAACAGCTAATATGCCTACAGTTAACACCTTAATAACTGGACATTGTAATGGGCCACCCATACAAATAAATATCGCTATCACATCTCAATAAAAAGCCCTCCCTTTTCTTTTGGGATGGGTTTTAAAGGTATATACCCATTAATACCAGGAGACCTATCTGCTCCTAATAGCACTATCACCTGGTTTCCAGCACATTCAGTTTCATTTACCAAATTGCCCCCGGTGTTTGGAATCTGTACTCACCATAAATGAAATGAATGCATAGGGTTATCCTTCATGTAATGCCAAAGCATTACGCTCATTATAAGTCTAATAATAAATAAATGTTTGTAAATTCTGGTCTTAGCTTATATTATTGGTTTTTCTAAATAGTAAGTTTCACATCCTTGACATACAATATATGCTTAAATTCTTAGTTTTACAATCAGCATATCTTCAAAAACATATTGTTTATTTGTCCTGGGATGTACAAATATTTGAGATTGCAATATGGTAACCAAGCCTTACATTGATAACATGGGAAGGTACCTTTACTATTAATCTTAATATTTCTCTTATTACAGAGTTCTTTACATAATATATCCTTTAGATTCTTATTCCTCCTAAAAATAAATTTGAACATTCCCTATTTGTCTTAAGCTCTGGGTCAGTGCAATATTTGCCAGTGTTGTTTAATAATATCACAAATGTTACCCACGTCACTGCTATAAGTGAGGACCATTTTAATGCCCTCACTATCATTTCCTTTGGTAAAATGTTTTATTTATATTTTTTCTTCACCCCTTCATGCATCCTTGTATTCATCCATGGTTTATACGTATTCTTCCTCTTCATTTTACTGTAATCTATTAGGGAGCTAGTCCTATCAGATTTATACCCTCTACCTATTAGATTCCGTTGGAAGCATTACCCACTTCCTCATTAAATTTATCATCACTGCATATCCTGGAGATCCCTACACACTTGACCTTTAACTATATTTGTCAAAGTGTGTCTTGGATCACTACTACTATAATAAGTAAATTGATACACCAACATTCTTTCTTGAACAGTGGCGTAACTTTCCCCATCCACATCCCTTTCTATTCTAACATCTAAAAACCTATACAGCTGATGGAATAATGAATGGTAAATCAAAAGGTACAGAACTATCTTCTAAATAACCGAACAAACATTTCTAACTGTTGTACATCCATCCCATATGAAAAAAGCGTATCTCTGAAGCGTACATAAAGCATAAAATATTGTCCATGCGTGTGTAGAATTAAATATAACCTGATCTTCCCAGTGCGCCCGATGCCAGAGTTGATGCAATTCAACACAAAGGGTGTACCCGTGGCAACACCCTGTTTCATCTATAATACATGCCCTGACAAACAATCGTTGTTTTCCAAACTACTTGCAATAATTTACACATTGAACCTCATCATCGGTAACTGTGTTTTACAGCATAATAATTGTTCTATTGCTTGAACTCCATAAACATTGTCAATAACAGTAAATAAATTGTTAACATCCAATGTCACAAACGATGACCTTGTCTCATTACTTGTTAATAAATATTTACGAGCAGAACCCAAAAAATGCTGTGTCCTTAAATCCTTGGAACATCCTCCACTATAGGTCTCAGTGTGGTCTCAACCAGATGGATATATTGCTCTGTGTTAACTCCTACCTGACACAATAGGTCTCAGGGGTGGGTCTTTGGCATCCCTTATGAATCTTAGGGAGGGCTTTAAACAGCATCGGTGTAACAGGATTTTGTATAAATAAAAAATCTCTTAGGTCCTCATTAATAAAACCTGCAGATGCATGTTCCTAATAAATTGTGTGCTTTACCTGTGTGGTTATTAACCATGATGGATTCATCTAATAAAAAGTATACTGCGATCACTAAGCATCACATTTAATTTGGAGCAATACATTGATTTTGTTCATTATAACAATTGCCCCCCTTATCTGCTTGTTTCACAATGATGTTTTTCATTTTGTGTTAAATTCTTATACTTGCTTCTTTCTGTTCAAGGGTTAAGTTATAAAACTTTTCATACCTAAAACTATTAAAATATTCTTAAAATTCTTGTTCACATTCTAATGAAAACATTTTAATGCTGGATTAAAAAATTGGCATGAAAGGGTGCTGGGATGTTTCACGTTTTAAAACATTGCTTACATTTTCATTGCATTACTAATAACATTTCTAGTGTCTAATGCATCTGTTGTATCGCATTTCTTCGCGAAACTTAAAATATCTAAATCACCTGGCTGTGCTCTGCTAGAGCCTCTTGGGGTATAGCGTCAGTACCTTATTGAGTACTTCAATGTTATATCATCCAGAATAATATCGGAAATAATTAACAACAATATCACCATTGTCACTGAACCCCTAGTCATTCCGACACCCTTCGTCTCTTGTGTTGGGTTTTGCCTGCGAGCGCACTCCAT
Source organism: Protopterus annectens (assembly GCF_019279795.1). Classification (NCBI taxonomy): domain Eukaryota; kingdom Metazoa; phylum Chordata; order Ceratodontiformes; family Protopteridae; genus Protopterus; species Protopterus annectens. Next base: position 1,195,931,389 of record NC_056725.1, on the reverse strand, counting down.
CTAACATTCTTCTTGCGCTGGTGCTAACAGCATTGGAAAGGATTCTGCTATAGCGTTGGAAACATTCTTTGGTCTAGCTCCACACCATTAGTTGGCATTGCCCAGAATCATTAACAGAATGTCGCTTGTAGTATTTCCTCCGTGTTGCAAGGCATACACACTGTAGTTGTTGTATGCAAGGGATTGACCATAGAACCAGAGTGGAGGCGTCTCTGTTTACTAATGGTGGTATTTCTCTGTCACGTGCTAATCTCTCCTCCATTTGTTGGTTTTATGGCTCTAATGGTGGTATATGCCTCGTGGTGTCCGCTCTACCCTAGGCCAACTGAATATATTATTCAGGAAAATCGAGATCTCGCTCTAATTTTTGGTCTTAATTTGTTGGCAATTTGCTGTCACATACACTGGCGCTGAGTAAAAAATATTGTTAATCTCTCCACCTGATGTTCCTCCAGCGATTCTCCATATTTTGTAACTCTTGAATGTCTCTAACAGTTGTTTGTTCAATAGGACTGAAGTGTTCTAGCAACAAGCGTGTAGGATAAACTGGTTTGCAGGTTAATTTCCATTTGGCTAAAGGTGGGATACAGTTCACCACCAGCCGGCATGCATAAAACTACCGCATGCCCCTAGGGATTCATTATATTTCAGGCATGCCTCTAGATGAAATCTTGCCCATAGGCAGCTTCAGTCTCATAACATCTTTATACAGCTTCGGGGCCAATTCTTGAGGTCAGGCTCTTCGTATTCACTTCTGCATCAGATTCCATATTAGTCAAGCATTGTATATCTAAATGGAAGTAGGGGGTTAACTTTGTAAACAAGTTCCCTACCATCTGCTTCGTGGTCAATCTCTAATCAATGTTCCTCTAGGATTATAAGCCAATTCCAAACTTCCTTCATTAAACTCCGACATGTGTGCTAAGAAAGATACCAATTATACACAAAACTAAGAAAAAACAGTCTCTTGCACCAAAGTCCTCTGTCGTGAATCCGAATATCAAACAAACAAGGACGACCACGTCGATAAAAAGTACCATAAAACTTTATTTCCGACAGATGAGCGCTTGTCAGGCCATATGCCCTTCATCAGATAACACACAGTATAAAACTCACATATTTAAAATAAATATCAGCCTATCACATCTCAATAAAAGCCCTCCTTTTCTTTAGGATGGGTTTTAAAGGTATATACCATTATACCAGGAAGACCTAGCTCTAATCGCACTATTCACCTGTTTCAGCACATTCAGTTCTCATTTGCCTAATTGCCGTTTGGAATCACAACCTCGTATCACCATAAACAATAGAAATGAATGCATGGGTTGTCCTTCACATGTAATGCAAGCATTATCATTACCAAGTCTAATATCTGATAAATGTTTGTAAATTCTGGTCTTAAACATGTTATTATTTCACATAGTGTTTCATCCTGACATACAGCTATATACCAAATTCTTAGTTTGTTAATCAGCATATCCTTCAAAAACATATTGTTTATTTGTCCTGGGATGTACAAATATTTGAGATTGCAAAATGAAGTGACAAGTTACATTGATAACATGGGAAGGTACCTTATTATTAATCTTAATATTTCTCTTATTACAGAGTTCTTTACATAATATATCCTTTAGATTCTTATTCCTCCTAAAATAAATTCTCGAGCATTCCCTATTTGTGTCTTAAGCTCTGGGTCAGTGTACAATATTTGCCAGTGTCGCTTAATAATATCACAAATGTTCACCTTTCATGCATCTTTCTATTCATCCATGATTTAGCCGCATTCTTCCTGTTCAAATGAAGAGGAAGAATACGCTAAACCATGGATGAATAGAAGGATGCATGAAGGGTAAAGAAAATATAAATAAAACATTTACCAAAGGAAATGATAGTGAGGGCATTAAATGGTCCTCACTTATAGCAGTGACGCCGGTAACATTTGTGATATTATTAAACCACACTGGCAAATATTGTAGACTGACCCAGAGCTTAAGACACAAATAGGGAATGCTCCGAAATTTATTTTTAGGAGGAATAAGAATCTAAAGGATATATTATGTAAGGAACCCAGTAATAAGAGAAATATTAAGATTAATAGTAAAGGCACCTTCCCATGTTATCAATGTAAAGCTTGTCACTTCATATTGCAATCTCAAATATTTGTACATCCCAGGACAAATAAACAATATGTTTTTGAAGGATATGCTGATTGTAAAACTAAGAATTTGGTATATATAGCTGTATGTCAAGGATGTGAAACTTACTATGTGGGGAAAACCAATAATATGTTTAAGACCAGAATTTACAAACTTTTATCAGATATTAGACTTGGTAATAAGCGTAATGCTTTGGCATTACATGTGAAGGATAACCCTACGATTCATTTCTATTTATGGTGATACAGGTTGTGATTCCAAACACCAGGGGCAATTTGGTAAATGAAACTGAATGTGCTGAAACCAGGTGGATAGTGCGATTAGGAGCAGATAGGTCTCCTGGTATTAATGGGTATATACCTTTAAAACCCATCCTAAAGAAAAGGAGGGCTTTTTATTGAGATGTGATTGGCTGATATTTATTTTAAATATGTGAGGTTTTATACTGTGTGTTATCTGATGAAGGGCATATGGCCTGAAAGCGCCATCTGTGGAAATAAAGTTTTATGGTACTTTTATCGACGTGGTTGTCCTCTGTTTGCTTGTTTTTGGATATTCGTGATCTCTACGCATAGAGGACTTTGGTGCAAGAGACTGTTTTTCTTAGTTTTGTGTATACTGGTATCTTTCTCTTAGCACACATGTCGGAGTTTAATGAAGGAAGTTTGAATTGGCTTATAATCCTAGAGGAACATTGGACAGATTGACCAATGAAGCAGATGGTAGGAACTTGCTTCATAAAGTTAACCACCTACTTCATTTAGACATACAACGCTTGACTAATATGAAATCTGATGCAGAAGTGAATAATGAAGGTGAGCCTGAATTTCAAGAATTGGCCCTGAAGCTGTATAAAGATGTTATGAGACTGAAGCGGCTTCAGTGGCAAAGATTTCATCTAGAGGCATGCCTGAAATATAATGTAATCCCTAGGGGCATGCGAGTTTTATGCATGCCGACACAGGGTGAACTGTATCCTGACCTTAGCCAAATGGCAGGAAATTAACCTGCAAACCAGTTTATCCTACATACGTTTGTTGCTAGAACACTTCAGTCCTATTGAACAACAACTTGTTAGAGACATTCAAGAGTTACAAAAGGATATGGAGAATCGCCGGAGGAACATCAGCTGGAGAGATTAAATAATATTTTTACTCAGCCAGTGTATGACAGCAAATTACAACAAATTAAGACCAAAAAATTAGAGCGAGATCTCAAGGATTTCTCCCTGAATAATATATTCAGTTGGCCTAGGGGTAGAGCAGACACTATTGAGAGGCGTATGGGTGCCACCAATAGGGAGCCAGCCCCAAACCAACAAATGGAGGAGAGATTAGCACGTACAGAGAACATCACCAATAATAAACAGAGTATGTGCCCTCCACTTCCTGGTTCTACGGTCAATCCCTTTCATACAACTACAGTGTGTATGCCTTGCAACACGGAGGAAATACGACAAGGACATTCTGTTAACAATGATTCTAGCAATATTGGACTAATGCAGGGAGCTAGACCAAAGAATGTTTCCGACGTTTACAGCAGAACTTTTCCAATGCTGCCAGCACCAGTGCGCAAGAAGAATGTGCGCAGATGGAGTGCGTCACAGACAAACGAACACAAGAGATGAAAGGTGTCGGAATGACTAGGGGGGTCAGTGACAATGGTGATATTGTTGTTAATATTTCAGATATTATTCTGGATGATATAACATTGGACGTACTCAATAAGGGACTGACGCTATACCGGAGGCTCTAGCAGAGCACAGCCAGGTGATTTTAGATATTTTAAGTTTCGCAAGAAATGTGATGTTACAACAGATGTCTCAGGACACTAGAAATGTTATTAGTAATGCAAATGAAAATGTAAGCAATGTTTTAAAACTTAAACATCCTAGCACTTTCATGCCAATTTTTAATCCAGCATTAAATGTTTTCATTAGAATGTGTGAACAAGAATTTGAAGAAAATTTTAATAGTTTTAGGAAGAAAAAGTTTTATAACTTAACCCTTGAACAGAAAGAAGCGTTACAAGAATTAACACAAAATGAAAACATCATTGTGAAACAAGCAGATAAGGGGGGGCAATTGTTATAATGAACAAATCAATGTATTGCTCCAAATTAAATGTGATGCTTAGTGACGTGCATACTTTTATTAGGATGAATCCCATCATGGTTAATAACCACACAGGTAAAGTACACAATTCTATTAGGAACATGCATTCAGCAGGTTTTATTAATGAGGACCTAAGAGATTTTTTATTTATACAAAATCCTGTTACACCGATGTTTAAAGCCTTCCCTAAGATTCATAAGGATGCTAAAGACCCACCCCTGAGACCTATTGTGTCAGGTTGGAGTTGGGTCACAGAGCACATATCCATCTGGTTGGAGACCACACTGAGACCTATAGTGGAGGATGTTCCAAGGATTTTAAGGGACACAGCACATTTTTTGGGTTCTGTTTCAGAATATTTATTAACAAGTAATGAGACAAGGTCAATGTTTGTGACATTGGATGTTAATAATTTATTTACTGTTATTGACAATGTTTATGGAGTTCAAGCAATAGAACAATTATTATGCTGTAAAACACAGTTTAATGATGATGAGGTTCAATGTGTGTGTAAATTATTGCAAGTAGTTTTGGAAAACAACGTATTTGCTTGTCAGGGCATGTATTATAGACAGAAACAGGGTGTTGCCATGGGTACACCCTGTGTTAATTGCACGCCAACTTGGTATCGGCGCACTGGGAAGATCAGGTTATATTTAATTCTACACATGCATGGACACAATATTTATGCTTATGTACGTTTCGTAGATGACGTTTTTTTCATATGGGATGGAGATGTACAACAGTTAGAAATGTTTGTTCAATATTTAGAAGATAGTTCTGCATTCTTTAGATTTACCATTCATTATTCCACCAGCTGTATAGGTTTTTTAGATGTTAGAATAGAAAGGGATGTGATGGGGAAAGTTACCACGTCACTGTTCAAGAAAGAATGTTGGTGTATCAATTTACTTCATTATAGTAGTATGCATCCAAGACACACTTTTGACAACATAGTTAAAGGTCAAGTGTAGGATTGCCAGGATATGCAGTGATGATAACAAATTTAATGAGGAAGTGGAATGCTTCCAACGGAATCTAATAGGTAGAGGGTATAAATCTGATAGGACTAGCTCCCTAATAGATTACAGTAAAATGAAGAGGAAGAATATGGCTAAACCATGGATGAATAGAAGGATGCATGAAGGGGTAAAGAAAATATAAATAAAACATTTACCAAAGGAAATGATAGTGAGGGCATTAAAATGGTCCTCACTTATAGTAGTGACGTGGGTAACATTTGTGATATTATTAAACAACACTGGCAAATATTGTACACTGACCCAGAGCTTAAGACACAAATAGGGAATACTCCGAAATTTATTTTTAGGAGGAATAAGAATCTAAAGGATATATTATGTAAGGAACCCAGTAATAAGAGAAATATTAAGATTAATAGTAAAGGTACCTTCCCATGTTATCAATGTAAGGCTTGTCACTTCATATTGCAATCTCAAATATTTGTACATCCCAGGACAAATAAACAATATGTTTTTGAAGGATATGCTGATTGTAAAACTAAGAATTTGGTATATATAGCTGTATGTCAAGGATGTGAAACTTACTATGTGGGGAAAACCAATAATATGTTTAAGACCAGAATTTACAAACTTTTATCAGATATTAGACTTGGTAATAAGCGTAATGCTTTGGCATTACATGTGAAGGATAACCCTACGCATTCATTTCTATTTATCGTGATACAGGTTGTGATTCCAAACACCAGGGGGGGCAATTTGGTAAATGAAACTGAATGTGCTGAAACCAGGTGGATAGTGCGATTAGGAGCAGATAGGTCTACTGGTATTAATGGGTATATACCTTTAAAACCCATCCTAAAGAAAAGGAGGGCTTTTTATTGAGATGTGATAGGCTGATATTTATTTTAAATATGTGAGGTTTTATACTGTGTGTTATCTGATGAAGGGCATATGGCCTGAAAGCGCTCATCTGTGGAAATAAAGTTTTATGGTACTTTTATCAACGTGGTTGTCCTCTGTTTGCTTGTTTTTGGATATATTAAGAATATAATACTTGTGTCTGGTCGGCTGTCATGGCTCCGATTTTATGTTTGCAAAAATGTAAACCGTTTTTTTATGGTTTACATTTCTGCATGCTTACACTACGCCTGCACCACTTCCTGGATCGCTAAATACCTTCATTTGCATGCTACACTGCTGCATACAGGGGCTGGGAGCTGTGCGGGCATAGCGTCCGCAGGTAGTGCACGTGGAAACAGCTCGTACCTGGATCGCTCGCCGACCATATTTGGTGTTGGAATGCCAATGCTACGCCTGCACCTGGCGCAAGCTTCATGAACTGGGTTATCTGTCTTGTTGCACTATTTATAGAAATGTTACTTGGCAAATATGAATGCACCCTTTATTATGTACTTTAACAGTTAAGGAATTACTTCCTTGCTTCTTGTGGATTTTTCAAAGACTGGTAGTTATTTTAAAATTATTAGATTTGTTTACTTCTGTTGTGTGTTTTTCTAGCTCCTTTTATTTATTAATTTTTGCCTCAGGAGGAATAACTTAATTTTGCATTTCAGAAATGGATATCATTTTGTATGGCAAGAAGAAATCTATAGTATGACTTAGATACTGAGTGAGTTTATATTCTTTATCATAGCTTCCTGTCCTTCTCTCTGGTTTGTTTCATCATTTAACACAGCAAGCTACAAATGAGCAATTATTTGTATCGACAGACTCTGTATGCCGACTAATTTAACCAGAACAAACATTCCGGGATTATCTTTGGAAAGTGCACTTTTTCCTAGTCAGTTTCATCAGGTTAACAAAACACAGACGGGCATTTGTCACTGCCAAAGAGTGATCTACAATGGGCATGGAGTGTTGTAACTAAGTTAAAGATGAACACAAAACAAAATGAAAACTATGTGGCAGTGACAAAGCAGAAAAAGAAGACAACTATTCTGTCAGTCAACAGAAACAGGGGAAATTTATTTGTAATTTTCATTACCTTTTCATTTTATTGCTAATCTCAACAAAAGGAAAACTATCTCTCAGCTAAGATTGTGCTAGACAGTCAAGAGGAGAAGGTTAACACCTGCACTACACCCTCAACCAACACCTACCCCTTCAAAACCTACACCATCAATACCCACACATAGCAACACTAAACCCACATATGTGGTGGCCCTTAACATTAACCTGCCCAAGCATCAAGGACCTCTGAAGCTGAAACACAAACAAACACCAATCACAACCAAAGTGACACATAGCTCACAGCACCAGTGTGCCACCCAACAACAGCCCCTAAGGCAAGACAATGTACCCAACACTTTACTCATAGGTGACTCTATTATCAGGCACACTGATGTCCCACTCACCAGGCTGAACAAGGAGAAAGTTATAGCCAGCTGCCTGTTGGGTGCCAGGATCCACCACATAATGCATGCACTCGTCACTCCACAACAAGTACAAATACGACTCTGTCATTGTCCATGTTGGAGTGGATGACTTGAGACATACCTCCCTGGACTACATGAAAAGAGACATGGAAAAGCTCTCGGATCATGTGGCCCAGGCAGGTATGACCCTAGCCCTGAGTAGCATCCTGCCTTCACCCAGAATGATACCACAGTATAAGGACAAAATGATTGACTTCAACAATTGGCTAAGCTTCTGGTGTCATTCAAAGGGGATCCAGTATCTGTCTGCCTGGGATGATATGATCGACAAACCACGATGCTTTGCCACAGATGGCCTGCACCTGTCGCCCCTGGAATTCAGGTTACTGGCTAAAGCTCTTGCCACCCCTATAGTGCCTTTTTTAGGCAAGGTTCAAAGGACAAAATCACCACCGTGAACAGATACAAGCATGCAAAATCTGAAGGTAATGCTACTCAATGCTAGAAGTCTAAACCTCTAAATGCACTCTCTCAAGGCACTCCTAAAACTGGAGAACATCAATATCTGTGAGTAACTGAGACCTGGTTCAAGGCTCCAGAGAGCACCCTGCACTACCAGGCTACAACTCTTACCAGACTTTTCGGCCACCAAACCAAGACTGAAACACTAAAGGTGGAGGAGTGTGCATATTCACCAAGGATATTCACACCTCCAGGCTAGTTGCCCAACACAATGCATCTGAAATTCTCCAGGTGCAACTAACACTAGGTAAGACTGCAATCCAAATTGTAGCTTGCTACAGATCCCCCATTATGCCCCAAGATTCTCACTACACCTTTCTAAACATACTGGAAAATCTTAAGATACAACTATACACCCTAATACTGGGTAATTTCAACTATCCTGCCATTAACTGGGAAAACTACTCATGTACTAACACCTTTTCCCAACGGTTCTTGGAATTCGTAAATTCCGACACCCTGGATCAACTAATCCATTGTCCCACCAGGGGCTCCAATATCCTAGACCTGGTCATTACCAACATGGGAGATAGATGCTCCACACCAGAAGTCACCCCCTCATTGGCCAGGTCTGACCATAAGCTAATCACCCTTGACATCCACATCCCACCCCCCCCCCAGTAAGGAAACCTCTGTAAAAAAACTTCTCCAAAGCCAACTTCATGCTACTCAAGTCAGAAGTGACAAACTTCATGACACCCATGCAGACGGGAACTGAAAGTTCGACTGCTGAATCCTACACTAAGGCACTGTATGAGCACATCCACTCTTGCATGAATCATGCCATCCCAAATAGAACCAAGACGCTCTCCTCCAAAAACAGGAAGCCAATCTGGTGGTCCCCTGTCATAAACAAACTATACAACAGAAGGAAGAAACTGTTGCAGAAAAGAGGAAAATTTCAGGATGCAAAAAACTCCCTTACCATCCTCAGTAAGAAGCTGAGATCCCTCATAAAATCCTCCAAAGCTAGTTACGAAATAAAATTACCAAATATCCCAAAGACAACCACAAGGCATTCAATACTTATGTCAAGAATCTAAATGGCAATGCTCAGATTTGCTGAGCTACAACAGAATGGCATTAAATATACTTATCCCAAGGATATTGCCATTATCCTGGCAGATCAATTTAGTGCCAACTTCACCCCCCTCTCACCCCCTAAAGGGCCCATCTCAATACCAAAAGATTGCCAAATTCCAGTAATCATGGCCACACAGGTAGAAACCGCATTCTCCAAAGCTAAGAATACAGCATCCATGGGACCAGATGACATACCGGGCTGTGTACTACATGGACTACAAAATGAACTGGCACCTCAACTAAGTGTCATGTTTAACCATAGCCTCACCTCAGGCTTCGTGCCCACTGAGTGGTGCACAGCTACAGTTATCCCACTCCACAAGGGGGGATCCATCTTGGATCCTGTGAATTACCGTCCCATCAGTCTGATGAGCCTGATCTGCAAGGGCATGGAACGCATTATCATGGAACTTATAAACAAAGACATTGGCAACCTTCAAACACTGGAACCTATCCAGTTTGGGTTCATGAAGGGTCAATCTTGTCTCCTGAACCTGACTGACTTCTTTGAATCAGTCTCCAGAGCTGTGGACGAGGGTGGGGCAGCCAACACAACCTATCTGGACCTCTCCAAGGCCTTCAACACCATCCCCCACTCTGGAATCATAGATAAACTTACTAAGCTGGGCATAAATTCCTATGTCACTCAATGGGTTGCCAACTGGCTTACTGACAGAACCCAGACTGTAAAAGTAGCAGACTCCAAATCCAGCTCCAGACAAGTGACAAATGGAGTACCCCAGGGTTCAGTCCTGGGACCGCTCTTGTTTGGCATCTACTTCTCTGAAGTACAGGCCAACACTAGGGGACTCTGGTTAGCAATGTTCACAGATGACTGCAAACTGGGAGCCATTATTGAATCCCCAAATTATGTGGATATTCTACAAAAGGGCCTTACAGAAACAGATGCTTGGTGCCAGAGCCATGGGCTCAAGCTTAATGCCAAGAAATGTATAGTTATCCCCTTTGGGAAAAACCATGTACCCATGAGTTACCACATAGGTGGCAGTACACTAAACATTGAAAGTGTGATGAGAAACTTAGGGCACAGGTGGACAGTGGTATCACCTTCGATAACCACATCACCACAACAGTCAGGAAATCCTTCTATGTGGCACACCTCATCACTAAGGGCTTTTCATCCAGAAAAAAGGAGGTCATTGCCCCACTGTACTCATCCCTCTTTAGACGCATTATAGAGTACAACGCCCTGTTTGGTATGTACCTCACAAGACATCTGCAACAGGTGGAAAGGCCGCAGAAATACCTCACTAAAAGAATCACAGGCCTAAAGCAGATGCCCTATGCAGACCATCTAAAAAAACTCCAGCTATACTCTGTGGTATATTGTCTACTCAGAGGCGATCTCTGCTTAACATACAAGGCCATGTCAAACTCTGAGCTGTTGGACATGCTCCACTTAAAGAAACCCCAATCCCTCAGAGCCACACGCTCCAGAGATCTAAACCTTGTCATCACAATGAACAAAACATGCTGGAGGGATAGGTTCCTGACCCAGGGACTCCCCATACTCTGGAATAGACTGCCCATACATATCAAGCAGAGCGCCTCCTTGGCCCTCTTCAAAAGGAACATTGACGATTGGATGGAAGATAGGAAATTCACCCCGGGGATCATGTCAGTCGCCCTACTAGACAGGGGTCCAGGGAAGTAAATAATGTGGGAAGAAATATCCAGGGAATTGTTATGGCTAGGCTTGTATAGGCCCTAGGGCAATAGCCTAGTACCAACCTATGACCCTATGAACCTATGAACATTAAAATGAAAATCCAGACTATAGTATTACTCAAAAGTTTTTTTTTTTCAGGAAGCAAATTTCTTTGCCCCTCCCCATGTAGGAGCCTGTGCCCGCATGCTTTACTAAAATTTTCTAAACTGGCATTATACGACATTTCAGTAAACAAGAAACAACTTGATTTTACTGTAAAATATACTGTCAAGGAAAACCACATTTAGGCTTTTCATTTCATTTGTATCCACTGAATCAGATCAGCATATACAAATTGATGAAACAAAGTGACCAAACAAAGCCAACCGTGGGTAAATCCAGCATTGCCCACACCCAGCCGTGGGTTATTGCTATTATACAATGACATTGTTTAAGGAAAAAAAATACTTACTTTTCTTAAATAATGTCATTGCACAATGCCTCCGTGCTGCCCTTACACAGTTTTCCGGTATCCTGGGGCATTTCTCGTGTACTGTACCTGTGTAAGGGACTTGTGTTCTAACACTTACGCAGTACATCAGTGCTGTGCAGAGGTAGCAATGGAGAAAGGAAGATCTCCATTGCTTTTTTTAAAGATATCTAGCTATGTTATACGAGTTCTTCAACTTGTATAACATAGTGGGATATCTTAAAAAAAGCAATGGAGATCTTCCTTTCTCCATTGCTACCTCTGCAGAGCAAAAAAAAGTAAAAAAAAAATCAGGAGATATGCTGACCAGACCTTTTTCCGTTAGTATAGTCTCGGATTTACAATGGCACGCTGGTTGGGCTGGCCAATCAGCTTGCTCATTTTTGAATATTAATGGCCAGTCATTGTATAATTACAAATATTGCCACTGATAGGTGAACAAAATTCTTAAAATCTTTCTGCACACTGTGAGCTTAAATGATGCTTTACAGTATGGCTAGTCAGAATCTGAAAACATTTAATTTTTCACTTCAACTTGTAATACTAGTAAACATGATTCATACCAAGGGCTATCAGAAATGTCACATTTGTTGTTTTATTTCTGCTACACACCTGACAGTTTGTGTATTTTTGGGTTTCTTCAGTTATAAAATTATATAAGTCCATAAGAACATGATGTAGAATGTTTGCAAATATGCTTAAGCAGTCAAAGGATTACACGTGGACTTAACTTTGATACTCTGTAGCAAACTCACAATTTGGTTTATATAACTTCTACAGCAGTGAAGTTTTTTCCATGTTCATATCAACAATGCAGCTATTTGGCTGTTTGTACTTCTTACTACAATTGCATTGTGTGTAATAAGCTGTGAAGATTCCAAAAATTATTCAAACTCATGAGGCCTGGTTGCTTCATCCTATGAATGATTGAGAAGCAATCACTCAAGGAAGCACTCAGTGATCACAGTTACAAAAACTACCTCCACTGTTTCCCCAAAGATGAAAAGAGTATTTTTTTATTATGCAATAGCACTGTAAGCACAATGTGGAAGGGAAGCATACCTCTCAACATTCACACATTGAAAGTAGGTATATCCAGCCAAAAAAATCTGAACATCTTATTAGCATAAAATCTGAATATCAAATAGCTCATAACGCTTCCTGCTTACAGTAGGAATGTGGATATTACTCAGAAGCACACTGGAAAACAGAGAGTGACAAAAATGATGGAAACATATGAGCACATTATAAATAAAATATGAGCACATTATTAAAGAAACTTTAATGAACTTCATTAAAAAATTCTACTACACAAGGTCATTTATTTTTGCTTCTGAAAGGGGGAGATGTAAGATGTGTGCCTTATCTCTTTAAATTATTGGTGCCACTAGTACATTGGTCACATAGTGTGGTTTTCTGGGTAATAGCTTCAAAAATCACATGTGATGAAGGGGATTCAGAAAATTACATGAAGGGGTAAATCAAGCCTGAAAATAGGGACATAATCTTCAGAAATTGGTGCGTCATGTGGAGGGGTAAATGAGCCCTGAAAATAGCTATGTTTCCCTAAAATATGCACAATTAAGAGGTCTGAAGGCAAGCTCCCACACCTTCTAAACTTATATACACGTCAATTTCACAGTCATGTAACAGTGGGCAACGAGGTAAACTCCACCAAACAGTGCACAATCAGCAGTCCTACTGTGACATAGAAACCTATGTATGAGGAAAAGGAAATTGACCAAATGTGGCTGGCCAGGAAACAGCTGATCAAATTCTCATCATGCAAGTGACTGTATTTACAAATATATAGTATCATGCTTAGGTCACCCAGGAGTATTTATGCTAATGCTATGCTAATCTATGCTAATAATATGCTAATGAAAGAATTGTATCAAAAGTGCTCTGTTTGATTTTAATCCAAGTACAGTATGAAGTGCAAACAGTTGCATAATTACACTGCTGATCTGAACTGGAGAAATCTTTGTCACAGATGCAGAAATGATATAAACGAAATTGTGAGTTTACTACAGAGTATCAATATATTTATATTTTTAAAATAAAACAACTGTCCTGTTCTTTCTTGCCTTTGAGTTACAATGAAAATTATGTTAACTTTGGGTCATTGGTATAACCAGTCAGTGAATTTCTTTTCAACAGTATATTAATTTTCCAACATTTATGGCAACAGTGTAATAGTGGTAGTTAACACATTCTTGCACAATTAAATAATAACTCAGGAAGAACAATGGATGCAGCTATGTACAGTACTTAAAACTTACATGCACATATGTAGACTACATATGCTTTCAGCATTGCCAAACGCTAATGTGATCTTTGCTAGATGCATTACTTACTGCAAGCAAGACAAAAAGAAAACACAATTAGACAATCTTCATCCATGTATAACTGATCCTTTTTAAACTTGAACTACTTCCAGACTACTATTTTAGCTATATTTTATTCACACATAAAAAATCCTGTATGTCTGAAATGGTTAGATATATTTTTACAAAGTGTTCAGGCACGTTAGAGATTTCAGTTTTTAAGAGCTTTTATGTAGAGAACTGATAGCTATACTTGTATTTTAAATTGAGACGTACCAGAGTTTCAGCTAAATGGTTTCTGAGTGACCATGTTTTTTACTTTTAAGTCCTTATTGGTACATTCTGGCCAATAAAGCCAAACCCCAGTAGCTGCAGTCATGCATGCTTTGGCATTTTTATTGATGTCATCATCACTACAGAAACAAAGAGCTTAAAATTAACCCTGATATCCATAAAAAGTAGGGTGTCTGCAAAATATCCCCTGCTAATTATATATAATATCTCCAATATTGCACACCACTGAGGAAAGATCAATCTCCTCAACCCCAAGAATTGTGTGATATTGCACACTTGTCAAATATCTGCTTAGCTGACCACATTTTATCGACTAAACATAAGTCAACAAAACTCAGTGCTCCCATATTCACATAGACACAAATGTCAATGTAATTTGATATATCGAAATACAAATACCTTAAATGAAACAGTATCTATCCAAAATGATAAAAATGCAAAACAATGAAAAAAAGCTCTTTTTTGCAGGGGGGTTTGTCCTTCACATGTCCTATGTGGAGGGCAACACCCCCACACCTGCCTCTTATTATATATACACCAACTCCAAGATCACTCTACCATGGGGAAAGGACAAATTTCTATCCCCACTGTTTGTAATCTCACACAAACTTAACACTAGCAGAAACAAGAAAATTAATTTCAATCACTTCTGCTAACAGGAAAAACTGTCAATAGTATGAAAGTTCAATTATATGGTGTGGGTCCATGTACACATATATATATATATATATATATATATATATATATATATATATATACACACACACACACACACACATAGAGAGAGAGAGGTACACATTTATATGTTATATAAAAGAAACCTAAAATCACAAAATAAAACAGACATACCAAAATAACAACTACCTAAAGATACATTTTAGTAATATGTTGTATTCCTCATCCTGAAAAGAAGCCATATGTCCATTACTGATTAAAACCAAGCTTAAGATTTCATGTAAAATCTGAGAGTGAAATGCCTTTGAAACCCATCCTTTGGTCCCTATGCATAATATGCCATATGTCAAACTACCTTAGAAAACAACAACAACACATTTATGGATTTGCAAATGTAGTACACAAGAGACTGCCATGCTCCCTCAGGACTTCAATGCAGCTTGGCAATCCAGCTGCAGTCCCTTGACCTCAGCATGTGGAGTTTTGCTTATCCCACAATTGAAGGGATGAAATATTGTTTTGTTGGGTGAAATATGTATGATCTGTACTTCTGATGTAATGAAGACTCAATACATATGTATTCTAGAACTGTGCTACATTCCCATACTGAGAAGAAATCAGTGCCATGCTACATTCAGTATGCCAGATGGTTATTGTGAATGCCTGAAAACTCCTACATTTAGGATCTATTCATGATGTATAAAAATATGCCAATCCCCCTTTTAAAGTTCTTAATGAACCAGTGAAGCATTCTTTGGCATTCAGATACAAAATGCACATAAGATCAGTGCTGACATTGAGCACACTACATTTCCCCCCAAATATAGGATGAAATGTCTTGTTCTATATTTATTATCAGTTGCCTTGCATATTGTTCTGTATTTATTGATGTAACTTTTTTGTAACAATAAATAAAATATGAAAATAAAAGTACTACAATATACACACTATTCTTTCTGGAAATAAACACATACACAGTACCTTAACACATATAGTTTCCATATTATTTTGATGTGCTACTTTCTGAAACAAATGCAATCTCTTGGCGAAGTCCTGTAGTGTGGGCATCAGTAGCATGATACCAGTGCTCCTGACATGAAGTTCTTTCTCTTTGTGCCCATACTGTTAAACAGATACAAATTCCTTGCAGAGCAAACTCTACACATATCTGATGGGTTATTTTTTGTTGGAGGTTGGTAACGCCAAGATAGTGTAGTGGTTAGAATCCTGGCTTTGCATGCAAGTGTATATGTAGGCTGAGAAGTATCTCCACAAAGAGTGGAAGTCTTTTTAAACACTGGACAAATATGAGTCATGTTCCCCATTGTATCCTTCTTCATTTGGCTCAATTAGTTTTACTATGCTCTGGTAGAGGCTGTATGTGCCACCTTCCTTTTTGTAGATCAGAAATGAGCTGAATATTGCATTCCTAGAAAATGAAAATGGCTTTTTGTATTACATCTTTAGCTTTCAGGTACACTCATAATTTTTGAGTGTTTGCTCATATGATGCTACTTGCTTAGCTTCTGGAGTGGATGACAGTATCTGGTCTGAACTTTGGACTGCCGTTTTACCTTGTGCCACATATTAGAACAGTAGCCATCAGTAAACACAACATATCTCTTCCCAGTTACAGAACTTAATAAATGTATCACACTCTCCTATAGTTGGTCCTGCCAAGGGATGCTCCCATTGTACTTTGCTATTCTGACCATCGGTCCTCAGTTCTTTGTGTTAAATGTCATCAAACATACCCTTTTTGGCCTGACACATCATATTTTGGCTGAAGTTTTTGAAATCGTCAGCTACATACAAGATACTATCATCAACATCTAAACTAGCCCCTCACAGCTTTGGTGGCATTCCTGACCAAGATGGGTATATTATTTCACAACATTCTCTCTGAAGGCAGTACAGATAGAGGATAACTTCTGGGCTACAGTAATATCTATGAGTAAATGCAAACTATTCTTTCCCAGTTAGAGAATCCAACAAATGTAGTAGAATTTCCTCCATGGTTACCTCCTCCAGAAGCTTTCACACTAGGTTTTGATGTGCTGATCACTAATTGCATGCAGAGATACATATGTCTTTTTCCTTTGCATATCCAATAATTTACTATCCTTCATGCTCCATAAAACTTTACACCTAGCATCCCATGCTGGATTCTCTAGAACTTTCACCCAGCACATTGTTCTTAATGTCAACTTTCTTTTTAATGGCATATATTGCTTAAACCCAATCATTTATATAGTTAGGCGGTCATCTACTGTATGTTCATTAGCTAGTTGTAGATAAGGAAATCATTTCTGGAGCCAATTTATGACAGGGGCAATTATTATTTTTTTTCTTTATGTCTGGAAGATGATTGTATAAAAAGTTTATTATTGCTGAAATGGAGGAATTTCAGTATATGTTGAAAACAAGCTATTCTCTTAGGGTTATGAAAGCTTGTGCTGAGATAAATAGAGAAGTGGACCAATAATCTAAAAGTGATGGTTTCCTAAGTGTCCCACTTGAAATGAATGTTCCAACAAATACATATAGATCTGAACGAGAAAGTGATTTCCAAGATATGGGTGATATATTTCCAGTACTCAGTATCTGTGTTATGTATCTACTAGTTTCATCACAGATTAGAGATATTGTGTCTTGAATGCATTCCTGGTCATTCTTATCAGTAATATACAGAAATAATCTAAGGATGATCAATAACATGACAGATAATTGTTTATGTCAGGGTTGCCAGTGAACTCAGATGGCTTTTTCTTGGTTATGAATCTCACACCTCCACATAGCCTGAATAGCTTGCCTGTATTGATAGTGTCTATATTAGAAACCCAAAGTCCCAAAATATCAAATTGGACACTGTTTATTTTATTTAACATTTGTTAAACAGGAAAGTCCGACTTGGAACAAAGCCAATTTTCAGTAGAGGCCTGGGGAGAAATACTCCAGATGCATGTCTTTGTAATGTGGGAGGAAACCAGAGTACTTGGAGGAAACCCACACGAACACAGGGAGGACATACAGACTCCACACAGAAGGAACTCCCAGCCAGGAATTAAACCAGAGAACCTCTTCCTGTAAGGTGACAACACTACCGTTGCACCACTGCGCCATCCTGACACATTGATTGTTGACACATATTTGCCGATCTAACACATAAACAAACCATTAAATTATTGAAACTGATATAATCAAAAACTTTTAGTTGGCCAACACCATTTCCCTCATGCCGCAGTGAATATAAACAAAAAATAACATCTTGATACATACCCTAAACCCATGGCATACCTGTGTTTATTACTATAATCAATGAAACAACCTTAAAATCTTACCAAAACATATCATTCATAGTAAATAAAAGTAAACATAACCTAGTGAATGATGCATGTAAAACATACAGCCCCAGATTCGCTACTCCTCTGTGCAGGACTAGCTTAGTCCTGCACGGAGGTGGCTGTTTAGGAGCAGGACAGCAGCATGCCATGCATAGTAATGAGGCACACTGCCTGAGCTCCTAATCTAACACGGAGCGTGTAAGAGTACAGGGGGCATGTCTGAGAGCAGAGCTCTCAGAATATACATGTCCCTGCAATGAATAACAGCAGAAAGGGGAATAAATGAGTGAGACCACTCACAGGTGTCCGCATATCCCCACCAACATTCCCCCCTCATGTACAACAGCAAGTAAATAAAAATAAAATGAACAAAACTTATTTTTTATTTTTTTAAAAATCTGATTAAAGCTAACCATAGGTGCGTGGGTGTGCCCATCACTTAGCTATGGTAAATGCAGCTTTAATGACTGAAGAGGATAACAAGAAAGATATATGCAAATGAAGCAGTATAGCAATAGTGTAGTGTAGTGGGCAGAGCATTCACCTTATGAGTAGACATTCCCGGTTTGAGTCCTACTGCAACACATCCCATTTTCCATGGCAAAGCACGTTATGATTAACATTTAAGTTGCATAACCCACTAAATAACATATTTTTATGAACTGGAGTACTGCAGTAAATGCACGTGAAGTGTCAGTGTCATAATGAATAAAGCACTAGTAAGCAGTTATATGCACCAATAAGCAGTAGTAAGCATATTTAAGCACTAGTAAGCAAGTTTAACCCTGTTTGTATGGTGGTAAGAAATGCCTACACTTGTTACATGATTCTAAAGCTAACTCTCTGTAAACAGATGTAACGGCAGGTTGGCAGTGCTTACCGTTGCGCAAACCCGTGCAAACCTGCTTACAAATGCTCAAAAGTGCCTTAATCATTCTGTATCCAATGGCCCTTGTTCTGCCCATCTACAAAATAAACAGCCATACAGGTCTCAGACCCAGGACCCTATACACCATAATCACAGTAGTTAACCACCAAGCCATCACAGAAGTACAGAAGAATGAGGTATCAGCAAACAAGTCTTCAGCATAGTAAAACCAAACTGAAACCTGTGAAAGGACTCAGTATACAGACATATGTGCCTTAACCCACTACATAACATAAATATGTGAACCAAAGTACAGCAGTAAGGCTAGAAGTCAGGTGTAATAGTCATAGAGTGTTGAAGTCCCCAATAAAACACAAGGACCCCATACAGTGTACGTACACATGAATCATGGATACCAGGCATACATATAAGGTGTAATAAATAATAACTCAATGCCAAAAGGAATTATAATGCAAAGTCTAATGTAAGCAATGCTAAGCATTGCACAGGCCAGCTTAGGAGGTGTAAGCAATGTGTAGGCCAGCTAACTCAATGTGTCTAGTGTTATACCCCTTTAAACAATGCCAAACCTAGGTAAGCAGGTTTGCCCATAGCCTAGCCATTTCAAAACTGTCCAATCATGGAAACGTGTGGGAAATCGGCACTACTTAAATCCAAGAGGTGGGAATACATCTCATAACTGGTCGTAGCTTCCCCTTGCAGGAACAATGGCAGTAAGGGGAGAAGGTGTGCACTTTCGGGTGCAGTGCTGGTGCATCCAGGATTCCAAGGTCATGGCAGGACTCCTTGTCAAAGACCATGATCAGAGACTGCTGCAGGGCCAGTACCAGGGCTCTCAGTATAAGGCGGAAGCCTGGAACCATCTTGTCCATGACCTCACCAGTGCCACTGGCATACCCCGAACTGGTAAGCAGGTCAGGCATCACTATGCCGACCTGAAACAAAGTAAGTGGGACCTCTTGGAGGAGTGACTCCAAGAGGCTAGAGCATTGGGGGATGTTCCAGTTGTGTGTAAGTATCACCCTACTATGTGTGCAATAATTGCCAGCTCGGGTATATCATGGATAGGTATGGCTAAATATTCCTCTTATGTCCCCCAAAGCTGCAATGGAGTGGGCCACAAACCAGGAGGCCCATTTCAGTCATCTGACGAGGTTGCAACGTGAGGCAGGTCAGTAATACTCATGCATTTACTGTCATAGGAAATAAAACTAAAAGTAGTAGTAAATTAATTGCCTGTATAAAACCTGTATAGTTCAAGGCAAGTAACATTAGAGAATATGGCAGGAAGAGTCTCATATTGTTTGTATGTCAATAAAAGTGTAATAGCCTGTCAATAAAGGTCTAACTGCTGGACTGCATGTGTATACCCTGGTATCATATGTTAATGTAGATTAGCAATCATGTAATAGTACTGTTGTATTAAGCACTGTTACCCACACCATGCACCATAAGTTGAATGTGTAGGAATGCCTGTATATGACAGGTGTAATCCCCAGAGGCCATTTAGTACAACTGAGAGACACATAGACAGAAAACAGGGAAAATGCAGACAACAAAACCCAAATAGCACATGCAACAGATATGTGAACTGTTTTTTTTTTAGCACACACAGCCATGGTTCGAATCCTGCCAGTGGTAGTACTCTGCATACAGAATCATACCCCATAACTGTACAGATATGTCCAGAATGTCCAGTAAGGTGGCCCATATCTGTTGCCTATCAACCTGTTCCCCTGGGAAATCAGTGGGATGATCCCAGAGGTATAGGTAGCAAACAGGAAATACAACTGATTGACACACATCTATGAGAACAAAGCTGGCACACTGGCAACTCCCCAATACCTTATGAGACTAAGAAGCCAGGTATGTCCCATTTACACCTCAACCTGTCAAGCTGTGGTCAGAGTGTGTACAGTAACAGAGTGAGATGTATGTGCATAATAGTAATGTGGAATCTGGTACTGTGTATGGGAACATTCAGGTAGTGCTAATAAACATTTCTCCCACAGATCTGTCAGATACCAACACTGTGCCCAGAAATGCAAGAATGATACCCAGTACTGGTACTGTTTACACTGGTACTGTATGGCAGTGCAACTGATGCAGTTGGTCTGAATAATGAGGTATTACACATCACTGTCACCCACATTGTCCTACAACATATAACTGTCTAGGAAATCTTTATAAGGTGTTGCAATACAAGGTCAGAATGCAGAAGCACAGGGGATTAATAAGACAGAAAGCAATATCTATATAGCAGACACAACTGTGATGGAGAGTGTTTAAGTTGTAGCAGACACAGCCATGGTCTGAATCCTGGGAGTGGATGTAGGCTGCATATAGAATCCTACCCAACAACTGTAGAGATGAGGCCAGAATGTCTAGTATATGGGCCCATATCTGCTGCCTGTCCCCCTGTCCCCTGGTAAGTCTGTGGGATGATCCCAGATGTTTAGCCAGCAAACAGGGAATACAAGTGATTGTCAAACACCTGTGAGAATAAATCTGTCACTGAAGCAATCCCCAAAACTGTTAGGAGAGTAATATTTCAAGTATAGCATAAAAACACTGGAATCAACAGACCAAGGCTGCAAAATAAAAAATACAAACATTTATTTCCACAATAAACAAATGGTGAGCGCTTTTATGTCTGGTGATGATGTCTGATAAAGTGGCTTGGTCCATGAAAACGCTCACTGTTTGTTTATTGTAGAAATAATTTTTTGTATTTTTTATTTCACAGCCTTGGTCTGTTGCTTCCAGTGTTTTTATGCTATTTGACTGAATTTTGGAAGCACAGTTTACCTCAACCACTTATTTTTTGGTTTTGCTCATAATATTTCAAGTATGTCTTATCTACTCTCCCATGTTGTCAAGCTGTGATCAGAGTGTGTACAGTAACAGGGTGAGCTGTATGTGCATAATACTAATGTGTAATCTGGAAGTTTGTGTGGCAACAGTCAGGTAGTGCTAGCAAACATTGCCCCCACAGGTACATTGGGTATTAACACTGTGCTGAGAAATACAGACCATTATAACCTGTACTGGTACTGTTCACTCTGGTATTGTAGGGAATTGTGAGTGTTGCAGTTTCTCTGAATAATAGTGTATCACTGATCACTGTCACCCACATTGTGCTACATAGTATAACTGTGTAGGAAAGTATGTATATGTGTGTGTAAGGTCACTAAAGGTGGAAGAGGGCAATATTCTAGATATGTCCCGGCACACCAGCATGTGGTAAACACATGGCCAGAGTCTGTGCAGAAAGAGTTGGATAGCTATGTGCACAACATCAACCCGGAATATGGGATTATGTGTAGAAACAGTTGGTGTTAACAAACATTCCCTCCACAGGTATACCAGGTAAGAGGTGTATACTGCAGGTAAAACCAGTTCATGTGTAACAATGATGACAGCCATATCACTGTCCAAACTAAGGCTATAGGGTAGTGTAGTAAGACTTGTAAGGTACAGATAACAGCACTGACTAGGAAAGTAATGTGGACTACAGGAATATACTAGTTGCTAACTGACATCTTTCTCTCCCCCACCGTATCTCCAGCAATAATCAACATACCCACCCCAAATGGTATGTAATGACACATATGTTCTGATACTGTCCAATTGTTTGATAAATATATTAATGGTTCCCATGCATGTGCTATATTGAATTATTCCAACATTGGTGGCATGGTGCCATCAATGTACCTGCATGCTGTTCTTATTACCACTGTGGTCCCATATATGCATGTGTTCTGTTTGCTATGCATCTGTTCCATATCTGGTGTCTGCGTTAACGGGAATATCAATGCATGCTGTTATGCCTAACCCTGGAATGTGTTGACTATTACTAACCCACATATGATGATGAAATCTAAACACTATAGCATGCTTGGAAAGGCTGGTCGCAGCGGACCCACCTGTCCCACCTCAGCTGACTGTGGCACCGGGCACCAGCATGTCTGGGGCCCAACCGACCTCCGGTCCATTGTTCCTGCACCACCTCTGGGTGGAACCTCCTCAGGGGATGGTGCTCACCCCCCCTTGGGAGTAGGCACAGACAGGCACCTGTCACCCATTGCCAGGTCGAGGTCATGGTGCATAGAGAGATCAACCTGCAGTTTGGTGATGATCTACACCAGCTTGAGGGCTGTGTGTCCTGATTAGAGAGCCAGCCTGGCTCTGCAACTGAGCCCCAAGCACAGCCACCTTCGGGGCTGTGAAGGTGCAGTAGTGACTGCCCATGGGTGGGGACCTCAGTCCCACTGTTACCACTAGGGGGCTCATGGGCTTCTGATTTCCCAACACCCCTCCCCATCAAGGTGTTTTCCCCCCACATGTGTCATATACCACCCCTGTAAGCGTCTTGTTTGTCTTGTCTGTTAACCTACCCAACCTACCTCCCCAAATATACCTACTACCCCTCCCCAACATTCCACTCTCACCTGAATAAAAAAAAGGGCAATCTATTCCCAAAAAAAAATCTCGCCCAGTACATAGCTGTCCATTTCGCACACATGTCCACTGGACACATGTAATCCAGTCTAATTGGCATCACAACTTATTTTTGTTGTCCTCACCCAGGGGGTTGAGTGTCCAAATCAACCTCCAAATTCAGTGTATATGCACAGCTGTTGCTGTAGAAGAAATGAGCAGCTATGGACCTTTCCAGCACCCTTCCTGTATATCCCTGGCTATTTCCCCTACTGTATTTCCCTCTTTGCACCCCATTTTTCACCACTTTCCTATCAACCCCTTTTTCTTTTCTTTTAAAGAAATTAGCATGGGGGTAAGTGGGAGTAACCACTTTTAAGCAGCAGTAAGTGGGTTTAAGCCTGTTTGCATGGGGGTAAGCAATGCCTACACAGGTTAAGCAATTTAGAAGCTAACTGAGTATAAGAAACTGTAAACAAAAGTTAGCAGTGCTTACCTCCATGCAAACCCGCTTACAACTGCTCAAAAGTGCCTTAATCACTCTGTATCTAACTGCCCTTGTTCCACCCAGCAACAAAATAAACAGCCTCTGCAAGGCTTGAGCCCAGGACCCTGCACACCATAGACAAAGAGATTTACCACTAAGCCTTGGCAGATAAATGCTGCCCTGATGTAGTCACAAACATATCATCCAGCCCAGTCATTCAACAGTACAGAGAATGTATTCCAACATTTAGATGTATGTGTGTGTGTAAATATATTAATATCTAAACAGATACAACATATCTATATATTTAGCTATATATATATATATATATATATATATATATATATATATATATATATAAATATATATGAATGTATATACATGCAAATGCCTACATCTATAGATATATATGTCTTCATCTATATGTCTAAATATATACAGCAAGTTACATATACGTAAGCAGATATATATATCTATGTAGGTATATATGGACATAGTTTTATATATATATATATATATATATATATATATATATATATATATATATATATATATATATATAAGCAGATTTATATATATCTATATAGGTATATATGGACATACATCTGTAGATAATGGGAAAATAACTAAAACACATATGTTCACATGCACCGTTAATGGGGTTGAGAGGCCCCAAACAATATACGTCTTGTACAAATAGGTATACCCCCTCCCCCCACAGCCAAACACATCCGCCCTGCAATAAACTACCAAGTGTTGCAGATCCCATAACCAGAACCTGACATGACATGGGCACAAGATGTTAACAGTACTACATCCCACCTGTATGATGTCAGGCTGGTATTGGTAACATATCATGCAGTGCAGTCTGATTCCCATAGGAAATGTACAATGTGGAAGCTATATATATATATATATATATATATATATATATATATATATATATATATATATATATATATATATATATATATATATATATATATATATATATATATATATATATATATAGATATAGATATGTGTGACTACAAATACACACGCAGAGATATGTACAGTAAGATACATATGTAGAAGGTGCACACAATATGGAACAGCCACTATGCCTACAGTTAACACCTTAACAACTGGACATTGTACGGGCCACCCATACAAATGACAATCATTACCTGCAACATATACCCACAGAGAGGTCATAGAATATAACACCACACATAGGTTTTCATGAATGGAAAACCATTATTTGTGTACTATTACAGTTTTATATGCCATGTCATATAGCTGTTCAGACACTGACTCTCATATAAACAGAGTAATGCAACTGTGAAACAGTTATACTGATACAGTAGTCTGGAAAGGTTCATGACTGTTGCTGTCCAGGCCAAGCCCTTCAAATAGTACAATAGTAAAGACAGACTGGGGCACAGGATACCAAACAATTAACAGTAAGCAATGCAGGTGTATAGTTCAGTAGCTTCTATCTATACTCTATACACAATCACTAGGTGGTAAAGACTTCAGCTGACACAATGGGATGTAACTGTTACATAACAAGGCATAACTGATGCCATTGCAAGCACACTGACAAACAGAACAGTCTGTATGGCAGGAGGCAGTAGGCCTGCATTAACCCAATGTATGTAACTAATGTAAATATAGGTGAATTGTATGGTACTGTACATCCAGATACCTTATGGCAGCTCATCCCTGATACCCCCCACATTTTGTAACAGCCTAGGTTATTTATGGTGCACCCCCCCCAGACTCAAAAATACAGGGCCATATACCACTGTTGCATACACTGGCCTCTGGAGTGCATAAGAGCACACATGTACTGTGTAGGTGAAGCACACACATATATGGCCCCAGCCCCACTGTATGTGTGGGGGATACAACAGCAGTGGACTGATGGCAGGAATGGCAGCATGATATACTCACAGCCCACTACAGAACAACCCCTGACAGCATATCATATATGCAAAGCTTGGTATGTAGGTGGAGGACAGAGGCTGGAACACAGGCCCATATGTGGAAAATTATTGCCATACACTAAGCAAGTCACTGTTGTTACAGGATAGTCTGCAACATACCCTTAGTCAGGGGATTTGAGGTTAGAAACTTAAATGGATGTAGCCATGTACTGATAGCACTCAACACGCACACTGCCAGTGAAATATGTGAAACAGGACCTGTGTGGTGGACAGACAAAACATGATAGGCACACGTTTGGCCATCAAGAGGATGGGCCCACAGTTGAGAGCTTTACAGACAGATTGCATTCCAAGGTAAACTAGTATGTATACACAAACCCTGCAACACCATTACTATACAAAGCATAATGCAACTCTACTCACACTCTGTCTGTAGTTCTGGAACCTCCTACAAATATGTATCTGGCCTGAGTATGCCAGTTCTCTTGTAAGAGGTATTGCTATCTGCTGTCTATAACACTGATGCCCACACAAAGGAAGGATGTCCATCACACAGGAAAGGTAAAGGGACCACGCCCACATGATGTAGGGATTTATAGTATGTGGTTGCTATGACAGTGGCAATTGGAAGTACCACACAACAAGCTGCATGTAGTTAGCAACTAGAGGACACTGACTGGTGCAGAGGCCATCACCTGATCATGTGCATCACCTACTAAAGCCATGCTGCAATCTATTCAAAACAGCTTAATCCATTTAATAGAGAGAGAGAGAGAGAAAGAAAGACAAAAGACTTCAAAATCAGTAAGCCTAAGGCAAAGGTATTTAGCCACCATTCATTCATCAAGACATCATTCCCACAACAGGTATGTGATATATATATATATATATATATATATATATATATATATATATATATATATATATACATATGTAATAGAATATAGTACTTGGTCCATAATAATGGGATAGATGATGTGGAATGATTTATATGTACCATCAGGTGTTGCTGTGATAATGTTCAACTGAACAACTGCTATGGACAATAGTGTCTGTCCCTTTGGGTAGTGGGCCATAGCCGTCAACTGTGCAGATCAGTACTGACTGACAAGATGTAAGCCATTATAGTGTGTGTTGTGTAATTGGAAGTATGTATATTACATGGCCAATAGCTGGTGGTGGAAGTAATGCAATTATGATGGACATGTGGGACCCATGACCTACCACTGGCAGGATACTCATGTTAATCTGTAATGTAGCATGCCGGAATGCCATAGGTGTGTAATAGGGTTACCTGCAATTGGGTCCTACATATACCTCCAATGTCAGGCCATGTCTATATGTGGCACCTGTCTGTGTTGTAGCAAGGCAGAACAGTGCAGCTGTGCAGGAAGGTGTGGTAAGATTGTGGAGCTGATGTCTGAATGTACCCCACATATAGGTATGCATATGTGTACATATGTCAAATATATAATATATAAAGATATATATGTATATCAGCATGTATGTCCACAAATATACAGATGCCCATGTGTACACATATATATGTGCACATATATACATCACATATATCTACACATATATAGATATATATCTATATGCACATGTCTACATATATACAAACACACACACAAACATATATGTATGTAAAGACATGTCCCATATATTACTACCACAGTGATGCGTGCTATGTATGAGGCACCAGCACACATAACAATACACAGCGATATCTTCAGCTGGCAGTGTGTGCAACATGGATGGGCATGTCACATGTTAATCCCTTCTGGGGCCACATTGCCCCATCTGTGAAGTATGCAATAGGAATATGGGGAAGTATGGCAGGTACACTTGTGGAGGTGGTCAGGATTGTTACATATAGAGGACAGTCTACAGGGGTGGTATGTGACACATGTGATAGGTAAACACCCTTGATGGTGTATGTGGTCTGTGATGTGGACCCCCCATGGGCCCCAATATGGGGATAATGGGAACAAGCCTCCCACCCACTGCTACTCACAACAGCAGTCCATGTCCTGAATGTGCCTGGTCTGGAGGCTGAGCAGGAGGAACATGTTGGCCCTGTGAATGTGTACTGGGTGCCTCAGACTGATGTAGCACATCCCACATATGTCTGTGGTGCCCGGTATGGAACAGACCATAGACCTGACCTCAGGGGACAGGAACATGTCTGTGTGTGCCCCAAGGGAGGGGCGACATCCCCTGGGTAGTTCCACCTGATGGTATTGCTGGACCAGTACATGAGGAGGCCCCAGGTTGGGACACACATGTGATATAGCCAGGTATCATGGGCAGATGGGTTTGGAGAGGTGGATCTGCTGGCCAATATAACATATACATGTTATTGTGTCACTGTTATAGAACATATGTTAGTAGTAATAGTCTACACAATCCTGGTACATGTCCAACAGCATGCCTAAATATCTCCAATAACACAGAATGTCAGATGTGCAGCAATCCCAAAGCAACCATACCACTGGCATATATGGGCCCATAGTGGCCCTGACAATGGCATGCAGGTGAATAGTCTGTAACAGGCCAGCAATGATAGTGTCCTCACAGGGGACATGGCTACAATCACATAGCAGAAAGTGTGGTACAATACAATATCTGTCCCACTGGTAGGTAAGCTGTAGCCATACCTAATGAGTTGTGTGTACAGTTTGCTGAAGCTGTTATGGTGGGGGGTCACAGAGATGTGTATTACAAACTGTGGTAACCGTGATGTATGAGTTGCTCAGACCTGTTCCTATCTTTATGTCTTTCAACCAAGATGGCACATGCACGGTTGCCCCACCTATTCCCAAGCTGAGAATGATGTGGTGATATCACACTTGATCCAGCACTATCCAGTGCTGTTTGGCAGGTCCACACAGGAGCAGCAGGAGTGGACTGCCCTGTGGAATGACCTAGTCCACAGGATCAATGATGTTGGACTGCACAACCGCAGTTATGATCAGGTTCGGCATCATTGTACTGACCTGCTTTGCAATGCCCATCAGTGTGCTGCTGCAGTCCGGAGGGATCGCCTCACCACAAGGGGGGCCATGCCATCCATCCCCCCTGACATGTGTGGAGGAGCTCCTGGCCAGCCTCATTGCACCTGCCTGTCTGGACAGCTGTCATCACTGGACTCCTTTGTGGAGGAGTGTGTCACCCACACACTGGCTGAGGAGCATGCAGGTAAGGACACAGGGCACATCAGTAGACCACTGTTGTGTATGCATCCATATTGGTACAGGTAGATCATGCATATCCGACATGTCATAGATATATTGTGTTGCTGCATTGTAGTGATAAACAGATGTCCACATGTGGTAGTATCGTGGGAATGTACCGTTGATGTATTGCAATACTGCACCCACCCTGTAGCACTGCCACAGGTGTGGCCACTGACATTGCATCTCTCACCCTCTTATGTAGGTCCCTCCGGGATACCCCCAAGGCAGCAGCCTGTAGTTGGTGAGTATGTTTTATGTAGATGCTTGCCAACACACTGGGCATGTAATGGCGATGGTATAGTCCATGTAAATGTCTAACACACCTACCCTGAATGCATGCTGTACATGTGCATGTATTGTTGCTGTGAAATGCACGGTCTCCCAGGGGTGACCATGATGGGGTATTGGAAGGGTATGCCAGACACCTGCATGATAACTAACATCCTGTCATTGTGGAATGTGTCCACAAGGAGTAACATACTGGTGGTAGACATGGCCTACAGTAGGGACATGTTCAGAACAACACCCATATACAGTGCAATACCAGTGTATATACCTGTAGGACAATGGCAACTGCTGCAGAGATACACTATGGCATAAGGCATTAGAGTAGTCCACATTATCAGCTGGGTTTAGGCTGCAACATGTGGCATTCAGTGTATGGGACACTGCAAAGTGACACACGTGTTGGGCTTACTTGTCCTGCATCTGCATAAAGGCTGAAGGAGTGGGGGGTTTTGGCATGACACACCAGTGCACTGCAGCAGGGATCCTAAGGATGTTAGGAATGGCCCTATCTGCACATAGTCAGGTTGAGGACCTGTGGCAGCTGAAACCCTACCCACGCAGCATTAGTGACAGCAGTGTATGAACACCATGGGATGTGCACATGAGTAGACCTTGCAAACATGCAGAATGGGGGGACATGTGTAGGGCAGACTGAATATACACTGGCAAATGCAGATGGCCCACACTGGTATACCCCTGCTAGGCGTTGTGACTGCTGTAGTACACACAACAAGAGGTGCAATAAACCATCATGATAAGGGTGTGCACACATATACCCATGTGATGTGTATGCATTGCAGTCAGAAGCCGCACACATAACAATTTGTAGACACTGCATGTGAAAGTACAGGACATATGTCACATATCAGGCTCATGTACTGCTAAGATATGCAGTGATGTGGTCCCATGGCAGATCAAGGATGTGTGTGTCAAATCAATAAAGGTGTGTACAGCCCCCATAGCCATGGTATGCTCTGTTGGTTGTCAGTGTAAGAGTATTGGATTGGTCATACATGGTCTGTTGATGTTGACAGCTGTAAATCAGGTATCAGGCATTTACCAATGACAACTGTCCACATATCATCCCAGGTATGTATTGCTGAAAACATAGGGGCTGTGAGAAGTACAGCTGACATAACTGACACAGTACTACATGTTCTGCAATGGGTTGTACACCTGTGAGTTGTGGTGCACAGCACATGGCAGGGTGCAGAACAGTTGCACAGCAATACTGTGTACATGGGTGCAGTGGTATCCAGGGGAAGGGACATCACCTAGTGACACAGCACATGCATTACACACATGTATACTGTTGCTAGGATGGATTGACTATAGCTGAACTGCATGCTGTTCTGTACCATATGTTCTGCATATTGACAGATGGGTAATAGGAAGTCTGTGTGTACTATCATTGTGCAACCTCATCTGTGTGTGTGTGTGTGTGTGTGTGTGTGTGTGTGTGTGTGTGTGTGTGTGTGTGTGTGCATCCTTGTGGTTAGTTAGTTTGTCTGCAGGGTCAATCTGGTGAAGTGGAGGGAGGTAGATGCATGTAGGATGCATGTGTGCATGTGTGTGTTTGTGTGGGTGGCCATATATGCACATGTGTGATTGTGGGGTGTTCATACGGCTGTACCTCCCTTTGGGACTGTGCAGTACATGGACATGGATTGCCACATTACACACCAGACATACCTGTCATGTGTGTAATCACAGGACAGCAAATAGTATAATATGGTCTGTAGCATGAAAAAGACATCCAGATGGAAGGCAGATACCAAGTACACCCTTAATATCACAGTCAGCAGGGAGGACACCTACAACCCACATAGGCAGCAGTACAGATGCATTGGGGAAGTACTAGTCAACACCAGGGAGTGTATCCAAATATTACAGTTGTCACATGATAGGCTGAAGGAGCAGCATATCTGGCATGTACTGAGCATTGCATACACATGACACACCAGTGCGAGATATTATGGATACAACATATTAGCCCACACATATAGGGGCCATGCATATCATGTCTGGACATACAGAGGGTGCATACTGAATGACAGCAGTGAGGCCATGTAAAACCACTGTACACAGGTCAGGCAGGTAAAGTAGCAACAGGCCTTGTGATGTGGCCACTTGTGTGGGCATTTAGAGGACTGAGATGTTAATGAGTGGTATCAGTGTGTGTATGTTAACAAGTGTGATGCAGGATGGGGGTAACACATGGACATATACGTGGGACTGTCTGTAAAGCCATAGACAGGTAGGTATTATGGATGTGTGTGTGTGTGTGTGTGTGTGTGTGTGTGTGTGTGTGTGTGTGTGTGTGTGTGTGTGTGTGTGTACTGTTAGGTAATGCTGTACAGGTTTTAAAGTGCATTTCTTGTTTTCCCCCACAGGTAGCGAGGTGGGTCAGGGTCCCTCTTGCATGCAATCTGATGTTGGTGTCCATACAGATACCGAAGGTGATGATAGTACTGTTGAGGCACAGATGGGTTTGTCAGGGGCTGACACTGTGCCAATATTTGACATTCCCCTTTTAGCCACCCCAATCCCGCACACAGTTTCAGTGCCTACACATTCCCCATCCCCAGTGGCTATAGCGGAGGAACAGCTGGCGTGTGGTGGCAGTGCACAGGGAAGTGTGGTAACCATGCTTACTGTGTCCGGTCGCAGCAGGCATAGCCAGATGGCTGGCAGGGCACCACATCGGCGGATGTCCCAGGGTGCTCATGGTAGGGCCGCTGGATATCATGCCCCTGGCATAGGTGACATAGCTGGTACCAGCAGGCACATGTTTCAGGCTATAATGGTGGCACAGGCATGTATGGAATGTTACACCAGACAGGGCCTGAGGCTGCAGAGGGTTGCTCTTGCATCTGTAAGCGACAACCTCCGTGAACTGTCGGGTGCCATCCGTGCTTATACCGAGCACACGGATAGATGGCATGATGAGATGATGGCCTTCAACAACCATGGTGTTTCCATTCTTCAACGTGTGATGGGAATGCAGCAACGCCCACATGGATGTCGGCCAGCAACACCAACAGCTGGCAGTCAATGTGGACATGCTAGGACACCAAGGGGCTCCTGTAGTGGCAGTAACAGCTCCGGCAGTGAAGGGGGTGTGCTGTCCACACCACACCACACCATAGCAGGCCACATCCACGTGGTCCTGGCCAGTCCCAGGAAGGACCTGGTACCAGCAGACAAATGTCATCAGCAGGTGAGAGTAGCAGATTGAGGCCTGTACCTGGACATGCCTGTGGAACTCCTGGCAGGCACAGTCCACTTGTCTGTGGCCACAGGCCCTGTGTAGGGCAGCCACATGGCAGAACTGTGTGCATACATACCCACACACTATGCAAATACACCTAGGGCAACCCCATACTTACACACACCACTTCATCTTGCCCAGTCCTCTACAGTACATGCCCCACCCACACACATGGTGTCAAATGTATGGCCCAACCTCGGCCACTGGCAAACCAAAATCACACCCTGTGCATATGATGATACATGTGTCACATCCCTGTCATCCATACCATCAATGCAGAGACAGGCTGATATGGTTCTGATGCACACAGTGACTGTACAACAGTGTACCATAGTACTGCAGTGTAACATGTTGTAGGGAGTGGAGTGTAATGCAGATATGGCAGGTAGTGTAGCTATCCAGCAATGATGCCTTATAGCTGTTGGTAACACTGGTTGGATGTGGTCTCTTTAATGTTATCCATTTGTGTTGTAGGTGTACATGTGTCAGCACAGGGATGCCCTGTGTATGTGATGATACCTTTGCCACATCCCTGTCATCCATACCATCAATGCAGGGACAGGCTGATTTGGTTTTGATGCACATGGTGACTGTACTACAGTGTACCACAGTACTGCAGTGTAACATGTTGTAGGGAGTAGAGTGTAATGCATATATGGCAGGTAGTGTAGCCATCCAGCAATGATGCCTTATAGCTGTTAGTAACACTGGTTGGATGTGGTCTCTATAATGTTATCCATTTGTGTTGTAGGTGTACATGTGTCAGCACGAGTATGGTCTGCATTCATATTCCACAACGGGGTATGTCACTGTGCTGACACCTTGGCTGTGACATATCTGGGGTACAGTTGAACACATGTCACAGGTTACTAAACCGGTTATTGCCTGTGCCACATGGACGGGTGGTCCACTGAGGCATGTATACCCTGCAACCTGATGTAGACTCATCCACATACATGCACACTGTTACTTCGCAACAATGGGAGTAGACCCCTACCTAGATATGTAGTGATACTGATGTGTGTGGCTTACATTGCACACACCACACAGCATTTAGGGTGAGGTGTGTCCCAGGTTACATTTTACATGCAGAACATCCTCAGAAATGTACAGTATGCTAATGGGGGATGTGATAGGTGTATTTGGACAATGCGTAGTATGACATACCGTCATATACACTTTTACAGACACATAACAGCTAGACACACATCCGGGATACCAAGGCCTATCACTGCTAACTAACCTGACTGTTTGTCCAATGTGGTACAGGTAGGCTGCAAACATCACATGCATAACTGGCTTGGATTGTGGTAACAGTTACTTGCATGGTTGATGGTGACAGTGGTAACCATAACATGGTACATGGGACATATATTGGGTGTACCTTGGTGTAATGACAGTGTACACAGCACCCACATCCCCCAGTGGATATTGTACTCCCTGAAACCCATTATGACACTCTGCCATACCCACCATCAAGCATTGGCCGCAACTGTGATACAACCCATACTATACCCCAACAATGGTACTACAGGGATATGCATCTCATGCACATGCCACATGCATAGTAGGGTGTTGCATTGTCTTTCCTCACCTATGGGCAGCAACAACACTGTCTGTACTACAGTGTGGCAATGGGTATTGTAATAGGAGTATGTGGCCTCAGAATGTTGTCACCTACAGTTGTGTGGACATGCACACCTACACACACACATGCCAGAACACAATGGGTATCCCATGCCTATCACCCCATTTGTAAAACATGTTGTGTTGGTACTGCAAGGCTCATGTAGCCAGTATGGGGGAGCTTAACAGGGCACTTGTAATGTCCCATACAGCAGCAGCCACAACTGACTATGGCAATGGGTGTTGCATTGGTTGTGAAGGCCCTCATGGAATTCCCAAGTACAGGTGTGCTAACACAAAGACACTGCTACACTCAGTCATGCACATGTACACATTGTCATTACAGGGGTGCTTCCCTGCAGGTGGTCATAGCTGTGTACCTAGCTATTGTCCAAGGGGAGATGGGTTGTGTAGGAGTTATGTGTACAGTGTTACCCTGCCACCTGCCATGTGGCAGCAGGCATCTATCAAGAGACACTACTGTCATGACCCATAGGGTGTGAATGACATGCATCAGCCAATCCTCCAGGTGCCTTCTGTACATGGCCACTGAGGTGATCAAGTTGACATGTACACAACATGCATTACAACACATGGTTATTGTCTGTGATGGTGACTTGTACCCAAGCATGTTCAGTTGACTGTGGTAGTGTAGTGGAGGTACCTGTGGCATGTGGTGAGTACAGGGTGACATCGCCTATATGTACCACTTCTTACACAGCTGGCCAGACATGTCAGTGTCAATCAAGCTTAGGTTGCCTGTACATATCCCAGCTGGATACCTGCCATCTGCACATCTGTACAGGGACTGACAGTCATTAGCTTGGCAAGTAACTATGCAGTAGCATGAGTGTGTTGACAGACAGACATCTGACAACAATATGTAAGCCACAACTACATGTCAGAAGCCCTCAGCAACATGTGCTGTACAGACAGTAGTCTACAGTTACATTCCACATGATGGACCATTACCCAGTAAGGGGTATATACTGTGACACAGCTCACACACCAGGGATAATACAGGGAGGCCTCAGAGTCCAGCTATGCCTGCAGGTGTGCCTGTTGTCAGTCCTACATTTAGCACTCTGCTCTTGCCTGGGTTAGCACTGTCAACAGTAGTACTGCCATGATACACTACATGCCAGTGTGACAGCACATACCCTGGGCTACTACCTCTCTATGTAACACATTCACATGGATAACAGTGCTGTACAGGCCTCATATATGTCTGTGTCACACACATGACACTCACACCCCTTGCTACTGTAATGACAGCACATAGGCGCATGTATTGTACATGGCATTACATACACTTATTACAGATGTCATTACCCTGCTATGTTACCAGACTGGGTGGTGTGACCTGGTTCAAGAAAAACAAACGACAGTTGAATAAAACACCTTTATAGCCATGGCGTTATCCATTCATATTCCTTTGTTTCTAATAAATTGTTTATGTCCCCCACCTCTAAAGGGTTTCTGTACCATATCTAAAACCACCTAGTGTCCTAATGTGTTTACCCAGGGCATTATTTTCACATCCTCTCCTGATTTCTGACTTATGTTCTATAATACGGTGTGACCTGGTTACCAGTGCTAAGACATGCTTATCAAATCTCAACATTGTTGCAATATAACAGCTAAGCTGATTTGCGCACTGGCAAGTGAAGCCTATACTGTGCAAGCGCCCATATGTTTACCCATAGCTTAGCATTGCTTAGCTTCACTTAAACTCATGAAAATCCACTTAAAGCTGCTCAAAACTCCCTTAACCACTCTGTATCCAAAAGCCCTTGTTCTGCACAGCAACAAAATGAACAGCCCTTGCTGGTCTTGAACCCAGGACCCTGTGCACTAAACTCACAGTACTTAACCACTACGCCATGACCACTGTGAAGACAGCTGTTGTTTTACCAATATAGCTGTCAATACACATATTGAGTAGTATTGCACAATTGCTTTACTTCCTAAATTGTGTAGTCTTTATTATTAATATGACTGTTGCATCACATATGTTGTTTTAGCATAATGTACACATAGCAGATACATTAGGTGAGATACATCTGGGAGGGTATACACAACCGTGAAGTTTATATATGACAGGAAAATGGTTATATACATAAAATAGGTCTATATATGTCTACATGTAAATACACATGTATACTCATACATATGTCTGTATACACATCTGTATAGTGCAACTTATATATGGCCATGTGTACATTCCTTCGTATGTATGTATGTATGTATGTATATATATATATATATATATATATATATATATATATATATATATGTGTGTGAGTGCGTGTGTGTGTGTGTGTGTGTGTGTGTGTGTGTGTGTGTGTATATATATATATATATATATATATATATATATACATATATGTATATATGCATAGCTATATATGTATGCACATCCTATGTGTACAGTTATGCTTAGTTATGTTGATATATATGTAGATATGTACAACTATGTGTACATACATATCTATTGTGATATACTTACTACTGTCAATATTTATGTAGATATCTTTATTTACATGTGCATATGTATCTCTGTCTGTATATTTGTAGACATATATTGCTCTTTATATGTATATATATGAGTGTTTATATATATATATATATATATATATATATATATATATATATATATATATATATATATCTATATATATATATGTATGTACATATACATATACATCTATGTATGTCGATATGTATATGTGTATATATATCTATATAGATATATGGATAATTAGATATACATATATGTTCACCATATGTCCTGAATATGGAGTGGAGCCCTACCTCAGCCCCAATAGTCCCAACTTCGTAGTGCAAGGGGATGTTAGGTATGTATTGCAGGTATATTTGTAGACTATTTCTACTGGAATAGGGATTGTCTTCACAGACATGGTGTATGTGGGAGGTCACATCTGCTTTTAACATGTGCACCACTGGCTACTGACAGACATCATAGTACAGTACCACTGCTAGCACAGTAATGCTCCTGTGGACTAGAAAAACGATATGGCCCATATATATGGACAGTCTGACACACTCTGGACAGTCCAGAGGTATACACAGAACCCCTTAGTGGAAGACATGTGGACCAAGCCTGACAATGTGGATGTTAACAGCCATGTAGATGGGTATATCATGTAACTACTGGTATACATATGCCCCCGTAGGTTATTAATTCACACAGCCCTGTCTGTTGTGACACATAATAACCACTGGTACAGAGGTGCCATGGCTACATACTACCCACTAGTTAGTGACATACATCTCTACAGCACCCCACTGCTTTGTCTGATATACATGACTGTTATGGTGGCCCAGCAGCAGTAAATATGGCAAGTATCTGGACATGCCAACTCACTGGGTAAGTGCACTAAGCTGCTAGACATGTAAAAAAGCACTGTGCAGGCTACAGGCAGACTGTCTCATCACTGGCCTACATTTTCTATGGGGAGTACACATGTAACTGCATATATAGCAGGCTCTACAGGCATGTCACAGCACATAGTACCGGACACCTGTGTGAAAGTGCATAACCACAACCAATGTGAACACAGCCACAGCCTCTAATGGTAAGCTAGTGTACTATTACAGTATATGGACTATCTGTTCAACACCATCCTCATATGTGCCACTCACACTAACCCTACATATACTGGGCCACTACATAGTGTGGTCCAATGCCTACCTGTGGTATGGGGCATGTGTGTGTTTGGCCCTACAAACATATAAGCCGATAGGTTAACATACAGTGGAGCAGCATGTAACATCAGATAGACCAGGACCAAGAACAATGACATCTACCACAGTCTGTACACAGGCCAAGGTACATATTAACAATATACACACTGCCGACAATCACCATAAGTACACAGACCTCAGTACTGTACACACACAACCACAGAATGTCCAGGTTATGTTATCAAATATAACCCCTTCTATACATAACATGTGTAGCAGTCTGATATCTCACTGGCTTGTTATCAGATATGATGTCAATAAATATGGTGTACAGCATGTATGCACCTCTTACTGCATGACATATGTACAAAGGGTGACAGAAGTGTGGTTGGAGGCACAAACACAAGACCATTATTGACACATTGCTGTGATAACCTTATACATTTACTGTTGTAACAGGGTTTGTTGCAACATATGACCTATGAGGGATATGAAGTCAGTAACTCTCATGGCTGTCACCATCTACAGACTCCAATCCTCACACTACCTTCTGCAGTTCACAGATAGGTGTTCTGTAGATAACACAAGAAACAAAAGGCACCACACACTGCCTTGTCATCTGCAGGTGACCCTACTGATGGGGGTTTCCTCATAAACATAGCACTGACATGACAGGCATTAAAACATGTAGGACAGCCATATCTGCACACACCCTGTTAAACCAACATTACTACAATTGCAGTATAACAGCACTTACAGTCTGTAGTCAAGTCAGGTATATCCCCCTCCTGTGTGTTGGCCTGTTTCCACAGTGTATGTTGTTAGAGGTAAATCCCCAATCCATCTGTTATGCTGTTTGCCAAACAACAGATCTAGTTTCTGCTCACAGTGAATGAAACGGCCCACCACCATGATGTTCCTAGATATTGGAGTGTGTTCCTATGCAATTGGCTAATTGGCTATGGGAATGTTACCACAGCTGTTCCACATGCAGTCAGCTAGAGGAGAGCTGCAATTTGTGCAGAGGCCATCATCTGATCATGAGCATCACTTACAATACACATTCTGCTGCCTAAGCAAAGTAGTGTAGGTCTCCACATCCACCATAGAGGTTGTGAGAGAGGCAGACAGAGGGAAAGTAAAGTCAGGGAGGGGTGGGAGAGTAAAATGTAAGCATGTTTATGTCACACACCTACCAGCACATGGTATCAAACCCCCAATGACTATGTAGTGCTATCACATTTCTATGCAGTTATCAGATGCACCACATAGGTTACATGCTAAGGAGCCCTCAAAACATATATGTGATGGTGAGTGGCATCTGCAACAGAGATATGGTAGCTATATGGTAGGTCTAGTACATGTGCCTGTCCGCATGAACAGGTGCCAATATTAACACAGCCACACTTTCACAGGAACACACACACATTGACACACATGGCAGGGGCAGGAATACAACTCATCACTAGTGAGATTACCACAACACATTACTGTGCAGATAGCACATGCACCACAGGGGCCATACAGAGGTTATATGGGCTAAGGGTATGTGGAAGTGTTTGACATTGAACAGCATGCATTAGTATGCCAGTGGGGGTTGTAGTGAGTGTGAATGTGATCATACGCATCATACAACACACACACACACACACACACACACACACACACACACACACACACACACACACACACACACAGTGCCAGTACTAACATGCATGGGTGCATTGCTTCATGGGTGTGTAGTGGTCAACTGTGCCAGACAGCTATACAAGGCTGGGTGATGGGTATACTTTGGCATCAGCCCACATGACACTGGTCTGCATTGTGGCTCAGGGGTGTAGTTTCATTATTTGCCCACACAGGTGGGTATTGTATTCACCATCCAGTCACCTGGTTGACTACTGTGTGTGGCCAATGCTGTGCATTGCTTGCCATGTATGTGTTCCTTAGTCCATTACATGGGTGGTGTCTGGGATGTGCACACCTCCCACATGCATGTACAGTGACATGTGGAACTGTACCTTGGGGTGCCTGGCCCATGTTGTGTACACAGATTATCATCAGATGTGCCAGTCCTGGCCTCATGTGGTGGGAACTGATAAAGGACAGCAGGTTTACCCTGTACCTACACTGATAGCATGATACCGGCATTCCCTGGCGTCAGTCACATCTGTCCATACAGGGCATGTTTTCTGGCATGGTATGTCCTTTTTGGGTCTCATTTGATGGCACCACAGGTGTTGCAGGTGTCTAATGAGGAACATGGGGAAGGTACACTGTCAGCATGTACGTGCCTATTGGACAGATGGACAGGGTGCCATGTCCTCTGTAGCCCACTGCAATCACACCATAGTTACTATCAGTGGGCAATATGCAGGGTACTACCAACACAGAGGCTGTTGCCTAGGCAAGTGAGTGTGTGTATGGGACATGGGTTGAGCATGTTTTCTGGGTAATACTAGGTTTTCTAACTTTGTTTGCCTATCCTTGATGTCACATGTATGGGTATGGATTCGCACCCCATCCTCTCAGCTATTTCACATCTGTCATCCCTGTATGGTGGGCATTGTGATATATACTTGGGCCACCATAAAAGAAATTTGCAAGACCCACTCCACATTGAGCCCAGTTGTTACACACTCACACCCCCCCCACACAGGCTACAAGTACAAACACACACACACACACA
The DNA here is from genome assembly GCF_019279795.1 of Protopterus annectens. Classification (NCBI taxonomy): domain Eukaryota; kingdom Metazoa; phylum Chordata; order Ceratodontiformes; family Protopteridae; genus Protopterus; species Protopterus annectens. The sequence goes on along the minus strand of NC_056725.1, from coordinate 1,195,890,771 downwards.
CACACACACACACACACACACACACACACACACCTGTCATGTCTGGGATTAGAACTCCTACCTAGCTAGTTTATTACACTACAGCACTACACACACACACACACACACACACACACACACACACACACACACACACACACACACACACACACACACATCTGTCATGTCTGGGATTAGAACTCCTACCTAACTAGTTTATTACACTACAGCACTACACAGTTATAGGACACATCAGGGAGATTACTGGGCTACACCTTTCCCAAAGGTGCAATTCAAAGTGGATGACATTAGCAGGATTGACAAAGTAGGGTATTTGAATTGTAGTGAGTGTGGCTTGGCTAAAATGCATTGCTCCCCACAGAGACATTGAAACACACACAAAACATCTGCAACCAACATGTGTGGAAAAAGAATCCCTACCAGGGTTCTATATCACACTACAGCATGAAGCTGTTATAGGACACACCATGGGGATTACTGGAGTACACCATCCCCAAACGTGTATTTCACAATGAATGACATAGCAGGATTGCCAAAGTAGGGCATTTGAATTGTAGTGAGTGTGGCTAGGATAAAATGCATTGCTCCCTACACAGACATTGAAATGCACAAAACATCCACAACTGACATGTGCGGGAATAGAACCCTTACCAGAGTTCTATATCACACTGCAGCATGAAACTGTTATAGAACACACCACAGAGATTACTGGAGTACACCTTCCCTAAAGGTGTATTTCACAATGAATGAAATCAGCAGGATTGCTAAAATAGGGCATTTGAATTGTAATGAGTGTGGCTAGGCTAAAATGCATTGTTCCCTACACAGACATTGAAACACACACAAAACATCCACAACTGACACGTGTAGGAATAGAACCCCTACCAGAGTTCTATATCACACTACAGCATGAAGCTGTTATAGAACGCACCACAGAGATTACTGGAGCACACCTTCCCCAAAGGTGTTTTTCACAATGAATGACATCAGCAGGATTGGCAAAGTAGGACATTTGAATTGTAGTGAGTGTGGCTAGGCTAAAATGCATTGCTCCCTACACAGACAGAGACACACACACACACACACACACACACACACGCACACACGCACACACGCACACACACACACACACACACACACACACACACACACACACACACACACACACACACACACACACACACACACCCTTGCTATGTCTGGGATTAGAACTTCGACCTGACTATTTTATCACACTATAGTAGTACACACTTAAAAAACATGCCATGGAGATTACTGAGCTGCACCTTTCCAAAAGGTGTATTTTACAGTATATGACATCAGCAGCCTTGACAATGTAGGGCAATTGAATTGTAGTGAGTGTGACTAGTCTAAAAAGCATTTCTCTCAACACAGACGGTGATACAGACATGGAGTTACCATGCCCGGGATTAGAACACCTACCTAACTAGTTTATTACACTACAGCAGCATGCAGGTATAGGACATGCCACAGAGATTATTGGGCTGCAGCTTTCCAAAAGGTGTATTTCACAGTGTATGACATCAGCAGCCTTGACAGAGTAGGGCATTTGAATTGTAGTGAGCATGACTAGCCTAAAAAGCACTGCTCTATACACAGATGGTGATACACACGCACACACGCACACACACACACACACACACACACACACACACACACACACACACACACACACACACACACACACACACTTGCCATTTTTGGGATTAGAATTCCTACCTAACTAGTTTATTACACTACAGCAGTATGCACGTATAGGGCACACCATGGAGATTACTGGGCTGCAGTTTTCCAAAAGGTGTATTTCACAGTGTATGACATCAGCAGCCTTGACAGAGTAGGTCATTTGAATTGTAGTGAATGTGACTAGCATAAAAAGCATTGCTCACTACACAGACAGTGATACACACACACAGTTGCCATGTCTGGGATTAGAACTCCTACCTAACTTGCTTATCACACTACAGTGATACACAGTTATAAGAAGCACCACGGAAATTACTGGCCTACACCTTTCACAAGAGTGTATTTCAAAGTGGATGACCTCAGCAGGCTTGTCATAGTAGGGCAATGGGGAGGGCAGTGCATGTGCATGGGCCATAACCCATTCATCTAGAGGTTGACACACCACATGCGGGCAGACACAGGGTTATATTCCACAGGTATGTCTATATAGCTGCTAGATGACTACTTCCTTGTACACTCATGTTGCTCAGCTAGCACTTGCACCACATAGCCCATCATGCTGACAGATACCAGTGGCTAAGGTCTACAATGAGTGACTTCCGAACCTCATGTGGTTGTAGCCATTTGGCTGTGTGCTGGGTGGGACAGGCCTCATAATGGATGGCCCCTTGTGACAGCCAATCTATTCCACACATCTGTGTATATCTACTTTTGGCTTATTATAGTATGTTGTCCTTGGATATATGCCTGTATTCCTATCCAGTGTGTGTGCAAAGCATGAGTGCTGCATATTGAGGAGTGTCTGCACTAACATCTGCAAATGCCAGATATGTCTGGTCCACTGTTGTTTGCAGACATAGCCTTCATTTGTTTAAGTGTGTGAACATGCCCAGTATGACCTTTCGGTATGTTGGCTGACATTGCCCTCATTTTCCTAAGTGTGTGAGCATGCCCAGTATGCCCTTCTGTATTGAATGTGTGGATTGATTCCAAGTAGTTTGTACTGCAGTGCAGACTTTTGTGTTGTACACCTACAGGTAGCATACAGTTTCTGCAGGGTATCTGTCAATCATTTGGCAATATGGGGACAAACTGTGCAGGGGATAGTGTGTACTGTAGGTTATTGTGTCTGTGCTGCTTCAGCTGCATGGTACTGCTGTTAGCAGATATATTCAGATGTACTGTTATTCACAGTGATGTCTGTCCTCATGTACTGTCAGGTGGACATTCTTGCTCAGAGTGATGACATGTGGGACAAGGGTGACTGCAGCTGTGTCTGGTATTGTGGGCAGACACCTACATATTCATGGTAAGTTATGCCATTCTGGAGGGGGAGCTGCAGACACTCGGTGCTGAGTTTGTTTATCCAGTTCAGCACCTTGGTACAGTGTTGGCAGAGGATCCCATACTTGTCCACCCATCAACATGGCAGTATGACCTTATCTTGTGGTGGCAATGCCTCACAGCTGTACAGATTTACACATGTTAGCCAGAGGCAGGGGCCATGGCTCAGGACATTTACCCTATTGTAGTGTACGGGCTGGTGTGTAGCCACCCATTTATGTGTTTGCAGCCAGGGATAGTGTGCACACAACTTGGTGTCAGACCGTGCATATTCCATGCTGCCCATGCTCCCACACCCCCCTCTGTTATTCTAACTTCTTCCATGCATTATGCATACATTCTGTGATACTTTCCTTAAGGAAATCACCACGTCACAGGTGTGTGTTAGTGTTGGTCCACAATTCGTGCAGTGGGACATGGTGGACATGTTACTGTGGTTTGTCCACATGGCCTTGCATATGTCTTAAATGGAGTGTGTTATGTTGCTATTTGGGTGTCCATGACATAACATGTGTTGGCAGTACGTGTGAGACACGGGCCTTTGTTAGGCGCCTGTAGGGCAATAGGTGTTGATGCAAGCCAGATGTGGCAGGCCATTGCATTCTGTCAGTCCTACAGTCCCAGACCACCATACAGCATATTCCCCTGGGGTGACAGGGTAGATATGATAGTGGTTCATGCCATAACCTTCTATCAGTCTTGATCAGGTGGTGTGGATGCTGGCTTGGTGCTACTTACAGCTAGGGACACACCTGCATGGGACACCTGCACTGCATGCTGCAGTCTTCCAACATTGCCATATACAAGTGGGGTTGTATTGTCCCCATTCCCCACAGCAGGGATATTGCCAGAGAGGTGCCTGTGGGTGGTGTTTGCATGGCTGGGTGCATGTGTGCTATGGACCCTACCTGCATCTGACACACAGATATGCATGAGGAATTACAGTTATGTGAAAACCTCACCCCCCTTTCACCCCCAAGAGGGCCCATAACCATACCAGAAGAATGTAGAGTCCCTGAAATCACAGACACTCAGGTTAAAACAGCCCTCTTCTTCTTCTTTCAGCTTTTCCAGGTTAGGGGTCGCCGCAGCGGATCACCTGTCCGCTCATGATTGGCAGTAGAGTTTTATATTGTTGAGTTGCCAGCCCGGTGCCCAACCTTCCATGGAAGGCACACACAAACACACACACACACACACACACACACACACACACACACACACACACACACACACACACACACACACACACACCTAGGACCAATTTAGAATGTCCAATCCACCTACAGCATTTCTTTGGGATGTGAGAGGAAACCGGAGCACCCGGAGGAAACCCACGCGACCACGGGGAGGACATGCAGACTCTGCACAGAAGGCACCCCAGCCAAGGATCAAACCAGAGAACCTCTTGCTGTGACATGACAATGCTAACCGCTGCACCACCATGGCTACCCAGGTTAAAACAGCCCTCTCTAAAGCCAAAAACACAGCATCAATGGGACCGGACATTGTCCCAGGCTGCGTTCTACATGAGCTCAAAGACGAATTAACCCCTCACCTAAACACACTGTTCAAACTCAGCCTCTCCACAGGCTATGTACCCATAGAGTGGTGCACAGCAGCAGTTATTCTGCTCCACAAAGGTGGAGCCACAACAGACCCCGGGAACAATTGCCCTATAAGCCTGACTAGCTTGGTCTGCAAGGCTATGGTGCGCATCATCATGGAACTTATTAACAGAGACATTGGGAGCCTCCAAACACTGGACCCTACCCAGTTCGGCTTTGTTAAGGGCAGATCATGCCTCCTAAACCTGGTGGACTTCTTTGAGACAGTTACCAAGGCTATAGATGAGGGAAAGGTGGTACACAGCCTACCTAGACCTCGCAAAGGCCTTCAACACCATTCCCCATTCTAGTATTATAGACAAGCTCCCCAGCCTGAACATAAACCCCTACATCACAAGATGGGTTGCCAACTGGCTCATGGACAGAACCCACATGGTGAGAGTTGTGGGAGCTAGGTCCGACTCTAAATTGGTTACAAGTGGAGTTCCCCAGGGCTCAGTCCTAGGACCCTCCTGTTCAGCATATACTTCTCAGAGGTACAGACAAGCACAGGAGGACTATGGCTGACCAAGTTCGCAGATGACTGCAGACTAGGGGCTATAATTGACTCTCCAGCTGACACAGACATCCTCCAAAAGGGTCTCACTGAGACGGATACCTGGAGTCAAAATCATGGCCTCAAGCTAAATGCCAAAAAGTACCTGCAAACTACCACATAGGTGGTAGTCCCCTAAATATGGAAGATGTAATAAGGGATCTGGAGACCCAAGTAGATAGTAATCTCATCTTTGATAACCACATTGCCAAAGTGGTTAGAAAATCCTTCTATGTTCCCACCTAATCACAAAAGGGTTAGCATCCAGATCAAAAGAGGTCATTGTGCCCCTCTACTCATCACTCATCAGACCCATCATAGAGTACAATGCCCCATTTGGGATGTACCTTACAAGACACCTGCAACAGCTGGAAAGACCACAGAAGTACCTCACCAAGAGGATCACTGGCCTTAAACAGATGCTCCATGCAAATCGACTGAAGAAATTACAGCTGTACACGTTTGCATACCGCCTACTCAGAGGTGATCTCTGCCTGACATACAAGGCCATGTCCAACCCAGAATTGATGGACATGCTCCACCTAAAGAAAACCTTATCCCCACGAGCCACATGCTCTAGGGATCTAAACCTCACCACAACAATAAATAGGACGTGCTGGAGGGATAGATTCCTGTCCCAGAAACTTCTCATGCTTTGGAACAAGATCCTAATCTATATTAGGCAGAGCTCCTCACTAACACTCTTCAAAAGAAATCTTGACGAGTGGATGGGAAACAGAATGTTTACCTCGGGGATCACTTCAGTGGCTCTGCTGGACAGAGGCAAAGGGAACTAATTTAAAGGGGCGGCGAAAACCAACACATTCTGGCTAGGCTTATAAATGCCTTTGGGCAGATAGCCTATTACCTACCTATGAACCTATGAATCTATGGGTGGGTACATCAGCTGATTCCCAATAAGTCAATCCTACCTCCTTTGTGATCTGCAGGTGTTCAGGCAGACATCACCGGTATCGCCTACTATAGGTCCTGTTACTGTGATGCATACCTATATGTACAAATCCAATGGTGTCACCATTTTACAGTGACACAATGCATACTGTATGTCTGGGGTACTTTCCCCTGTGTAAAGTTTGTATATCTAGCCCAACAGCCATGCCATGTCAATCTTTCAGATGGTGACACATATTACCACCATACATTTACAATGGCTTACTGCTAGCATATGTTATACTGGTGGGGATTGTCTTTGGCACTACAGTCATGAGGGCTTGTCCCTGTTATCAGCAGTAGTGGGCAATGGCCACCAGGTCTTACCTCAACATGCATACATACTGACCACTCTCACACATTTTGAAGCACACACCATCCTAACACACAAGACCTGCTTATTGTGCAAATGCTACAACCTATCCTGCTACCTTGGCCACCTTTGACAATCTGTGCTCCACTCATATTATACATACTCATACATGTTACTACATTTCTACACAGGATTGGGGGATGGGGCAGACCTGTCTGTTTCCACGTGTCTACATAGGCATGGGGGGGGGCACACCTGACTGTTACTACATTTCTACATAGGATTGTGGGGGGACACGCATGACTGTTTTTACATGTCTACACAGGATTGGGGGGCACACCTGACTGTTACTACATTTCTACTCAGGATTGGGGTGTACACCTGACTGTTTCTACATTTCTACACATGATTGGGAGGGCACACCTTACTGTTTCTACATATCTACATAGGATGGGGGGCACACCTGGCACATGCACACATTTGCTATGATTGTAGTGGTATGTCAGGTATTCAATTTCATTCTGTATTCTAACCTATCATACTGACTAGAGGCATATCAGTGTACTACAGGTCTTAGCTTTGGTTGCTTTACATATTTGTGTCTGACTTCCTACCTTTCAGAACTAACATCCCACTGCCTGACCTGCTGTTGTCTGTCTGTGTAGGCCTGGGGGGGAGGTTACCCACAGGCATCATTCAGAGGCCATAGCACAGACTTTGTTTGGGTTTGTCTACACCTGTCACGCTGGCTGAGACTGTTGTTGAGTATGTGAACCTCCCTGACTGGCATGTGTGAGTCACATGGACACACATGTCACCCAGCACATTTCCTGCAGTGGGTTTTGTCACCCTGTGTAGCACTGGCTACTATGGTGACTCCAGTATGTGTTACAGATGTCATGGTGCCAATTTGGGGGTCTACTATCTGCTGCCATAACATTCAACACCCAATTCCCTTGCATGCTCACATCCATGCCATCAATACAGGTAACAACACATTCTACTCCATTTGGCAATTGGTAGGTTGATTGACTTACCTTGTAGGTATGCCAGGACTGAGGATGGTTATGGAGGGCTGTCTATGTCGGATGCACATAGTACACTCCCTATATTTGGTTGAGCACAGGTAGTGTCATGTTTGGCATCCCTTTTGCTGTATGTGAGAGTCAGAGGGAGGTGTCATTCCCTGGGTCCCTACCATGTCAGTGTATGTGCTTATGCATTGACTCTTTGCCACAACTTTGGCATACTGGGCATGCCTCCATCTGCCTACTGGGGCAGACTCAGGTTGTTCCTCCTCCAAGTCACTCTGTGCCTGTGCAAGCCTTGGCATGGCAGGGGGCTGTGTGGCCCTGCCCCATGCTATTCCTGCTGCAGCTGTTTCTGCCGGATTATATTGTGTAGCATGGCACATACCATAACAATTTGGGTACATGTAGCTGGTGAGTACTGCAAGGCTTCACCGGATGCATCCAGACACTGGAACCGTGACTTGAGCATCCCAAACACATGCTCTATTATAAGTCTGGTCTGTGCGTGTGCCTCATTAGGGCATTCTTGTTCAGGTGTGTGTGCATTTCTGATGGGTGTCATCAGCCACGGCTCCAGTGTGTAACCAGCATCCCCCACTAGGTGACTATAGGGGATGTCCCCACTGGCAAATCTCTGGTACAGCTGCATCAGATGCCAAATGTGGAAATCATGATAGCTTTCTGGGAAGCTAGCACACACATTCATTTTAATGCCCTGGGCAATGCACACAACCTAGCAGTTGTTGGAGGGGAAGTCCCTGCGGTTGATGTAGGCCCTACCATGATCACCGGGTGGTGCTTTGATGCATAAGTGCGTGCAGTCTATAGCACCCACTACCTCAGGGTATTCTGCTATTTGGTGGAAGAGACATATATTGCTGGCCAACACCTCACAGGTGTTGAGGAAATATACATGCTCACTGGCATGTGCTGACATAGCATCCAGGAACTGATGGAATACACTGGATGCTGATGCCTGTGAGATCCCTATGATATCCCCAGTTGAGCTTTGGGTGGTACCTGTGGCTAGTATTCCTAGGCCTATACATACCTTGGTATCCACTGGGATGGGTTCCACTCGTTCAGTTCGGTGTGTCAGGCGTGGCCAGAACAGCTCAACAATTTGCTATAGAAGGTCCCTGTCCTGTCCACCCTGTAGCGCTCCACTATCTCCAGTTCATGTAGCCCCTGGTAGGCTATCCGGGGTCTGTACACTCTTATCCATCTCCTCACTGTGGTTTGATTGGCAGCATTCACATCCCCAGCACCCTCAGCCTCTTGCACATGTTGTTCTATGTTGCCTATCATTTTGTAATTTTGTTTGTTAAAAGTTCCCCTCTTGTATACACTGGTGGTGTAGAGTATGGGAAAAACCAGAGGGCAAGGTCTTTGTATAGTTTATAGTAGTGTTCTAGGCTGGTCTGGTCTGCTGCCTGTGTAATTGGCTAATTATGATACCTTTCACCTGCCGGCTATGCTAGTTCTCCTTGATTACCTTCCTACTGCTGTTTTCCCTTTCCATTGACTTCCTGTTTAAGCCCTGGGGTACACCGCACAAACATTGTGCTCAAATGTGCACAGTGCTGCTTTTTCCTGGTTTAACTTTTGTTTTCATCCTTTAAAATCTGGTGCGTGGTGCGAACACCCACTTAGGCAATGTAAAGAGTGCTGGGCAGATTCAGAAAAAAACCCTTGTTTAGCTGTGCTAAGCTAGGAGCAGACCCGAGCCACAGTGCTCCAATCCACTTACAGTATGCCTGATACACCCCCTATGGTGTTAGCAACCTCCTAGTCTTGCACCAAGCTATTCCTACTCTTACAGTGTTGGGACCTGACTAGCATGCTGAGGAAAACTGGGATTCACTATCATCCCCTCATTTGCATAGGATTGCCTGCTAATGCATAGTTACATGTCTCGCACTGTGCCTCCCCCCTTAGCAACCACTACTCACTGACCATGTTGTCTTTTGCCTACCATTGATTTGCATGGAAGAATAGTGATTTTAGTTAGAATGCTTATTTTAGGTTTATTTTATTATTTTCCCCTGATCTCATTTGCACGCCACTGCCCTACGCTTAAACAGCCGAGATCGGCTAAAAAAAAAAATAAAAGTTGATTTTTGTATTTTTTTGGCTGTTTGCAATGCCAATGGCCTTATACCTGGCCATTGGCATGCTTCCTGACTAATATGCAGCCTTTATCTGGAGCTGCCACAGCTCTGTTTTGGATTTTGCAGAAATGAACTTGGTTACTGACCGAGTACATTTCTACAGATTGCACTAGTTCTGCATGGCCGGTTTCAAGCTTCCTGGATCGCAAATACACCTCATTCACATGGATTTCTCCTGCAAATGGGGTGATTTGCATACAGAGGCTGAGTTCAGGCAGGACTAGTGCAGGAGCACTCATGCATGCCCCTGCAGGCTGTTCCTGGATCACACGGCAGACATATTGCCTGCTAGAGATCCTGCACTGATCCTGCATGCCATGAAAGGCATACAGAATCCGGTGGAGAGATACGGAACTAAACTTTCAACAGCATTGCAACCACTTTAAGAAAGTCTTCCTGAGTATATGCAGATTTATTCTGTAACACAGTTTGTAACCGGTGTTGTCTCTTAACAGTTTTTCTTCTTTTTGGAGAAGGTGGACATCCAGAAAGTAACTGAAGCCTTGATTTGCTCTCTAAGACAGACAAAACAGAGTGTCACAAATACACCTGCCTAAAAGACAACAGATCCTTCTATGCCACTGTTCCACATGATTTTGAATTTGTGGCAATGACAACTTGTTTAAATCAGATACATTCCAGAAACTAACTGGAAATATGGGAGGAAATCGGGTACAAGCAGATAATCGTGTCTGTTGTTTTTGTGATCATCCTAACACATAAACATCAGAAAAATAAGATATCAATTCTACCAGCAGTCGGAAATATGTTTGATAGTTCTGTAAATGCTGCTACCACTTCATCTTCATTTAGAAAAGATAGACCCCCAGATTCTGCAAGCCCTGCATGCCATGCAGGACTAGTGCAGGAGCTCCAGCAGGCAATATGTCTGCCGTGTGATCCAGGAATAACCTGTAGGGGTGTGCAGGAGTGCTCCTGCACTAGTTCTGCACAGACTCAGCCCATGTGTGCAAATTACCCCATTTGCAGGATAAATCCATGCAAATGAGGTCAATTTGTGATCCAGGAAGCTGGAAACTGGCCATGCAGGACTAGTGTAATCGGCAGAAATGTACTCCTCCAGTAACGGAGTACATTTCTTCAAATTACAAAATGGAGCCATGACAGCTTAAATAAAGGGTGGATATCATATATAAAGCATGCCAATGGCCAACTATAAGGCCATTGGCATGGAAAACACTTGCAAATAAATTTTCAACTTTCATTTTTTTTAGCCGATCTCCGCTGTTTAAGCATAGGGCAGTGGCGCACAAACGGGTTTGGGGGGAGATAAGAAAAAATGCCTTAAATAAGCATTCTAACCAAAATCACTATTCTGCCATTATAGTCAATGGCAGGCAGAAGACAACATAGCCAGTGAATAGTGGTTACTAAGGGGGAGGCTCAGTGTGGGACATGTAACTATGCATTAGCAGGCAATCCTATGCAAATTAGGGGAATGATAGTGAATCCCAGATTTCCCCTGCATGCTAGGCAGCTCCCAACAGTGTAAGGGCAGGAACAGCTTGGTGCAAGCCTAGGAGTTAGCTGACATCATAGGGGATGTGTCAGGCATACTGTAAGTGGATTGGAGCCCTGTGGCTTGGGTTTGCTCCTAGCTTAGCACAGCTAAACAAGGGGGTGTATCTGAGGCTGTCTAGCAATCTTTACATTGCCTAAGTGGGTGTGCATGCCATGCACTGGGTTTTAAAGGAAAAAAAAAAGTAAACCAGGAAATAGCAGCTCTATGCACCTTTGAGCACTGTGTTTGCGTGGCGTGCAACCGGGCTTAAACAGGAAGGCAATGGGAAGGGAAAACAACAGTAGGAAGATAATCTAGCAGAACTACCATAGCTGGCAGGTGAAATGTATCAGAATCAGCCAATTACATAGGCAGCTGGCCAGCCCAGCCCAGAACACTACTTTAAACCATGCACTCACCTTTCCCTCTGGTTTTTCCCATACTGTACACCACCGGTGTATACAAGCAGGGAAGTTTTAACAAACAAAACAACAAAATGATAGGGGCTGCAATAGCTAACACACAACAACATGTGGAAGAGGCTGATGGTGGTGAGGATGTGAATGCTGTCGACCAACCCACAGTGAGGAGATGGAGAAGGGTGTACAGACCCAGGGTAACCTACCACGGGTTACATGAACTGGAGATAGTGGAGCGCTATAGGGTGGACAGGACAGGGACCTTCGACAGCAAATTGTTGAGCTGTGCCTGCAATGCCTGACACACCGAACTGAATGAGGGAAACCCATCTCAGTGGATACCAAGGTATGTGTAGGCCTAAGAATACTAGCTACAGGTACCTTCCAAAGACCAACTGGGGATATGATGGAGATCTCACAGACATCAGCATCCAGGGTACTCCACCAGTTCCCAGATGCCATGTCAGCACATGCCGGTGAGGACGTATATTTCCCCAACACCCGTGAGGCGTTGACCAACAATATGCAACTGTTCCACCAAATAGCAAAATACCCTGAGGTAGTGTGTGCTATAGACTGCACACATATATGCATCAAAGCACCACCCGGTGAGCGGGGTAGGGTCTACATCAATGGCAAGGCCTTCCCCTCCATCAACTGCCAGGTCATGTGGGATGCCCAGGGCATAATAATGAATGTATGTGCTGACTGCCCTGGAAGCTATAATGTTCCCACATCTGGCATCTGACACAGCTGTACCCCTGATTTGCCAGTGAGGACATCCCTTATGGTCACTTAGTGGGGGATGCTGGTTACACACTGGAGCTGTGGCTGATGACACCCATCAGAAATGCACACACACCTGACCAAGAACTCCATAATGAGGCACACACACAGACCAGAATTATAATAGAACATGTGTTTGGGATGCTCAAGTCATGGTTCTGGTGCCTGGACACATCCGGTGGAGCCTTGCAGTACTCACCTGCTTCAAGTACCCAAATTGTTATTGTATGTGCCATGCTACATACTATGATTCTGTGGAAACAACTGCAGCAGGAACAACACGGGGAATGGCCACACAACCCCCCCACCATTGCCAAGAGCTGCACAGGCACAGAGTGACTCGGAGGAGGAACAAGCTGAGCCTGCCCTAGTAGGCAGAATGAGGTGTGCCCAGTATGCCCTGGCCTTGGCAAAGAGGCAATGCATAGCACATACACTGACACAGGAGGGACCCAGGGAATTACACCTCTATTTGCCTCACACATACAGTAAAAGGGATGCCAAACATGACACTACCTGTGCTCAACCATGTGTAGGGAGTGTACTATGTGCATCTGACATAGGCAGCCCTGCTGTACCACACCGTCAATGCTGGGACACCCACAAGGTAAGTCACCCAACCTACCAATTTCTGAATGGAGTAAAATGTGTTGTTACCTGTATGTATGGTATGTATGTGAGCATGCAAGGGAATCGGGTGGCTGTGGTATGCCAGCAGATAGTTGACACCTACAGTGGCACCATGAGATCTGTAAAAAATACTGGTGTCACCGTATTAGCCAGTACTACACAGGGTGAAAAAGACCGCTGCAGGAAATGTGCTGGGCCACATGTGTGTCCATATGACTCACACATGCCAGTCAGAGAGGTTCACATACCCAACAACAGTCTCAGCCAGTGGGACAGGTGTAGACAAACACAAACAAAGGCTGTGCTATGACCTCTGAATGATGCCTATGGGTAACCTCCCCCCAGGCCTACACAGACAGACTACAGCAGGTCAGGCAGTGGGATGTTAGTTCTGAAGGGTAGAAAGTCAGAAACTAATATGTAGGTCAATCAAAGCTAAAACCTGTTGTACACTGATATGCCTCTAGTCAGCATGATAGCTTAGAATACAGAATTAAATGGAGTACCTGACATACCAGTACAGTCATAGCTAATGTGTACAAGTGTCATGTGTGCCCACCCATCCTATGTAGAAATGTAGAAACAGTCAGGTGTGTCCCCCAATCCTGTGTAGAATTGTAGAAATAGTCAGGTGTGCTCCCCATCCTGTGTAGAAATGTAGTAACAGTCAAGTGTGCCCCCCTAATCCTGTGTAGAAATGTAGTAACAGTCAGGTGTGCCCACTCTCAACCACTGTGTAGAAATGTAGAAACAGACAGGTGTGCCCCATCCCCCAATCATGTATAGAAATGTAGTAACAGTCAGGTGTGCCCCCCTCCCCCAGTCCTTTGTAGCAATGTAGAAACAGTCAGGTGTGCTCCCCCTAACCCAACTTATAAATGTAGTAACAGTCAGGTGTGCCCCCCCAAAACCTATTTAGAAATGTAGTAATGGTCTGGTGTGCCTCCCCAATCTGATGTACACACGTTGCAATAGTCAGGTGTGCCCCCCCACAACCCTATGTAGAAATATACTAACATGTATGTGTAGGTATAATAATAGTGGAGCACAGATGCCCAGAGGTGGCCAAAGTAGTAGGATAGGTTGTAGCACTTGCACAATATGCAGGTATGTGTGTGCTGGGTTGGTGCATGTTTCATATTGTGTGAGAGTGGTCACTATGTATGCATGTTGAGGTAAGACCTGGTGGCCATTGCCCACTACCACTGACAAAAGGGACAAGTCCTCACAACTGCAGTGCCAAAGACAATTCCCCTGGTATAACACATGCTAGCAGTAAATGTATGGTGGTAAAATGTGTCACCATATGAAAGAATGACATGGCATGGCTGTTGGGCTAGATAAACAAGCAGTACACAGGGGAAAGTACCCCAGGCATACAGTATATATTGTGTCACTGTGAAATGGAAACACCCTTGGAATTATACATACGGTTATGCATAACATTTTCTGGTCCTGTAGTAAGGGATACCGGTGTTGTCTGCCCGAACACGTGCAGATCACAAAGAAGGTCAGACTGATGTACTGGGAAGCAGCTGATGTACCTGCACATGCCAGCATAACTGGAATGCCCCATGCATATCTGTGTGTCAGATGTAAGTAGTGTCTATAGCACACATGCACCCAGCTCACGCAAACACCACCCACAGGTACCTCTCTGGTTGTATCCCTGCTGTGGGGAATGGGTACAATATGACCTCACCTGTATATGGCAATAGCGAAGGAATGCAGCATGCAGTGCAGGTGTCCCATGCATGTGTCTCTCTAGCTGTAGGTAGCACCCTGCAAGGCATCCACACCACCTGATCAAGACTGATAAAAGGTACTGGCATGAACACCTAGCACACCTACCCTGTCACCACAGGGGAATATATTGTATAGCAGTCTGAGACTGTAGGACTGACAGAATGCAACAGCCTGCCACATCTGGCCCACAGCAACACCTAATGTCCCAGAGGTTTCTGCCAAAGGTCTGTGTCTCACAAGTACTGCAAATGCATGTTATGTCACGGACACCCAAATAACAACATACCACACTCCACATAAGCCATATGGAAGGCCATGTGGACACACCACAGTAACATGTGCACCATGTCCCACTGCATGAACTGTGGACCAACACCAACACACAGCTGTGATGGGGTGATAAACCTAGGGAAAGTATCAGAAAATGTATGCATAATGTATGGAAGAGGATAGAATAACAGGGGGGGTGGGAGCATGGGTAGCATAGAATATGCAAGGTTCGACACAAAGCTGTGTACACACACTATCCCTGGCTGCAAACACAGAAATGGGTAGCTACATACCTGCCCATACACCACAATAGGGGTAATGTCCTAACTCATGGCCCCTGCCTCTGGGTAACCTGTGTGAATCTGTACAGTTGTGAGGTATTGCCACAGCAAGATAAGGCCATACTGTCATGTCAATGGATGTACACATATGGGATCCTCTGCCAGCATTCTACCAAGGTGCTGAACTGGATACACAGACCTAGTAGCAAGTGTCTGCAGCTCCCCCTCCAGAATGGCATAACTTAACATGAATATGTAGGCATCTGTCCACAATACCAGAGACAGCTGCAGTCACCCTTGTCTCCCAAGATATCACTGTGAGCAAGAATGTTCACCTGACAGTACATGAGGACAGAAAACATCACAGTGTATAACAGTACACATGTCTGAATATCTCTGCTAACAGCAGTACCATGCAGCTAAAGCAGCACAGACACTATCACCTACAGTACACACTATCCCCTGCACAGTTTGTCCCCATATTGTCAAATGATCGATGGATACCATGCAGAAACAGTTTGCTACCTGTAGGTGTACAACACAAAGGTCTGCACTGGAGTACAAACTACCTGGAATTGATCCATACATTCAATACAGAAGGGCATACCGGGCATGCTCACGCACTTAGAGAAATGAAGGCAATGTCAGACAACAACATACTGAAAGGTCATACTGGGCATGCTCACACACTTAAACAAATGAAGCCCATGTCTGCAAGAGAAATTAAGGCAATGTCAGACAACATATTGAAAGGTCATACTGGGCATGCTCACACACTTAAACAAATGAAGCCCATGTCTGCAAGAGAAATGAAGGCAATGTCAGACAACATATTGAAAGGTCATACTGGGCATGCGCACACACTTAAACCAATGAAGGCCATGTCTGCAAACAACAGTGGACCGTACATATCTGGCAGTTGCAGATGTTAGTGCATAAACTCAGAATGCATCAGACATGCTTTGCACACACACAGTGGATAGGAATACAGACATATATCCAAGGACAGCAACTATAATAAGCCAAAATTAGATGAACATAGATGTGTGGAAGAGAGTGATTGTGGACAATGAGCCATCCATTATGAGGCCTGTCCCACCCAGCACACAGCCAAATGGCTACAACCACCTGAGGTGTAAATGTCACTCACTGTAGACATTAGCCACTGGTATCAGTCAGCATTAGAAACTGTGGTGCAAGTGCTAGCTGTGCAACATAACTGTACAAGGAAGTAGTCATCTAGCAGCTGTATGCATGTACCTGTGGAATATAACCCTGTGTCTGCCCGCATGTGGTGTGTCAACCTCTAGATGAATGGGTTATGGCCCATGCACACACACTTGTGTTTGTAAGGCAAAAACCTTAACCATTAGTCCACCCTCCCTTACACCTTTGGGAAAGTTGTAGCCCAGTAATGTCCGTGGCATGTCCTATAACTGCATACTGCTGTAGTGTAATAAACTAGTCAGGTAGGAGTTCTAATCCCAGACATGGAAACTTTGTGTGTGTGTGTGTGTGTGTGTGTGTGTGTGTGTGTGTGTGTGTGTGTGTGTGTGTGTGTGTGTGTGTGTGTGTGTGTGTGTGTGTGTGTATGTCTGTGTAGAGAGCAATGATTTGTAGGCTTGTCACACTCACTACAATTCAAATGCCCTACTTTGGCAAGGCTGCTGATGTCATTCACTGTGAAATACACCTTTGGGGAAGGTGTAAGCCAGTAATCTCCATGGTGCATCCCATTACTGAGTACCACTGTAGTATGGTAAACTAGTTAGGTAGGAGTTCTAATCCCAGACATGGCAACTGTGTGTGTGCATGTATGTGTATGTGTGTGTGTGTGTCTGTGTAGAGAGCAGTACTTTTTAGGCTACTCACGCTCACTACTATTCAAATGCCCTACTTTGGCAAGCCTGCTGATGTTATTCACTGTGAAATTCACCTTTGGGAAAGGTGTAGCCTAGTAATCCCAGTGGTGTGTCCTATAACAGTGTAATGCTGTAGTGTGATATAGAACTCTGGTAGGGGTTCTATTCCCATACATGGCAGGTGTGGATGTTTGTGTGTGTGTTTCTATGTCTTTGTAGGGAGCAATGCTTTTTAGGCTAGTCACACTCACTACAATTCAAATGCCCTGCTTTGGGAATCCTGCTGATGTCATTCACTGTGAAATACAACTTTGGGGAAGAAGTACTCCAGTAGTCTTCGTGGTGTGTCCTATAACTGTGCAGTGCTGTAGTGTAATAAACTAGTTAGGTAGGAGTTCTAATCCCAGACATGGCAGGAGTGTATGAGTGTGTCTGTGTTTCTCATGTGTGTAGGTGGCTGTGAGTGTGTAACAACTGGACTCATTGTGAAGCGGGTTTTGCAAATTTCTTATATGGTGGCCCTAGTATATGTCACAACGTCCACCATACAGGGATAACAGATGTGAAATAGTCGAGAAGCTGGTGTGCAAATCCATACACCTACATGTGACATCAAGGCCAGGCAAACAAAGTTAGCAATCCATGTATTACCCAGAGAACACTCTCAACCCATGTCTCATACACATACACACACACTTGCCTAGGCAAGAACTGCAGTGTTGGTAGTACCCTGCATATTGCCCGCTGATAGTAACCATGGTGTGATTGCAGTGGGCTACAGAGGGCATGGCACCCTGTCCATCAGTCCAGTAGGCATGTAGATGCAGACAGTGCACCTTCCCTATGTTCCCCATTGCACACCTGTAACACCTGTGGTGCCATCAAATGTGACCTACAAAGGACATACCATGCCTGAAACACATGCCCTGCATGGACAGATGCCACTGACATCAGAGAATACCTGTATCATGCTATCAATGTAGGTGCAGGGTCAACCTGCTGTCCATTAACAGTTCCCGCCACATGATGCCAGGACTGGCACATCTGATGATAACAATCTGTGTACACAACATGGACCAGACACCCCAGGTACAGTTCCACATGTCACTGTACATGCATGTGGGAGGTGTACACATCCAAGACACTGTCCAAGTCATGGACTAAGGAACACATACATGGCAAGCAATGCACAGCAATGGCCACACACAATAGTTACCCAGGTGATGGGATGGTGAATGCAATACCCACTTGTGTGGGCAAATCCAGACACTACACCCCTGAGCCACACTGCAGACCATTGTCATGTGGCTTGATGCCAAGGTATACCCATCACCTAACCTTGTATAGCCATCTGGCACAGTTGACCACTACACACCCATGAAGCAATGCATCCATGCATGTCAGTACTGGCACCCTATGTCTGTGTGTGTGGTGTATGAAGCCTATGACCACATTCACACTACTACAATCCCCATTGGCATACTGAAGCATGCTGTCTGATGTCAGACACCTCCACATACCCTTTGCCCATATAACCTCTGTATAACCCCTGTGGTGCATGTGATACCTGCACAGTACTGTGTTGTGTCAATCTAACCAGTGATAAGGTGTATTCCTGACCCTCCCAAGTGTATCAATGTGTGTGGGTCCCTGTGAGAGTCTGGCTATGTTGACGCTGACACCTGTTCATGTGGACAGGCACATGTACTAAACCTACCGTATAGCTACCATAACACTGTTGCAGATGTCACTCACCATCACATATACATCTGGAGGGCTTTTTCAACATGTAACCTATGTGGTGCATCCAATAACTGCATAGATATGTGATAGCAATACATAGCCCATCAGGGGTTTGAGACCCTGTACTGGTAGGTGTGTGAAACAATCATGCTTAAGTTTTACTCTCCCACCCCTCCCTGACTTATCTTTACCTCTGTCTGCCTCTCTCACTACTTTTCTGGTGGATGTGGAGACGTACACCTGCTTTGCTTAGGCAGTAGCATGTATATTATAAATGATTCTCATGATCACCTGATGGCCTCTGCATGAATTGCAGCCCTCCTCTAGCTGAATGCATGTGGAACAGCTGTGGTAACATTCCCATAGCCAATTGCATGGAAACACACTCTAATATCTAGGAACATCATGTTGGTGTTGGGACTTTTTATTCACTGTGAGCAGGAACTAGATATGTTCTTTGGCAAAGAGCATAACAGATGGATTGGGGATTTACCTCTAACAACATACACTGTTGAAACAGGAAAAAACATACAGGAGGGGGATGTGCCTGACTTGACTACAGACTGTAAGTGCTGCTGTACTGCATTTGGAGTAATGTTGGTTTAACAGGGTGTGTGTGGATATGGCTGTACTACATGTTTTAATACCTGTCATGTCAGTGCTATGTTTAAGAGGGAAACCCCCATCTGTAGGGTCATCTGCAAACTGGGCAGTGTGTGGTGCCTTTTGTTTCTTGTGTTACCCATAAAGCACCTATCTGTGAACTGCAGAAGGTAGTGTGAGGATTGCAGCCAGTAGATGGTGATAGCCGTGAGAGTTACTGACTTCATATCCCTCATAGGACATATGTTGCAACAAACCCTGTTACACCAGTAAATGTATGAGATTATCATAGCAACATGTCAATATTGGCCCTGTGTTTGTGCCTCCAGCCACAACTCTGTCAACATTTGTACATATGTCATGCAGTAAGAGGTGCATATGTGCTATACACCACATTTATTGACATCATATCTGATACAAGCCAGTGAGATATCAGACTGCTACACATGTTATGTATAGTAGGGGTTATATTTCATGACATAACCTGGACATTCTGTTGTTGTGTGTACAGTACTTAGGTCTATATACTTATGGTGATTGTCAACAGTGTGTGTACTGTTAATATGTACCTTGGCCTGTGTACAGACTGTGGTAGATATCATTGTTCTTGGTCCTGTTCTGTCTGATGTTACATACTGCTCCACTGTATATTACCCTATCAGCTTACATGTTTGTAGGGCCAAACACACACCTCCCATACCACAGACAGGCATCGGACCATGCTGTGTAGTAGCCCAGTATATGTAGGGTTAGTGTGTGAGTGGCATATATGAGGATGGTGATGAACAGATAGTCCACATACTGTAATATTATGCTAGCTTACCATATGTGGCTGTGTTCACAGTGGTTGTGGTTATGCACTTTCACACAGGTGTCTGTTACTCTGTGCTGTGACATGTCTGTAGAGCCTGCTATATATGCAGGTACATGTGTATTCCCCCATATGAAATGTAGGCTAGTGTTGAGCCCTTCTGCCTGTAGCCTGCACAGTGCTTTGTTACATGCCTAGCAGCTTAGTGTACTTACCCAGTGAGACTTCATGTCCAGATACTTGCCAGATGTACTTCTGCTGGGCCACCATAACAGTCATATATGTCAGACAAAGCAGTGGGATGCTGTACAGATGTATGTCACTAACTAGTAGGTAGTATATGGCCATGGCACCTCTGTACCAGCAGTTATTATGTGTCAGGACAGACAGGGGTGTGTGAATGCATAACCTATGGGGTAAATGTATACCAGTAGTTATGTGATATATCCATCTACATGGCTATTAACATCCACATTGTCAGGCTTGGTCCACATGTCTTGGACTAAGGGGTTCTGTGTATACCTCTGGACTGTCCAGAGTATGTCAGACTGTCAACATTGGCCATATCTCTACTGTAGTCCACTAGAGCATTACTATGCTAGCAGTGGTACTGTACTATGATGTCCTGAGGATGTCTGTCAGTAGCCAATGGTGCACATGTTAAAAGCAGATGTGACCTCCCACACACACCATGTCTGTGAAAACAATCCCTATGACAGTAGCAATAGTCTACAAATATACCTGCAATATATACCTGACATCCCCTTGCACTAAGAGGTTGGGACTATTGGGGCCAAGGTAGGGCTCCACTCCATGTTCAGAACATATGGTGAACATATATGTATATATAATTATCCATATATCTATATAGATATATACACATATACATATACATATCGACATACATAGATGTATATGTATATGTATATGTACATATATATATATATATATATATATATATATATATATATATATATATATATAAACACTAAGATATATACATATACAGATCAATATATGTCAACACATATACAGCTAGAGATACATATGCACATATATGTATGGATACATATATATTGACAGTCGTAGGTATATCAGAACAGATATGTATGCACATATAGTTATAGATATCTACATATATGCCAACATGACTAGGCATATTTGTACACATAGGATGTTCATACATATATAGCTATATACATATATATATATATATATATATATATATATATATATACATACACACACACACACACACACACACACACACATGTATATATATATATATATATATATATATATATATATATAGATATATATATAGATATATATGTACATACAGAGAGATGTACACATGGCCATATATATGTTGCACTATACAGTTGCGTATACAGACATATGTATGGGTATGCATGTGTATGTACATGTAGACATATATCGACCTATTTTATATATATATATATATATATATATATATATATATATATATATATATATATATATATATATAAAATACCATATTCCTGTCATGTGTAAACCTCAGGGTTGTGTATACCCTCCCAGATGTATCTCACTGTATGTATCTGCTATGTGTACATTATGATAAAACAACATATGCGATGAAACAGTCATATTAATAACAATGATTACACTATTTTGGAAGTAAAGGCAATTGTCCAATACTACTCAATATGTGTATTGACAGCTATATTGGCAAAACAACAGCTGTCTTCACAGTGGTCACTGCATAATGGTTAAGTATTGCGACTGCAGTGTACAGGGTCCTGGGTGCAAGAGCTGTTCATTTTGTTGCTGGGCAGAGCAAGGGCTGTCAGATACAGAGTGGTTAAGGCAGTTTTGAGCAGCTTTAAGTGGGTTTGCGTGAAGCTAAGTGGTGCAAAGCTATGGGTAAATGATGTGCGGGCGCTTACACAGTGTAGGCTTCGCTTACCAGTGCACAAATCAGCTCAGCTGTTATATTGCAGAAATGTTGATACTTGCTAAGCACAGCTTAGCCCTGGTATCCAGCTCATACCACCCAGTCTGATAACATAGCAGGGTAATGCCATCTGTAATAAGTGTATGTAATGCCATGTACAATACATGCCTATGTGCTGTCATTACAGTAGCAAGGGGTGTGAGTGTCATGTTTGGGACACAGATGTATATGAGGCCTATACAGCACTGTTATCCATGTGAATGTGTTACATACAGGGGTAGTAGCCCAGGGTATGTGTTGTCACATGGGCATGTAGTGTATCATGGCAGTATTAATGTTGACAGTGCTTACCCAGGCAAGAGCAGAGTGCTAAGTGTAGTACTGACAACAGGCACACTTGCAGTCATAGTTGTCAAGTCAAAGTCAAGTCAAATTTTATTTATATAGCACCTTACAGACAAAATATGCCACCAAAGTGCTTTACAAAGTTACAAAAAATAAAATACAAATTCAATCAACATACATTACTAAAAGCCAAATCATAAAAATAAGTCTTAAGATTTGATTTAAAAACTGCCACTGAAGAAGACTGCCGAATATAAAGTGGAAGCTCATTCCAAAGTTTTGGAGCTGCAACAGCAAAAGCTCTATCTCCCCCCGTCTTTAATCGTGACCTTGGGACCTCAAGTAAAGACAAATCTTCTGAGCGAAGTGCCCGAGCAGGGACATAAGGATGCAACATCTCTGACAGATAAATTGGGGTCAACCCCTTTAGGGCTTTAAATACCAATAACAAAATTTTAAAGCGAATTCTATAGAAAACAGGTAACCAGTGTAAGACTGCCAATGTGGGCATAGCATGATCAAATTTACGTTTGCCTTCCAAAAACTTCCCAGCAGCATTTTGAACAAGCTGCAAGCGGGACAAGGCACCCTGACTCACTCCAAATAAAATGGAGTTACAATAATCTAGACGTGAAGTTATAAAAGCATGCACCACAATTTCAAGATCACACTTAGACAAAAAAGGCCTCCCTATTGTATCCCTGGTGTGCTAGCTGAGTCACAGTATATACCCCTTAGTGTGTAATGATCTGACATGTGGAATGTAACTGTAGATTACCGTCTGTACAGCACATGTTAGTGAGGACTTCTGACATGTAGTTATTGCATACATATTGTTGTCAAAGTCTATCTGTCAACACACTCATCCTACTGCATAGCTACTTGCCAAGCTGATGACTGTCAATCCCTGTACAGATGTGCAGATGACAGGTATCCAGCTGTGATATGTACAGGCAACCTAAGCTTGATTGACACTGACATGTCTGCCCAGCTGTGTAAGAAATGGCACATATAGGAGATGTCACCCTGTATGCACCGCATGCCATGGGTATCTCCACTAAAATACCACAGTCAACAGAACATGCTTGGGTACAGGTCTCCATCACAGACATTAACCGTGTGTTGTAATGCATGTTGCATACATGTCAACTTCATCATCTCAGTGGCCATATGCAAGAGGCAGCTGGATAATTGTCTGATGCATGTAATTCTCACCCTGAGGGCACCTCAGTAGTGTCTGTCGATAGATTGCCTATTGCCACCTGGCAGGTGACAAGATACCATTGTACACACAATCCCTAACACGACCCATCTCTCCTTGGACAATAGCTAAGTATACAGCTATGACCACCTGCAGTGATGCATCCCTGTACTGACACATGTGTACATGTGCATGACTGAGTATAGCAGTGTCTGTGTGTTAGCACACCTGTACTTGGGAATTCTATGAGGGCCTTCACAACCAACGCAACACCCATTGCCATAGTCAGTTGTGGCTGCTGCTATATGGGACATTACATGTACCCTGTTATGCCCCTCCCCATACCAGCTACATGAGCCTTGCAGTACCAGCACAACAGTGTTGTACAAATGGGTTGATAGGCATGGGATACCCATTGTGTTCTGGCATGTGTTTGTAGTTGTGCATGTCCATATATTTGTAGGGTACAGCATTCCGAAGCCACATACTCCTACAGCAATACACATTGCCACACAGTAGTACAGATAGTGTTGTTGCTGCCCATAGATGAGGCATGACAATGCATCATCCTACTATGAGTGTGGCATGTGCATTAGATGCATATCCCTGTAGTACCACTGTTGGGGTATACTATGGGTTGTATCACACTCTCGGCCAATGTGTGATGGTGGGTATGGCAGAGTGTCATCATGGGTTTCAGGGAGTACAATATCCACTGGGGTATGTGGGTGCTGTGTACACTGTCATTACACCAAGGTACACCCAATATATGTCCCATGTACCAAGTTATGGTCACCACCGTCAACCATACAGGTAACTGATACCACAATCCAGGCCAGTTATGCATGTGCTGTGTGCAGCCTACCTGTAACAAATTGGACACACAGTCAAGTTAGTTAGCAGCAATAGGCCCTGGTATCTCGGATGTGTTTCTGCCTGTTATGTGTCTGTTAATATGTATATGAAGGTATGTCACACTATGTATTGTCCATATACAACCATTACATCACCCATTAGCATACTGTACATGTCTGGGGCTGTTCTGCAGGTAACATGTAACCTGGGACACACCTTAGCCTAAATGCTGTGTGGTGTGTGCAATGTAAGCCACACACTTCAGTATCTCTACATAGCAAGGTAGGGGTCTAGTCCCAGTGTTGCCAAGTAACAGTGTGCATGAATGTGGATGGGTCTACATCAGGTTGCAGGGTATACATGCCTCAGAGGGTCACCTGTCCATGTGGCACAGACAATAACCATTTTAGTAACCTTTGACATGTGTTCAACTGTACCCCAGATATGTCACAGCCATGGTGTAACCACAGTGCCATACCCCATTGTGGAATATGACTGCAGACCATCCTCGTGCTGACATGTACACCTACAACACAAATGGATAACATTATAGGGACCACAATCAACCAGTGTTACTAACAGCTATAATGCATAATTGCTGGATGGCTACACTACCTGACATATATGCATTACACTTCACTCCTTACAACATGTTACACTGCAGTACTGTGGTACACTGTAGTACAGTCACTGTGTGCATCAGCAGCATATTAGCCTGTCCCTGCATTGATGGCATGGATGACAGGGATGTGGTACAGGTATCATCATATGTAGAGGGCTTCCTTGTGCTGACACACAACACACATGGATAACATTATAGAGACCACAATCAACCAGTGTTACTAACAGCTATAATGCATCATTGCTGGATGGCTACACTACCTGCCATATATGCATTACACTTTACTCCTTAAAACATGTTATACTGCAGTACTGTGGTACACTGTAGTACAGTTACTATGTGTATCAGAACCATATTAGCCTGTCCCTACATTGATGGTATAGATGACAGGGATGTGGCACATGCATCATCATATGCACAGGGCATCCTTGTGCTGACACATGTACACCTACAACACAAATGGATAACATTATAGAGACCACAATCAACCAGTGTTACTAACAGCTATAATGCATCTTTGCTGGATGGCTACACTACCTGCCATATATGCATTACACTTTATTCCTTGCAACATGTTACACTGCAGTACTGTGGTACACTGTAATATAGTCACCATGTGTATGAGAACCATATTAGCCTGTCCCTGAATTGATGGTATGGATGACAGGGATGTGACACAGATATCATCATATGATCAGGGCATCCTTGTGCTGACACATGTACACCTACAACACAAATGGATAACATTATAGAGACCACAATCAACCAGTGTTACTAACAGCTATAACGCATCATTGCTGGATGGCTACACTACTGCCATATATGCATTACACCTTACTCCTTACAACATGTTACACTGCAGTACTGTGGCACACTGTAGTGCAGTCACTGTGTACATCAGAACCATATTAGCCTGTCCCTGCATTGATGGTATGGATGACAAGGATGTGGCACAGGTATCATATGCACAGGGTGTGATGTTGATTTGCCAGAGGCCGAGGGTGGGCTATACATTTGACACCATGTGTGTGGGTGAGGAGTGTACTGCGGTGAGCTGGGCATGGTGCTGTGGTGTGTGTAGGTATGGGGTTGCCCTAGGCGTGTTTGTATAGTGTGTGGGTATGCATGCACACAGTTCTGCCATGTGGCTTTCCTACACAGGTGTTTATGGACAGCTGCAGACCATACCTGACAGGGTGTGCAGTTCACTCCCTCTGGCCATGGACACGTGCACTGTGCCTGCCAGGGGTTCCATGGGCACGTCCAGGTACAGGGCTCAATGTGCTACTCTCACCTGCTGATGACAAATGTCCTCTGGTACCAGGCCCCTCTTGGGACTGGC
The DNA here is from genome assembly GCF_019279795.1 of Protopterus annectens. Taxonomy (NCBI): domain Eukaryota; kingdom Metazoa; phylum Chordata; order Ceratodontiformes; family Protopteridae; genus Protopterus; species Protopterus annectens. The sequence continues at coordinate 1,195,864,114 of NC_056725.1, read as the reverse complement.
CAGGACCACATGCACATGACCTGCTGTGGTGTCGTGTGGACAGCACCCCCCCCCTGCACTGCCAGGGCTGATACTGCCACTACAGGAGCCCCTTGGTGTCCTAGCACATCCATGTTGACTGCCAGCTATTGGTGTTGCTGGCCTACGTCCACGTGGTCTTTGCTGCACCCCCACCACATGTTCATGCATGGACACACCACAGCTGATGAGGGCCATCATCTCACCATGCTGTCTATCCATGAGCTCGGTATAAGCACAGATGGCACCAGACAGTTCATGGATGTTGTCTCTTACAGATGTGAGAGCAGCCCACTACAGCCTCAGGCTCTGTGTGGTGTAATGTTCCATACGTGCCTGCACTGCCATGACAGCCTGAGAAATGCACCTGCTAGTACCAGCTTTGTTGCCTCTGCCAGGAGCATGATGTCCAGCGGCCCTACCACGAGCAACCTGGGACATCTGCCTATGTGGTGCCCTGCCAGACATCCAGCTATGTTTGCTGCAACCGGACACAGTAGGCGTGGTTACCACACTTTCCTGTCCACTGCCACCAAATTCCAGCTGTCTCTCTGCTATGGCCACTGGTGATGGGGTATGTATAGGCACTGCAACTGTGTGCGGGGTTGGGGTCGCTAAAAGGGGGATGTCAAATGATGGTGCAGTGTCAGCCCCTGACAACCCCACCTGTGCCTCAACAGTATTATCATCATCTTTGGTGTCTGTATAGACACCAACATCAGATTGCATGCAGGAAGGATCCTGACCCACCTCACCACATGTGGGGGAAAACAATAAACCCACTTTATAACCTGTACAGCATTGCCTAACAGTATACACGCGCACACACACACACACACACACACACACACACACACACACACACACACACCCCTCCATAATACCTACCTCTCCATGGCTTTACAGACAGTCCCACATATATGTCCATGTGGTACCGCATCCTGCATCACAATTGTTAACATACACACATTGATACCACTCATTAACCTATCAGTCCTCTAAATGCCTACACAAGTGGTCACAACACAAGACCTGTTACTACATTACCTGCCTGACCTGTGTGAAGTGGTTTTAGATGGCCTCTCTGCTGTCATTTGGTATTCACCCTATGTATGTCCGGACATCATGAGCATGGCCACTATATGTGTGGGCTACTATGTTCTATCCATATTATCACACACTGGTGTGTCATGTGTATGTAATGCTCAGTACATGCCAGATATGCTGCTCATTCAGCCTATCATGTGACAACTGTAATATTTGGATGCACTCCCTGGTGTTGACTAATACTTTCCCAATGCATCTGTAGTGCTGCATACGTAGGCTGTAAGTGACCTCTCTGCTGAATGTGATATTAAGGGTGTACCTGGTGTCTACCTTCCCTCTCGATGCCAGTTCCATGCTACATACCATATTATACTATCAGCTGTCCTGTGATTATACACATGACAAGTATTCCTGGTATGTAATGTGGCAGTCCATGTACATGTACTGCATGATCCCAGAGGGAGGTACTGCTATATGAGCACCCCACAATCACGCATGTGCATACATGGACAGCCACACAAACACACACACATGCACACAAGCATCCTACTTGCATCATCCTCCCTCCACTTCACCAGAGTGACCCTACATACAAACTAACTACCCACCAGGATGCACACACAGACATACAGGTGATGTTGCACAATGATAGTACCCACAGTCCTCCTATTACCCCTTTGTCAACATGCATAACATATGGTACCCACCAGTATGCAGTGCAGCTACAGTCAATCTATGCTAGCAACAGTATACATGTGTGTGGTGTATGTGCTGTGTCACTAGGTGAAGCCCCTTCCCCTGGATACCACTGCACCCATGAACATGGCATTTCTGTGCACCTGTTCTGCACCCTGCCATGTACTGTGCACCACACCTCACAGGTGTACAGCCCATTGTTGAATGTGTACTACTCTGTCAGGTATGTCAGCTTTAATGCCCACAGCCCCTATGTTTTCCAGCAACACATACCTGGTATGATATGTGGACAGATGTCATTTGCGAATGCCTGATGTCTGATGCACAGCTCTCAACATCAGCGGACCATGTATGACCAATCCAATACTCTTACACTGACAACCATCAGAGCATACCATGGCTATGGGGGGTGTACACACCCTTATTGATATGATGCACCCATCCTTGATCTGCCATGAGACCACATCACCGCATATCTTAGCAGTACATGAGCCCGATATGTGCATATATCCTGTACTTTCACATGCAGTGTCTACAGAATGTGTTAGGTGTGCAGATGCTGACCACGATGCATACACACCATGTGGGCATATGTGTGCACACCCTTATCATGATGGTTCATCACACCTGTTGTGTGTACTACAGCAGTCACTACTCCTGGCATGGGCATACCAGCTTGGGCCATCTGCATTTGCCAGTGTATGTTCAGTCTGCCCTACACATGTCCTTCTATTTTGCATGATTGCAAGGTCTACTTATGTGCACATCCCTTGGTGTTCACACACTGCCGTCACTATTGCTGTGGGGATAGGGTTATAATGCCACAGGTCCTGAACCTGACTATGTGCAGATACAGTCATTCTTAGCATCCTTAGGAGCCCTGCTGCAGTGCACTGGTGTATCATGCTGATGCCACTCTCCCCTTCTTCAGCCTTTTTGCAGATGCATGACAAGTAAGCCCTACACGTGTCACTTTGCAGTGTCCCATACACTGAACATCACATGTTACAGCCTAGTCCTAGCTGAGAATGTGGACCACTGTAATTCCTTATGCCACAGTGTAACTCTGCAGCAGTTGCCATCGTCCTGCATGTATATACATTGGTGTTGCACTGTATATGGGTGTTGTTCCAAACATGTCCCTACTGTAGGCTATGTCTCCCTCCATTATGTTACTCCCTGTGGACACATTCCACAATGACAGGATGTTAGTCATCATGCAGGTGTCTGACATACCCTTCCAATACCCCATCACAGTCACCCCTGTGATGCCATGCATTTCACAGGAACAATAAGTGCACATGTACAGCATGCATTCTGGGTAGGTGTGTTAGTTGTGTGCATGGCATATACCATAGCCATTACATGCCCGGTGTATTGGCAAGCATCTACATAAACCATACTCACCAGCTAGAGGCTGCTTCCTTGGTGGTATCCCAGATGGACCTACATAAGAGGGTGAGAGATACAAAGTCAGTGGACACAACTGTGGCAGTGCTACAGGGTTGGTGCAGTATTACAATACATCAACAGTACATTTCCATAATACTACCACATATGGGCATCTGTTTATCACTACTATGCAGCAACACAATATATCTATGACATGTCAGATATGCATGATCTACCTGTACTGATGCGGATGTATATGCAACAGTGGTTTACAGATGTGCCCTGTGGCCTTACGTGCAGTCTCCTCGGCCGGTGTGTGGGTGGCACCCACCTCCACAAAGGTGTCTGGTGGTTAGTGTGTGGCTGTATGGGCAGGTGCCACGAGGCTGGCCAGAAGCTCCTCCACACGTGTCAGGGGGGATGGATGGCATGGCCCCCCCATGGCGAGATGATCCCCCTGGACTGCAGCAGCACACTGACAGGCATTGCAAAGCAGGTCAGAACAATGATGCTGGACCTGCTCATAACTGCGGTTGTGAAGTCCGACATCATTCATTCTGTGGACTAGGTCATTCCACAGGGTAGTCCACTCCTGCTGATCATGGGCAGCCCGGCCAAACAAGGTTGCATAGTGATGAATTAGTCCATCCAGCTGGATGTCATTTTCCGCTGCTGAGTAGGCTGACAGCCTTGCATGAGACATCATGCCTGAAAGACAAAAAGATGGACACAGGTGTGAGCAGATCATGCAGCAAGGTTACCACAGTTCTTAATACACATCACTGTCACCCCCCACCATATCAATGACAACAAACTGTACACACATCTCAATAGGTATGGCTACAACATACCTACCAGTGGGGCAGATTGTACTGTACCATGCTTTGTGCAATGTGTTCGTATCCATGTTCCCTGTCTGGACACTATCATTGCTGGCCTGTTACAGACTGTTTACCTGCATGTCATTGTCAGGGCCACAATGGGTCCATATATGCCTGTGGTATGCCTGTTATGTGTGTGCTGCACATCTGACATACTGTGTTATTGTGGTTATCTATGCATGCTGTTGGACATGTTCTGGGATTGTGTAGACTATTACTACCAACATATGTTCTATGTCAGTGACACAATAGCATGTATATGTACTATTGGCCAGCAGAACCACCTCTCTAAACTCATCTGGCCATGTTACCCAGCCACATCACGTGTGTCCCAACCTGGGGCCTCCTCATGTACTGGTCCAGCAATACTGTCAGGTGGAACCAACCCAGAGGATGTTATCCCCCCTGGGGGCACACACAGACATGTTCCTGCTCCTGCAGTCAAGTCCAGGGTCTGTTCCATAACAGGCTCCACAGACACATGTGGGATGTGCTACATCACTCTGAGGGCACCCAGTACACATTCACAGCGCCAACAAGTTCCTCTTGTTCAGCCTCCAGGCCGGGCACCTTCAGGACGTGGACTGCTGTTGTGAGTAGCAGTAGGTTGGAGGCTTGTTCCCAATGTGTCCATATTGGAGCCCATGGGCCGTCCACATTACAGAACATACACACCATCCAGGGTGTTTACCCACCACATGTGTTACATACCACCCCTGTACTCTGTCCTCTATACCTACCAACCCTGACCACCTCCACAACAATACCTGCCATACTTCCCCATATTCCCATTCCATAATTCACAAACAAGGGCAATGTGGTCCCAACAAGAGGTTCACATGTGACATACCCATCCAAGTTGCACACACTGACAGCTGTAGATATCTGTGTGTATTGCTATGTGTGCTGTTTCCTCACACATAGCATGGAGTACTGTGGTAGTCATATAGGGGACATGCATTTACAAACATACATATATGTTTGCGTGTGTGTTTGTACTTATGTAGACATGTGCATATAGGTATATATCTATATATGTGTAGATATATGTGATGCATATATGTGCTCATATATATGTCTACACATGGGTATCTGTATATTTGAGGACATACATGTAGCTATATATATATATATATATATATATATATATATATATATATATATATATATATATATATATATATATATATATATATATGATATATTATCTATGTGTATGTATGTACACATATGCATATCTATATATATGGGGTACATGCAGACATTAGGTCCACAATCTCATAACACATTCCTGAACAGCTGAACTATTCTGCCTTGCTACAACACAGACAGGTGCCACATATGGACACAGCCTGACATTAGGGGGGTATATGTAGGGCCAAAGTGCAGGTAACCCTATTACACACCTATGGCATTCCTGCATGCTACAATACAGACTAACCTGAGTATCCTGCAAGGGGTGGGCTGTGGATCTCATGTGTCCATCATAATGGCATTACTTCCACTACCAGCTATTGGCCACATAATAAACATACTTCCCATTACATAACACACACTATGATGGCTTACATCTTATCAGTCAGTGCTGCTCTGCATGGTTGTGGGCTATGGCTCACTACCCACAGGGACGGACTCTATTGTTCTTAGTTGTTCAGCTGAACATCATTACAATAACAATGCCTGAAGGCACATATAAAGCATTCCACATCATCTATCTCATTATTATGAACCAAGTGCTATGGTCAATTACATACATATATACTTCACATTCCTGTTCTGGGACTGCAGATTAGAGTGTTTGGTATTTTTCTTTTTTGTTTCCTTATATGCTCTCTCTCTCTCTCTCTCTCTCTCTCTATCTCACTCTAGGTCTCTCTCCAGTAAATGGAATGAGCTACTTTGCATAGATTGCAGCATGGAATTTGTTGGTAGTGCACATGATCGGGTGATGGCCTCTGCACCAGTCAGTGTCCTCCACTTGCTACCTGCATGCAGCATGCTGTGTAGTACTTCCAATTACCACTGCCATGGCAACCAACTACTATAAATCCCTATATCATGTGGGTGTGGTCCCTTTGCCTTTCCTGTATGATGGACTTCCTTCCTGTGTGTGGGCATCAGTGTTACAGACAAAAAGTAGCAATACCTCTTACAGGAGAACCTGCACACTCAGGCCAGCTACATATTTGTAGGAGGTTGCAGATCTACAGACAGAGTATGAGTAGAGTTGTATGCATTGTATAGCACTGGTGTTACAGGGTTTGTGTGTACATACTAGTTTAACTTGGAATGCAGTCTATCTGCATAGCTCTCAACTGTGGGCCTATCCTCTTGATGGCCAGAGGTGTGCCTATTATATTTTGTCTGTCCACCATAGAGGTCTTGTGTCAGATATATCACTGGCAGTGTGTGTGTGTATGTGTTGAGTGCTATCAGTACATGGCTACATCCATTTCTGTTTCTAACTTCATATTCCTGACTAAGGGTATGTTGCAGACTTTTCTGTAACACCAGTGACTTACATAGTGTATGACAATAGTTTTACACATATGGGCCTGTGTTCCATCCTCTGTCCTCCACCTACATACCAGGCTTTGGACATATGACATGCTGTCAGGGGTTGTTCTGTAGTGGCCTGTGAGTATGTTATGCTGCCATTCCTATCATCAGTCCACTGCTGCTGTGTCCCCCACATATACTGTGGGGTTAGGGCCATATATGTGTGGGCTTCACCTACACAATACATGTGTGCCCTTATGCACTCCAGAGGCATATGTAACAATGGTATATGGCCCTGTATTATTGAGTCTGGGGGGATGCACCATAACTAACCTAGGCTGTTACAACATTTGGGGGTATCAGGGGTAAGCTGCCTTAAGGTATCTGGATGTACATTACCATACAATCTACCTTGTGTAAATGCAGGCCTACTGCCTCCTGCCATACAGACTGTTCTGTTTGTCAGTGTGTTTGTGATGGTGTCAGTTATGCCTTGTTATGTAAAAGATACATCCCATTTTAAACTGAGGTCTTTACCCCCTAGGAATTGTGTACAGGGTGTAGATAGAGGCTGCTGGACTATACATCTGCATTACTTACTGTTGATTGTTTGGTATCCTGTGGCCAAGTCTGTCTTTACTATTGTACTACTTGAAGGCCTTGGCCTGGACAGTAACATACAGGCTACTGTATTAGTATAACTGTTTCCCAGTTGCATTACTCTGTTTATATGGATGTCAGTGTATAAACAGCTATATGGCATGGCTTATACAACTGTAATAGTACACAAATAAAGCTTTCCCATGTATGCAAACCTGTGTGTGGTGTTATATCCTTTGACCTCTCTGTGGGTATATGTTGCAGGCAACGATTGTCATTTGTATGGGTGGTTCATACGGTGTCCAATTGGTAAGCTGGTAACTGTAGGCATAGTGGCTGTTCCATATTGCGTGCACCTTCTCCATATATATCGTCCCATACATATCTCTGTGTGTGCATGTGTAGTTACATATATATATATATATATATATATATATATATATATATATATATATATACATAAATGTGTCTGTGTATATGTATCCCAGGGATGTTGATTGCTTCCACTTTGTACATTCCCTATGGGAGCCAGATTGTACTGCATGATATGTTACTGATACCAGCCTGACATCATACAGGTGGGATGGAGTACTGTTAACATCTTGTGCCCATGTCATGTCAGGTCCTGGTTATGGGATCTGCAACAGCTGGTAGTGTATTGCAGGGCATATGTGTTTGGCTGTGAGGAGGGAAATACCTATTCATACAAGACGTATGTTGTTTGTTGCCTCTCAACCCTATTAATGGTGCATGTGGACATATATGTTTTTGTTATGTTCCCATTTTTATCTACAGATGTATGTCTGTATATATTTATATATATATATATATATATATATATATATATATATATATATATATATATATATATATATATATATATCTGCTTACACACACACATATATATAATATTGCTGTACATATATATATATATATATATATATAGATGTAAACATATATGTCTATAGATGTATGCATATGTATGTGTGTGTGTGTGTGTGTGTGTGTGTGTGTGTGTGTATATATATATATATATATATATATATATATATATATATATATATATATATATATATACATATATAGAAATGTATATATCTATTTAGATATTAATATATGTACATACACACACACACACACACACACACACACACACACACACACACACACACACACACACACACACACACACATTTACATGTTTAAATACATTTCCTGTACTGTTGAATGACTGGGCTGGATGATATGTTTGTGAAAACATCAGGGTTTTGTATATCTGACATGGCTTAGTGGTAAATCGCTTTGTTGTGCAGGGTCCTGAGTTTGAGCCTTGCAGGTGCTGTTTATTTTGTTGCTGGGCAGAAGAAGGGCCATTGAATACAGAGTGATTAAGGCACTTTTAAGCAGTTGTAAGCAGGTTTGCGTGGGTGTGAGCTGAGGTAGGCACTGATAACTTCCGGTTACAGTTTCTTATACTCAGCTTCTAAATTACTTAACCTGTGTAGGCATTGCTTACCTCTGCACAAACAAGCTTAAACCTGCTTACTGCTGCTTAAAAGTGCTTACTCCTGATTACCCCCACGCTAATTTCTTTAAAAGAAAAGAAAAAAGGGTTGATAGGAAAGTGGAGAAAAAGGGGCACAGAGAGGGAAAGACAGTAGGGTAAATAGCTAGGGATGTGTAGGAGGGTGTAGGGAAGGTCCATAGCTACCCATTTCTTCTACAGCAACAGCTGTGCATATACACTGACTTTGGAGGTAGATTTGGACACTCAAACCCCTGAGAGATGTGTGAGGACAACATTAATATGTTGCGATGCCAATTAGACCAGATTACATCTGTCCAGTGGACACTTGTGCAAAATGGACAGCTATGTATGGGGCAATATTTTATTTTTGGGAACAGATTACCCTTTTTTTTAGGTGAAAGTGGGATGTTGGGGAGGGATAGTATTTGTATTTGGGGAGTTAGGTTGGGTAGGTTAACAAACAAGACAAACAATATGCATACAGGTGTGGTATATGACACATGTGGGGGTAAACACCTTGATGGGGAGGGGTGTTGGGAAACCAGAAGCCCATGAGCCCCCTAGTGGAAACAGTTGGACTGAGATCCCCACCCATGGACAGTCATCACTGCACCTTCACAGCCCCAAAGGTGGCTGTGCTGGAGGCTGAGTCGGAGAGCCAGGCCGACCCTCTATTCACAAGATGTGGCCCTCGAGCTGGCATAGAAGCTCTCCAAACTGCTGATGGTGCTCCCTACACACCACAACCTGGACATGGTGACATGTGACAAGTTCCTGTCTGCTCCCACTCCCAGGGGGAGGTGAGCCCCATCCCCTGAGGCGGTTCCACCCAAATGTGGTGCAGGACCAACGGACGAGGAGGTCCTGGGTTGGGCCCCAGATGTGCTGATGCCTGGTGTCATGACCAGCTGAGGTGGGACAGGTAGGTCCGCCAGGACCCGCATTCCCATACGTGCTATGGTGTTTATGGTGTATCAACATATGTGGGTTAGGAATAGTTAAGACATTCCAGGGTTAGGTATAACAGTATGGATAGATATTCTCATTAATCCAGACACCAGATACGGAATAGTTGCATAGCAAACGGAACACATGCATATACGGGACCACAGTGCTAATAACAACAGCATGCAGGTACATTGATGGTGCTATGCCACCAGTGTTAGAGTATTTCAATATAGCACATGCATGGAAACAGATTTAAATAATTATCAACCAATGGGACATATGTCCCAATAGAACAGTGAAGTCATTACATACCAGTTGAGGTGGGTATGTAGTATATTGTTGGAGATATGGTGGGGGAGAGAAAGATGTCAATTAACAACTAGTATATTCCTGTAGTCCACATTACTTTCCTAGTCAGTGCTGTTATCTGTACTTTACATGTATTACTACACTACCCTATAGCCTTAGTTTGGACAGTGATATGGCTGTTGTCATCTTTATACATGAACTGGTTTTACCTGCATTATACACCTCTTACCTGGTATACCTGTGGGGGAAATGTTTGTTAACACTAACTAACTGTTTCTACACATACTCCCAGATTCCAGGTTGACGTTGTGCACATAGCTGTCCATCTCTTTCTGCACATATTCTGGCCATGTCTTGACCACATGCAGGTGAACCGGGACATATCTAGACTATTGCCCTCTTCAACCTTTAGTGACTTACCGACTGTTATATAGGCTTTCCTACACAGTGATATTATGTAGCACAGTGTGGCTGACAGTGAACAGTGATACCTTATTATTCAGAGCAACTGCAACACTCACAATTCCATACAATACCAGACTAAACAGTATCAGTACAATGTATCAAGTTTTTTATTTCTCGGCACAGTGTTCGTATCTGATGTACTTGTGGAGGCAATGTTTGTTAGCACTACCTGAATTTTGCCACTCAAAGTACCAGGTTACACATTAGTATTATGCACATACAACTCACTCTGTTACTGTACACAGCTTGACAACATGGGGGTGTAGATAGGACCTACTTGGCTTATTACTCTCATAACAGTTTCAGGAGCTGCTAGAGTGACAGGTTTGTTCTCATAGATGTGTGACAATCAGTTGTATTCCCTCTTTGCTGGCTACACATCTGGGATCATCCCATAGACTACCCCGGGGGACAGGGCACAGGCATCAGATATGGGCCCATATATTGGACATTCTGGTCTTATCTGTACAGTTGTGGGGTATGATTCTGTATGCAGCCTACTTCCACTCCCAGGATTCAAACCGTGGCTGTGTCTGCTACAACTTAAACACTGTCCATCAGAGTTGCGTGTGCTATATTGATATTGCTGTGTATCTCCTATCTGCTTGTTGTCTTATAATTCTCCTGTGGTTTGGCATTCTGACCTTGTATTACAACATTCTTATACAGGATTTCCTAGACAGTTATATTTTGTAGGACAGTGTGGGTGACAGTGATGAGTAATACCTTATTATTCAGAGCAACTGCATCAGTCACAATGCCATACAATACCAAAGTAACCAGTACTAGCACAGGGTATCATTCTTGTATTTCTGGGCACAGTATTGGTATCTGACAGACCTGTGGGAGAAATGTTAGTTAGCACTACCTGAATGTTGCCACACACAGTACCAGATTCCACATTACTATTATGCACATACATCTCACTCTGTTACTGTACACACTCTGGCCACAGCTTGACAACATGGCGGTGTAAATGGGACATACGTGGCTTCTTACTCTCATAAGGTTTTGGGGAGTTGCTAGTGTGCCAGCTTTTTTCTCATAAATGTGTGTCAATCAATTGTATTTCCTGTTTGCTGCCTATACATCTGGGATCATCCCACTGATTTTCCAGGGGGACAGGTTGGCAGGCAACATATATGGGCCACTTTATTGGACATTCTGGACATATCTGTACAGTTGTGGGGTATGATTCTGTATGCAAACTACTACCACTGCCAGGATTCAAACCATGGCTGTGTGTGCTAAAAATGCAACAGTTCACATCTGAGTTGGATATGCTATTTGGATTTTGTTGTCTGCCTTTTTACTCTTTTCTGTCTATGTGTCCCTCGGTTGTACTAAATGGCCTCTGGGGATTACACCAGTCATATACAGGCATTCCTACACATTCTATTTATGGTGCACAGTGTGGGTAACAGTGAGTAATACAACAGTACTATTACGTGACTGCAAATCTACATTACCATATGATACCAGCATATACACATGCAGTCCAGCAGTTAGACCTTTATTGTCAGGCTATTACACTTTTATTTACATACAGACTATATGAGACTCTTCCTGCCATATTCTCTGGTGTATGCAGTACTTGCCTTAAACAATACAGGTTTTATACAGTCAATTAATTTACTAATACTTTTAGATTTATTTCCTATGACAGTACATGCAAGAGTATTACTGACATGCCTCATGTCGCAACCTCTCCAGGTGACTTCCATGGGCCTCCTGGTTCATGGCCCACTCACTTGCAGCTGTGGAGGACATAAGAGGAATATTTAGCCATACCTATCCATGATATACTTGAGCTGGCAATTATTACACACATAGTGGAGTGATACTTACACACAGCTGGGATAGCCCCTGACATTCTAGCCTCTTGGATCCACTGCTCCAAGAGGTTCCCTTTATGCTGCTTCAGGTCAGCATAGTGATGCCCGGGGTATGCTAGTGGCACTGGTGAGGTCACGGGTGAGACGGTCACAGCCTTCCGCCTTATATTGAGACCCTGGTACTGGCTCCACAGAAGTCTCTGCTCATGGTCTTTGACAAGGAGTCCTGCCATGACTCTGGACTCCTGGATGCACCAGCACTGCACCCGGAAGTGCACACCTTCTCCCCTTTCTGCCATTGTGTCTGCAAGGGGAAGCTACAACCAGTTATGAGATGTTCCCACCTGTTGGGTTAAGTTGGGCCAATTTCCAGCACTTTTCCATGATTGGCCAGTTTTGAAAAGGCTAGGCTATAGGCAAACCTGCTTATCTAAGGTTGGCATTGTTTAAAGGGGTATACCACTGGGCACATTGAGTTAGCTGGCCTACATATTGCTTATGCCTCCTAAGCTGGCCTGTACAATGCTTAGTGTTGCTTACATTAGACTTTGCATTATATTTTCTTTTTGGCAATGATTTATTATTCATTACATCTTGTTTATATGCCTGGTATCCATGATTCATGTGTATGTACACTGTATGGGGTCCTTGTGTTTTATTGGGGACTTCAACACTCTATTACAATTATACCTCACATCTGGGCTCACTGCTGTTCTCCAGTTCACATATCTATGTTATGTGGTGGGTTATAGAACATATGACTGTATACTGATTCCTTTCACAAGTTCAGTTTGATTTTATTATAGTGAGGACTTGCTTGCTGATACCTCATTCTTCTGAACTGCTGTGATGGCTTGGTGGTTAACTACTGTGACTATAGTATATAGGGTCCTGGGTTTAAGACCTGCAAAGCTGTTTGTTTTATTGTTGGGCATAACAAGGGCCATTGGATACAGAGTGATTAAGGCACTTTTGAGCAGTTGTAAGTGCGTTTGCTTGGGTTTGCGTGAGGGTAAGCAATGCTAACCTCTGGTTAAATATGCTTACAGAGAGTTAGCTTCAATATTGCTTAACCTGTGTGCGCATTGCTTACCCCCATGCAAACGGGCTTAAACTCACTTACTAATGCTTAAATATGCTTACTACTGCTTATTGGTGCTTACATTTGCTTACTAGTGCTTACTCCCACTTACAATTGCACTGATTTAGACAGTAGTACCTAATGGTTCTTGGGAAGGTGGGAGATTTGGAAGCTGTATGGAGTTGTCATTCATTACACATTTTACCTTCCATTTGTATCCATGATTCCTGTGTACATATAATGTATGGGGCACATGTGCTTATCTGTGGACTTTGCAACATTATGACACTAACACCTCACATCTGCATTTAATGCAGTACTCCAGTTTACAAATATATGTTATTTAGTAGGTTATGCAACTAAAATATTGGTCATAACGTGATTTGCCATGGCAAATGGAATGTGCTGCAGTGGGACTCGAACCGGGAATGCCTGCTCTGCCCACTACACTATTGTTATACTGCTTCATTTGCATATATCTTCCTTGTTATCCTCTTCAGCCATTTAAGCTGCATTAACAGTAGCTAAGCGATGGGCAAGCCCGCGCACCTACTGTTAGTTTTAATCAGATTCATAATAAAAGAAAAGGTTTATTTGACTTGTATTTACTATTGCTGTTTTACATGCGGGGGGATGTTGCTGGGGATATGCAGACACCTATTAGCAATCTCGCTCACTCCTTTGGCCTTTCTGCTGTTCTTCATTGTGGGGTCATATATATTCTGAAAGCTCTGCTCTCAGACATGCCCCCTGCACTCTTACATGCTCTGTGTAAGATTAGAAACTCAGACAGTGCGCTTTCATTAATATGCATGGCGCGCTGCTGTCCTGCCCCTAAACGGCCACTTCCATGCAGGATAAAGTTAGTCCTGCATGGAAGATTAGTAAATCCGGGGAAGAGCTATTAACTTTTTAACTGAAAGTTGAAAAGACACTCCCCAGGATTCACTAATCCTCCTTGTAAGACTAAATAAGTCTTACATGGAAACTGCAGCCTAAGAGTAAGACGTCAGCGCACCATGCATATTCATGAGGGCGCACTGACTCAACTCTAAAACATGGAGCATGTATGAGTGCAGAGGGCGTGTCAGACTGCTGAGCAGTCCAAAAATCCATGCCCCTGCAAGTCCCTCAATCGTCAAATGTCAACTGAGATGAGCGAGTCTGCTCAAATGTGTACATACCCAACACTACACTCCCCCACATTCTAAACCCCTGTACAATTATAAAATGTAAAACTCTTATTTTTTTTTTATTATTCCCAAAATAGCTGCCCATATTTGCTCGGGCTTGCCCATTGCATAGCTACAGTTAGCAGTTTAGACATTGAAGAGGATAATAAGAAACTTATATGCAAATTAAGCCAAACAGCGTAGTGGTAGAGCCTTTGCACAAAGAAAAGGCATTCCCAGTTCGAGTCCCTCCACTCCCCTTTTATTTTCTGTAGGAAATCTGTATAGAAAAATAATTCCTGACATTTTATCTTTTAAATTTTAGTAAAAAGCATTGAAATGGCCTATGTAGTAGTGAACAATATTTTATATATATATATATATATATATATATATATATATATATATATATATATATATATATATATATATATATATATAAGAAGGTGAATTGGTTATGCATACTGATGAATGCATAAGTAATGTATCTTAAGCAATGTGAAGCATTGCTAAGCAAAGTTTACCAGTATTAAGCACATTTAAGTATAATTGCTCATAGCTTAGCACAGCTTTAACTAGCGCAATGGCTTTGCACATAGCTGCACATCGCGCCAACTAGCGCAAACAAAACATGTTTGTGCATAGCTGTGCACCGCGCTAACTAGCAATGTTGGGCAATGTAGGGCAACGTCGAGCAACGTAGAGCAACGTTGGGCAAAGTTGAGCAAAGTCGGCTAAACACAGCCACACCTCCTAGCTGGTCTGGCCAATAGTAAAATAAAAAGCGATGACAGGCCTCGAACCCGGGATACTGTGCACCATAATCACAGTATTGAACCACTAAGCCATGACAGCTTTTGATATTCATGCACTGTCAACACACACACACACACATACATATTAATAAAAGTTTACCCAGTGCTAAGCAGGTGTGCTTTCAGCTGAGATTTTTCAAAAGCGGCCAATCACAAATAAGTGTAGGAAATTAGACATATTTAAGCTCCATAAGTGGGAATACTTGCCATAACTGGTTGTAGCTCCCATCTGCAGGCAGCATGGCTGGTGTTGGAGAGGGCTCTCACTTTCGAGCGTAACGGTGGGGCATTGAGGAGTCAAAAGTAATGGTTTGGCTCCTCGTCCATAATCATGATGCCAGACTCCTGCAGGGCCAGTTCCAGGGCACTGAATACAAAGCAGAAGCCTGGAACCATCTAGCACATGATCTCACCAGTGCCACAGGCATCCCTCGGACTGGTGAGCAGGTCAGACACCACTACTCGGACCTGAAGGGACGCAAGGAGGACCGACTGAACCAGTGGATACAGGAGGCCTGTGGGATGCAAAATGCCCCACTACTGAGTAGGTAGCCATGGAATGAAGTATGTAAGAATTGCTATTGTAGTTGATATTATGGATAGGTTAATGTCTCAATATCACATCATTTACTTCACAGCTGCAGGTGTCCATGCTGTGAATCAGCAAGCCTATGCAGATAGGCTGCTAAGGCTGCGCCACCAGGCAGGTTAGTAATTATTCTCCATGTATTGTTATATAAAATAAGTGAGTGAGCCTGAAAAAAAGTTTTGTAGCCCAATAATAAAAGTATAATAAATCTTGAATAACTTTTCTGCATGTACTCTTATGTAGAATAAGTGAGAGAGCCTGAAAAAGAGTGTTGTAACCCATTAATAAAGGTATAATATGTCTTGAATAAGTCTTCCGCATGCACTGTAATATCAAATAAATGAGAGAGCCTCTAGAAAAGTGTGTAATGTAATTAATAAAGGTATAATTCCTGGAGTGTGTCCGTGTCACTTTCTTCGATATGTTATTGTACCCTTGCAGTATAGAAATAGTACTGTTGTATTAAGCGCTATCAACCCACACTTGGGTAGGCTCATATAAAGTGGATGAAGGGAGTGCCAGTAGCTGTTAAGCATAGATACAGTCCTCAACTGTTAGTTCATGGCTGGCATGTATAGGTAAATCTGGCACATGAGTAGCTTGTTATTGTGTTCCCCAGAAATGTCAGTGTACTGACAGAAATGTAGGGGGCTGTTAAAATATAACTGATAATGTCACCTGAACACATCTAGATACCTAGATATATAAATATAAATAAAATATATAAATACGTAGCAGTAACATCTGCATCCTGGACAGTTTGTATGTCATATACAGGTCAGGTATATAAGGAACTAGCAAAACCCATTTCACAATTTAACGGACATTGCCTAGAGCAATAATACATGTAGGGGATATATACCTGCAGTCAATAGGAATGTAGTGTAAACTATAAGTACATATAAGTTGTTAATGGTGGTATCTTTTTACACCCTACTGTATGTGCATACACAATGCAATTCCACACCTCAATGGGTATGTCTAATCTCAAAACATTTGTTGGGACATATGTCCTATTGGTTTATAAATATCTGCATTTACTTTGATGCATGTGCCCTGTTCAAATACCACAGTCTTGGTGGTCTGTTGCCACCAATCAATCCTTCATGCTGTTGGAATGTCCACTGTTGTTCTATATATGCATGTGTTATGCTTGCTGTTCAACTGTTGGAACTCTGGTGTGTTGGGTTAATGGGAATACTACTGCATACTGTTACAACTAATTTGGAATGCTGTTGGCTGTTACCAACCCATATTGTCATTAAATCCTCCTAAACATAGAACGTATGGGAAGGCTGGTCCCAGCGGACCCACCTGTCCCACCTCAGTTGACGATGGCACCTGGCACCAGCAGGTCCAGTGCCCAGCCCGGGACCTCCTCCTCTGTTGGCCCTTTGCCACCTTTGGGTGGAAGCGCTGCAGGGGATGGGGCTCTCCTCCCCATGCAAGTGTGGCCAGAGGAAGGTCACCTATCACCCTCCGAACGGTCTGGGCTGTGGTGCGTAGGGAGATCAAGCAGTTCAGTCGCTGATCCTGTACGCCAGCTTGAGGCACATGTGGAGCGACTCATGGGTGAGCCTGTCCCTCCTACACAGCCCCCAGCAAAGCCACCCTCTGGGCTGTGAAGGTGCAGTGGTGACTGCCCATGGGTGGGGATCTCAGTTCCACAGTTGCCATCTGTGAGATCATGGGCTTGCGATTTCCAAACATCCTTCCCCGTCAGTGGTGGTTCATCCACCACATGTGTCATATTCCACCCCTGTATGCATCTTGTTTGTCTTGTCTGTTTACCTCCCCAACCTACCTCCCCAAATATACCTACTTCCCCTACCCCACATTCCACTTTCACCTGAAAAAAAAAGGGCAATCTGCTCCCAAAAAACAAATTACGCCCCATACATAGCTGCCCATTTTGCACACATGTCCGCTGGACACATCAACTGGTATTTAATTGGCAGTACAGCATACTTTGTTTTCCTCACCCCTCTCTCAGGGGTGGAAGGTTTCAAATTTCCCACCAAATTTCTAGCATATGCACAGCTGTTGCTGTTAAAGAAATGGGCAGCTATGGACTTTCCCTACACCCATCCTGCACATCCTGAGCTGTTTTCCCTACTGTCTTTCCCTCTTTGTGCCCCTTTTTCACCACTTTCCTATCTCCCATTTTCTTTTCTTTCAAAGAAATGAGCGCGGGGGTTAGTGGGAGTAAGCACTTTTAAGCAGTAGTTAGGTTTGTGCGAGTATGCGCTTGTGAGCACTTAGCTAAGTATTGCTAAGCTTTGCGCAAACCCGCGCAAACCCGCTTACAACTGCTTTAAAGTGCCTTAGTCACCCTGCATGTGAGCGCCCTTATTCTGCTCAGCAGCAAAATAAAACACCTCTGTCAGTCCCGAACCCCGGACCTTGGACACACTAGACTGCATGAAGTACCACTAAGCTACAGTACATATACAGCAGGTTGTTGCTGAAATAGATATATCATGCATCAGAATGAGTGAATGTAAAGGAAAGATAGGAATGCCATAACACAAAACCTGTTCTGTGGAACTTTATCAGCAGTTGTTGTGGAATTGCATTACATGACTGTGATAACAGAACCAACCATTCTAGCAGTAAATAATGTTACAGCAGTACTTTACAACCCCCACACAGTATCAAAGCAGGACAATCTCCACACAAAAGTACAAAACACCTGTGTGTTCAGAGTCCAGCAAGGATGTAGGTAGGCATACTCAGTACTGGAATTGTCCAGTTTTCTTGAGCATCTTGTGCTAATGTCAACAATAAAATAGCACAAACTGTGCAGAGGTGAGTACATTAATATTCACAGTATAGCAGTTCACAAACAGTTCATGTGCCAAATGAATACATCTCAATAACTACTTATGTATGACAGCTAATTGTATAAGTAGAAAATAAACTACATAATCCCATGTATCTTGTGTTAGCATTTGTAGGGGTGAGTACAATTCTACACTGACAACTGTGTACTGGAAGTGGCAATATTCAGGTCTGAGTACATCATTCAAATCACTGGCTACACCCCTAGCTTCAGATATAAGAAGTATACCAACCTTCTGACTTACACAACGGTGTCCACTGCAAACAAGCATGGGCCCCACTTTGGAAAGCTGAAAGGGCTATGCCTACCTGACTTAGCAATTTATAGCATTGGGTTGCAATGACAGTGAGTACTGCAATTACCACACAGCAGGCTGCATGCAATTACCAAATGGTGGCCACTAATTGGTGCAGAGGCCATCACATGCACATGTGCAGATACCTATAAAAGCAGGCTGTACTTGCTGTCCACACATGCAATCATTTCATTGCAGCTATGGAGAGAGAGAAAGTGAGAGAGAGAGAGAGACAGACAGACAGACAGACACCGACATCTACATCAACATCTACAGCAACAGTAACAGAAAAAAATATATATTAAAAAAAACACGGAACTGAAAAATACAAACACATACAAAGGAAAGGTATGTAACTGATATGTATTTACTGGCATGTAGTAGATGTTTTTGAAGCATACTCTACATACTTTGAATCATCCATATGTGGCAGCAGTACGTATCTATGCACAGATGCCCTGTATAACTACTGCCATGGACAAATCAGTGTGTAGCTCTGTACAGTGGGATATAACTGTGACATATGTAGCTCAGCATTAAATGTCAAACATCTGATCCATGTTATCTGTGTTCTGTACAGTAGTGTGTACAATGGCTGTTTGGGGGAGTAGCGCATACAGCTATATAAACATGGATGTGACAGAGTAACAAATGCATGATAGTTATATTAACGTGTAGCTTAGCATTGGCAACTGCTGTACCAGGCTAGTATGCTAATCTAGCATTTGCAGCTATATATACACCCTCTAATATTACTGTGTGCTCACATGTGACACCTGTTCATGTTGCAGCAAGGCCCAACAGGTCAGCCGTGAGGTCCACAGACTTACAACAGTGTGGACCTTGTGTGTGTATGGCACACACATATGGAGAGATCTGTCTGTGTCAGATATATTAGCATCTGTACATGTGCATAGGACAAGGGACATACTGCAACTGTCTGTGAAGGGTGGACATATATATATGTTGGTGAAGGTTGTTATGTGCATATTTCTATGTAGGTTGTAGTGTGTGGCAAACAAGACAGCATACAGTGCTGGTATATGACATGTGGTGGTTAAACACTGTGGGTATGATTTGTCAGGTTTGTAGTGTTGCAGCCAGTGAGGCCTGCAAAACCTAGATGGGCTGAGAACACCTTCAATGCATTCCGCACAACACTGTGCAATATTATTACATAACTGTATACCTCGCAACCTTCGCATAATTGATATTCCCACCATGAAAGGTGGACTGTATATGTGCCTATATGTATATCTATATGTACACCAATGGATGTTTAAATGTATGTGTATATATATATATATATATATATATATATATATATATATACATATATATATATATATATATATATATATATATATATATATATATATATATATATATATATATATATATATCTATATATATATATATATATATATATATATATATATATATATATATATATATATATATATATATATATATATATACAGAGAGAGAGAGAGACAGGGTCATATTTACTGCGACAGATGCCTGGTGACAAAGCCATGGACTCACACTCAATGTTGAAATTGCATTGGCATCCCTTCTGGCAAAAACTCTGTATCCATGAACTACCACATAGGTGGTAGTCTACTTAACACCGAAAGTGTGATAAGAGACCATGGGACACAGGTGGACAGTATTCTCCACTTTGATAATCACAGTGCCACACTAGTCATGTAATCTGTCTACGTGGCACACCTCATCACAAAAGGTGTGTCATCTAGGGAAATATAGGTCAGTGTTCCCCTCTACTCATCACACATAAAACCCATTACAGAGTACAATGCCGCATGTGGTATGTACCTCACAAGACATCTACAGCAACTGGAAAGGCCACAGACATACCTCACAAAGATTAATACTGGCCTCAAACAGATGCCCTATGCAGACCATCTCACAAAACCACAGCTAGACTATGTCACATACCGCCTACCCAGAGGTGATCTCTGCCTAACATACAAAGCTATGTCAAACCCAGAGCTGTTGGACATGCTCCACGTAAACAGATCACAATCCCTATGAGCTACACGTTCTAAAGACCTAAACCTTGTCACCTCAATAAACAGAACATACTGGAGGGATAGATTCCTATCTCAGAGACATCCCATACTCTGGAACAAACCACCTATCAATAGCAAACAAAGCTCCTCATTAACAGTCATCATGAATAATCCTGATGATTGGATGGGAGATAGGAAATACACCCCAGGAATCACCTCTGTGGCTCTGCTTGACAGGGGCATGTGAAATTAAATTACATGTGTGTCAAAGGCCAGGGTAGCGTATGGCTAGGCTTCCATAGGCCCTAGGGCTAATAGCCAATTACCTACCTATGAACCAATACACACCCACATGTACTTGTTGCAATAATTGCTATGTGAGGTTGACTGAGTGTGATGGTGAATGTGTTGGTGAATATGTCAAAGTTCTGTATATGTGTGATAGCTTACTGGGAAACTGTTTCTGTCATGGTATTTTGTGCCCTAGCTGTGATCCCAGCAAAAGATGTGTATGCTATTGCTAGGCAGAAAAAGCAGTATGGCATACAGTCTGACATAGTCCCTTGGTGTCAACTGGGGTGTCCCATTGTAGGCTAAAGCAGTACATGTATGCTTATTGAGTGGTACTGCTGGTTAATCCAACTCCTGTATGAACTGTAGTACTACCTGAAGCTGTAGGCCTAAACAGCTCAGTATGGTGTATGTCCACATTGCTTGGAACCACTGTTTTGTGTGTTCCCTGTAGTCCTCACAGATTACATACCTCAGGCATAAGGTTTTGTAAGTACCGACACACAGTACTGTATGGTACACAGGTAAAGCTCATCTGGGTTGCCATACCTTTGTGTCTTGTATGTATGTCTGATGGGTGTATGGGTATGCCTGTACCATGCCCTCGGTCATATGTGTGTTACAGGATATAAGTGCGTATCTAGCAACATGTATAGTCTAGTACAGCAGTATGCCACCTATATTAACGAATGTGCACATATGTTAGGCAGGGGTTTGCCATCAACGACTAGTGTGGTATACTGGTAATACTGTAAATGGACTTTACAATCATTGCAATGGATGACATATTTCTTTATGCATTAGCTTGATATATACATCCTGTGGCTACGAGGTGCATTGTGTCACATGCATTGTGCCATGTACTGTTGTATAGTCTTACATACTGGTTTCTCTTTGTTGCTGTGCAGAACATGGTTTGATATATAGAGAGTGCCAGGCACTGTCAGGCAGTTGTGGGTCGAGCACTGATATGTGGTATTGAAAGTGTGTATCCTGTGACAGCCAATAGGTTGCTATATATGGCAGTTAATTGATATCTGTACTTTAGAATGTTAAGTGTGCCACATGACTTGCTCACACATATTGTTTCATTGTCTTCCAGGGTCATGGTCCACCATCGTAACCCTACCTATAGCCTAGCATAGGAAGAACAAATAACAACCAGCCTGGTTCAGCACTACACCCTGCTGTTCTCAAGAACCAGCCAGGACCAGCATGAGCGGACTGCACTGTGGCAAGATGTTGTCCGTAGGGTAAATGACATAGGCATGCATAACCGAACATATGAGCAGATAAGCCATCACTACAGTGATTTACTTAGACATGTCCGGCAGCGTGCGTCTGATGTCCGTAGACAACAGCTTGCCACAGGTGGTGGGGTAGCTATCCATTCCCCCCTCACCAGAGTGGAGGAGCTGCTCCTGAGCCTGGTGGCTCCTGGCCAACAACAAAAACAAACATGTATTATCATGGAGGCCGGAGCCACCCAGCAAGTTGACACGGAGCATGCAGGTAACATGGCATATCTGTAGACTACTGTTACCTCTATTGGTAGATCATGCATATGTGATATGTGTACTGTGTAGTTAGAAGATATGGTGCCTAGTGTTGTGCAATACTGATAATTTGGAATATAATCTGTAGGCTTGTAACTGTCAACCATTGTATTACTGTAAGATTACAAACCCACAGTAACAATGCCACAGTTGTTGCCACTGACAAACTGTCTCATATCCTTGTAGGTCCCTCTGGTGTGACAGCAAGCCAGCAGACCCATGCTGGTGAGTGTGTTCTACATTTAATATTGCAAATTAAATGTGCATGTCATAGGTGAGGTGTAGGCCATGTACACGTAACACACCTACGCATAATGCATGCTGTGCATGTTTGCTGTGAGACTATGCACATCTCAGTAACGTGAGTAGCTGCCTCAAACACATGCAATACACAGAGCATCCCACACAACTGTGGCAACACTGTAGTGGACACTGGATAGGCAGAGTCGATACACATGCACACAACATACACAACTTTGTCATACGCAGTACACGTTAACATGCTACACATGGTATATTCAGACACCCGCTATAAGGTCACACTCCAGTATCCAAAATGTCATCCACATGGCACACATAATATACCTGAGAGGTAGAGGCCTATCATGGGGCTGTGCAACACTCTTCAACACATAACACATTCATATTAGGCAATGCTCTCTATTGGGCACCTTGCATACCCATGTAACAACTGGCTGTAAAATGGTGAATGTAGCCATGCTACTGCAGTTCAGGTACAGCATGCTAGGTGCCGGTCTGGCACACATTAGTAGCCTTGAGTGACCACATGATGCTGCATGATAATGGCTCATGGTACTACACCCCATCCAGTTACAGTAACCACAGTACTACACATAGCATTCATTGCTATGCACCTCAGTGTTGTGTGTGTGCAAACATATGCACCTATACACAATATGCAAAGCAATCACCATTTGTACAAAGTGACACATATATGTCTTGTAATGCTATTGAGTGTATAGGTTACATGACACACATTGGGTATGTGTGATGTTTAATGTAGCATGTCATGTCATGGCTGGCACTGGCATGTCCACAATATGTCCTACACTCACCATAACCACTGTACAATAGCTATGTTGAGCAATGGTATTCCATCAGGTATACATACACCACTCATCCTGTGTGTATACATAGCATGCATGTGCTAAACCTGTGTCCACAATTATCTGCTAAAGACACAGATGCTTTAATCAGAAATGGATATCTATGTGGCACACAGATACACATCCAGCCATGGTATGTATACCTGTGAGTGATGGTGCACAGGACATTGCAGAGCTTTTAATACTTGCACAGCAATGTTGTGTCCATAAACAAAGTTTAAAAATCACAAACTCAGAAAAAGAAATAAAACGGAGGCTAAACAAATAACGCCAGTCAGATGAATCCAAAACTTTTACTTAGTTAGCGCTTTCATGCAGGACACTGCCTGCACTTCTTCAGACAAAGTAAAATAAAGCACTTTACATTTTTATATAATACAAAATGCTTAAGCCAAACCCACAATTAATTAGATAATTAATTAATTTATCCAATTAAGTCAACAATGCAGCAACCACACAAAATTTGACTTCCATAAATAGCATCCATCAGAAATATTCATACAAAAAGTCACATCACAACCAAACACTTTCAAAACTTAGTTTTCCTATGTTATTACAAAATATAATTCATTCTAAAATCATTAACTATCTAAATATAATTAAAATAGAATAAATTCATTTTATATTTTTATGTATATTTTCTATTGTATTTAAAAGAATAATATCCAAAACCGAATTTAATTCCAAATGTGCAATAAGACGAATCATTTTGTTGTTAACTAAAATGCAATAAGTATAATATGAAATTATTAAATCTTTAAATGCGTATAAGCAATCTTACAATAATATGCATATACACATCTTTATAAAAAGTATGTATGTATTTCACTATCTCTCCAAAGCTTTAATGTTAAGTAAACATTTAATAGAACATGCATCATTAATGCCTGGATAATTATGGGCATTAGTTTTCAACTGCCATAAAAGTTCACATTCTTGCAACTTCAAATACCATGGCCCCCCTCTAGGATTTTTTTCCACTTTCTCTACTACATTAAACAAAAAACTGTGAGAATCATTGTCCATAACATGCTTAGCTAAAGCGTTTGATGAATTTCTTCTAGATATAGCATATAAATGCTCATAAATTCTATTCTTTAGCAACCTTTCGGTTTTACCGAAATAATAAGCAGGACATTCCTTGCATCTAGCAAGGTAAACAACTCCTTGAGACTCACAGTTATATTTACCATTAATGTAGTATCTAGAGCCCCTTATCATAAAATTGGACCCTGTTTGTATATGTTTACAATATTTACATCGGCCGCATTTGAACATCCCTTTATTCATTTTATAAGATCTAATAGGGTGCTCAAATAAATTTTTCATAGAAGGGGCCCTTTTATAAACCACATTTAACTTTGAACCCAATAGGGAATGTAATTTCCTATCTTGCATTAATAATTCCCAATTACTTTGTAAAATATTTCTTACTTGTGGGGAATACAAGTTAAACTGTGTTATAAAACCAACACTGTAATTCCTATTATTGTTATTATTGTTGTTAGAGCCCTGATACATGTTTTCTGGCTCACCATTACTAATATTAATATCATAATTTTGGTGATTTGTATCAATGGGTATCCCATTATATAATGGCCCAAATATTCTCTCTTTCCTTTTATTTTTAATTTCTACAAACACTGTATTCAAAAGTTTGTGTGGGTAACCTCTATTTTCGAACATTTCCCAAAGAGTCCTACATTCTTCTTTGAAACCTTCCTCTGTAGAACACATACGGGAAGCTCGAACAAGTTGGCCTTTTACAACCCCCTTCTTTTGAAAATAGGGGTGGCAACTTGTAAAATGTAGGAAAGAGTTACTATATGTTGGTTTACGGTATATTTTGGTGACAAAAATATTTTTTATCCTATCCTTACTGATGTTAATATCAAGGAAATCAATAGATGTCTCTCCAATTTCATATGTAAATTCAAGGAAAGGTACAAAGGAATTCATTTCACTTATTAACTCAATTATTTTATCTCTCCCACAATTTGCTATCATTAGGATGTCATCCTGATAGCGTGTGTATTTAATAATGTTATCTTGAAATAATTTATGTGGAAAAAGAAATGTCTTTTCCCAAAAGGCCATGACGGTGTTCGCGAAACTACCGCCAACAGGGGAACCCATCGCCACTCCCATAGTTTGTAAATATATATCCTTACCAAACATAAAGTAATTGTTAGCCAAAACAATCTCTAAAATGGAAATAATAAGATCTACTTGACCCCCCAGGCACTTTTTTTGTATTAAAAATTCACGTGCCCACTCCAAACCTGTTGCATGAGGGATAACAGTATATAGATTTTTGACGTCTGCTGTCACAAATATTAATTCATTCTGAAAAGAGATATTATTAAGACTCTTCAGGACATGCCATGAATCCTTACATATCTGGCTCTCGGTCCTGAGGAATTCTTTAAGTTTGTTATCCACCCATTTAGCACAGGAATAAGTAATGGAGTTCCGTCCATCTATTATGAGCCTAAAAGGGGGGTCTTGGGAGTTTTTATGCAGTTTCGGGATGCCAAATAGCACCGGTGTAATAGGTGCCGCCATGGAAAAATACTGGTATAAATCTAATGTGATACTCCCTTCTATAAACAGTTCACTTAAATGGTCTTTGATTTTTCTATAAGCTTGATTAAATTCATTAAGAGATACTGATTTATACTCTTCTCCAGCAAGTAACAGATGCATTTTCTTTAAATAATCTTTCTCATACATCAAAATAGCCCCCCCGCCTTTATCGGGCTTCATTACGCGTATTTCGTGTATTCTAATATGTGTAATTAATTCCCTTTCTTTACAACCTAGAGTTCTGTTTTTATTTTTACAAATTTCATTATATAGGTTTCTTAAATGAACCTCAGAAACTTTTTCAAACATCATTAGGTTGTTATCTAGTGGGGGATTGAATATACTTGGAACATTCTCCGTTCCAGATTGCAAGCTAGTATTATTTCCAAAAAGTACTTTCAAGTTTAATTTCCGTGCAAACATTTTGACGTCGCATAGAACCCTAGCGATGTCAAAATTAGGTGACACTGCATAGGAAAAACCTTTGGATAAAAGTTCAGTTGAATCAAAACAAATATCAAAATCTGTATAATTATAAACTTAAAAGTCATTGCTCTTACTTCTCAGAATATTCAAAGTCCATTCGTTATTACTATGTTCTACATCTAACGACCCTTCTTCTTGTTGGATGTGAACCGGTTGTGGCCTTTGCGAGTCCAACTCGTTTTCTTCCGGGGACCGGGCTTGTTGCGTACAAAATCCTGAGGTTTATTGCCATTGCCGTTATTTTGTTGATTATCACCCTTGTTCTTTTCACTTATCCGGTCACTCCGCCTCGGACTTTGAGGTGATACCTCAGTGTCTGTAAGTTGACTGCAATCTGTATTAAGAAAACTGTCCATGTTACTTTCTCTTGCCCCTTGTGTATCCATAACCAAAGGGTTATTATGTGCACGTATGGAAAAAGAAGCACCAGCATGCACACTCTTAATTGCAGGCGGGTCAGGGTAAGCAGCTCCTTTTTCGTAAGCGGAAAGATCTCTTTGTATTTTCCTTCTTTTGGTGTCGCCAATTTTATTAATCAAAATATTAATGCTAGAAAAGATCCTAGTATAATCATACTCATACCAAGCAAAGCAAGGATCTGACTTAATCAAAGTATCAAAGGTATTCAGTTTGTCTTTTAAAAATGCCATTTGGTTAGTGTATTCTTCAATCAGCAGTTCTAGTAACTGGAATCCCTGCTGATCAAAGTGACGAACTAAGCGGGAATAAAATTCGGTTTGCTTCAATGTACCTGAAGGATACTTCCACTGCCGGAGTCCTTTAGGAACAATCTTCAGATTTATACACTCACGTAAATAAATTACTTCAACTTGCAGTTTCTTAAACTTTAACAAGTGAGCATCCAATTGTTTGAGATTAGTTACAATGTCAGAGGTATTAACATTTACGGAGCTACCTTGTTGATTCTCCGTAACAGCATTTCTGTCGGAATGCAAGTTAATGTCAGGCACCTTACAGAAATCTTCTAAAGTAGGCAAGTTGTTGGAATAATTATTATTCTCACGTGAAACATTGTTTCCAGTTGAAATTATTAGCCCATTACCTTGCCCAGGCGGTAAACTAGATGGCAAAGATGAATTAAAACTTGCTCCGCTTCCAGGATTAAGCTGTATGTTATTAACTGGTGCAGAAAATGAAGATGGAAGCGTTTGGAAAACTGCCCCTGCTTTCGGTTGCACTACCGGCGTACTGGAAGCATTTTGAGTATTTTGAGACTCAACCTTGGTTGCCAATATTTCAACACGCTGTGTAAGCTGTTGAATTAAAGCTGTGAGATATCCAACTGCATCGACATCACGATTGGAGGTAGCAGTGGTTGGACTAGATGTAAATAGATCCTGCGACTGCGATTGCAAGCCCCCGTTGTTCTCAGCCATAAACAAAGTTTAAAAATCACAAACTCAGAAAAAGAAATAAAACGGAGGCTAAACAAATAACGCCAGTCAGATGAATCCAAAACTTTTACTTAGTTAGCGCTTTCATGCAGGACACTGCCTGCACTTCTTCTTGAAAATGTTGAAAGTGTTTGGTTGTGATGTGACTTTTTGTATGAATATTTCTGATGGATGCTATTTATGGAAGTCAAATTTTGTGTGGTTGCTGCATTGTTGACTTAATTGGATAAATTAATTATCTAATTAATTGTGGGTTTGGCTTAAGCATTTTGTATTATATAAAAATGTAAAGTGCTTTATTTTACTTTGTCTGAAGAAGTGCAGGCAGTGTCCTGCATGAAAGCGCTAACTAAGTAAAAGTTTTGGATTCATCTGACTAATGTTGTGTCCATGTACACATTGCTTTCCAGGGTGAGGCCAATCACTGAACAACAACACACATGCATCAAAGCCATGTATACTGTTATTAGCAAGGGCTGTCTACACTCACACTGCATGCTGTTGAGCAACACATGTCCTGCATGCTGACACATATGATATGACTGGCTTGTGATACTGTACCCCACCATCAACCACTACTGAGTATGTTCTGGATTGCTGGTGGTGTGTGTGTGTGTGTGTGTGTGTGTGTGTGTGTGTGTGTGTGTGTGTGTGTGTGTGTGTGTGTGTGTGTGTGTGTGTGTGTGAGTATATTTGTGTGCATGTGTGCATGTGTTCATGTGTTCATGTGTGCATGTGTGCATGTGTGAATGTGTGCATGTGTTCATGTGTTCATGTGTGCATGTGTGCATGTGTTCATGTGTGCATGTGTGCATGTGTTCATGTGTTCATGTGTGCATGTGTTCATGTGTTCCGACATCACGTACAGGTCATAAAGTGTGTTTCCTGTCTTCTTCTCACAGGTGCTGAGTTTGGGCTGGTTCACTGCAGCAGGGAACTTGATGTCACTGAGCCAAATAGTGATAATGAGTATAGGTGTGTTGAGGCACAGGCATGTTTGCCAGGGTCTGTCATTGGGCCACCAATCAACAGTACACAAGTGTCCACCCCATCCATGCACACAGTCATACTGCCAATACATCTATCACCAATGCCCTTAGCTGAGGGACAGCGTACAGTCGGCATTGGCCAGGACAGTGTGGTATCTGTGGCACTTGCATCCCAACACAGCAGCCATACCCAGATGTCTGGAAGGGTACCACATAGGCAGATGTCCAGGGGTTCTCGTCAGGGCACTGCTGCTCATCATGCCCTTGGCAGACGTGCCACAGGTCTTACAACCTCACGCATGTTCCAGGCTGTCATGGAGGCACAGGCATGTATGGAACGGTACACCAGAGGGACAAAGGGACTGAGGTCACTGATAGATGTTGGGGTGAGACATTAGATGTCCTCTGCAATGTCATGTCCATGTGTCAGGACAGTGCGGCATGGTTGAGACATCAACGTGGACGTATGCCAGCAACATCAGCAGCTGGCAGTCACCATGGACGTTCCTCAAGTCACAGCCACGCCTGTAGTGCCAATACCAGCCCCAGCAATGTTGGGAGTTAGCTGTCCATAGACCGTCCTAGAAGACCATGTGCATGTGGCTCTGGACAGTCCCAGCAGGGACCTGGGTCCAGTGTACATCTGTGTAACTCTGAGGATAGTACCCAGTCTGGCTTAGTACCTGATACTGTCAGTAGCACCCCTGCCAGGCTTAGGTACTGTATCCGTGGCCAGAGACGATGATCTGTGAAGCCTGGCAGGTACAGTCTGTGGCTGTCCCACAAATCCCCGTATATGGCAGCCACATGGTGGAACTGTGTGCATGCAGACACACACACACACATAAACCAGCTACCTAGGACTAACACATACCCGCACACATTACATCAACATTGGCCCATAGCAGTACTCTTGGCCCTCACACACACACACACACACACACACACACACACACACACACACACACACACACACACACACACACACACACACACACACGTTGATTGTATGGCTCAATGTAGGCCTCTGGCAAACCAACAACACACCCTGTGCATATGATAAAACCTGTGCCACCTCCTGTCATTGGTAACATTGATGCAGGAGCAGGCTACCATGATGCTGATGCACAGGGTGACTTTATAGCAGTATAGCAATGTTAGCATGTTGTCAGCAGTAGAGTGTAATGATATCCTTGAAGGTGTAGCTGCGCAGGCATGATGCATTAAAGCTATGATTGTCAATGTTGTATTGTTTACACCAGTGTTAGTTCCAATAGTGTATTGTTCGCCCACATGCCACTTGGCTGTTGTGTGTATTATTGGCAGCATGTGTTAGAGAGTGGACAGTACGTGTGGGATGTGTGTAGCACAGATTTGCAGGTGTACATTTGTGAACATGGTGGAGGTGCACTGTCTGCATGTACGTGCACAGTGTACACATGGGCAGGGTGACATGCCCTGTATTACACAGTAACACAACATAGTTTTTATTGGTGGCCAGTCTGCATTGTACTACACACATTTTGGAACTTGAGTACACGTGTGTATGACATGGTTTGACACTGTGCTGTGGGTGATACTGTTACTATCTGTCATTGTTTTGCATTCTGGTAGTATACATAGCCTCAACAGCATAACCATAAACAATCGTTAGATGATGTCTTGACAACTGACACACAGATGTAGGACACACAGTAACATTTGGATACTTCAGGTGCTATACTATGCCAGCAACCAGTGGTATTCACCTGCACCCATTCCTGAGACTACTCCTGTTTGGCATATAGCTCTCTTAGGTACAAGCAATCACAGTAGGGATATGTCCGTCCACGTCTGGTAATGCATACTGTGGCCTATAATGCATTCTCCAGTTGACACACACATCCTCCACAAGGGTATCATATAGACAGATACCTGTTGTCAAACCCATGCTGTAAAGCTATAAGCCAACCAAAGCATAGTCATCCACCTTTACAAAACATAGTATCCCCACAGTACCACATAGGTAGTAGCCACCATGTTGAACAGGTACCGATGTGTACATGCAACCAAGTGTTACATCATCTCTCCTTTGGTAATCACATTTCCAAAGGTATTTTGAAATCCCTCGGTGGATCACATAAGCAATAAGGGGTCTGCATGCATATCCACAAAGGTTGTTGTACACCTATAATGAATAGCCATCATTGACAGACTTTGCTGCATTTGAACAGGTCTGAAATATACCTCAGCCATAAACCCTCACTCACACAATTCAATAGGAACCGTAATGAGTGTGTGTGACACGGATGACCTAGGCCAGGAATCACTGCAGTGGCTGGCCTTGTCACAAGCATACAGATGTGACCTAAGGTCTGGAAAGCAGCAGCACACTCTGGCAAAGATGACAGATGTGTTAATGGAGAAAGCAGGGTTCCTACCTATGAAATAATTGAGGTCACATGTACATATATGTATTTGTCACACAGCTACCTGACATATGCAATGCACATACTGTTGTCATACTGATATGTCATACAGTAGTAAAAGCAAAACCCACAACACATTGACCAACAGTGTCACACACACTCACCAAGTGCAGGATTCAAACCCCTACCTAACTACTTTATGATAATAGAGCAGTACACATCAACACGAAGTGCTATATACATTACTGGACGTTTTTCTTTCCACAGGTATATTTGTAGAATAGTGATATCATCAGACTTGACAAAGATAAGTATACCACTTTTAAGGTGTTTTACTACTCTCCAAAAAGGTTGTTCCTCTCCAAGGATATCACATACAAACAGACACACACAGTTGTCATGTGCAGGATTCAAACCCTTACCTAACTACTTTTTAATACTACAGGAGTACGCATTTACACGACACACTATACACATTACTGTGAGCTCACCTTTCCACAGGTATATTTGTAGGATGGTGACATCATCAGACTAGACAAAGTGGGTTACATTAGGTGACATTAGGTCGGCTACATAGAAGGAATGTCTAAACACTTTGGCCATGTGATCATCAAAGAAGAGTTTACTATCTACCTGTGTCCCCAGGGCCATAATGACTTTCTCTGTACATACTGGATTACCACCTATGTGGTAATTTGTGTGCACTTTGTTTTATCCAAAGGGGATGACTATGCATTCTTTGGCATTCTGCTTGAGGGCATTGTTTTGACACCGGGTATCTGTCTCTGTAAGACCCTTCTGGAGCATGTCTGTGTCAGCCATAGAGTCGATTATGGACCACAGTTAGCAGTCATCTGCAAACCTGTTCAGCCATACTCCTCCCGTGCTTGCCTGTACCTCTGAGCAGTATCTAGTGAACAGGTGGGGTCCCAGGACCAAGACCTGTGGGATGCCATTTGTGACTGGTTTAGAGTCGGACATGGCACCCACTACTCTGAACATGTGTGTTTGATCTGTGAGCCACTTGGCCACCCATCCTATGCCATAGCTGTTAATGTTCAAACTGGTAAGCTTGTCCATGATGACAGAGTGGGGAATGGTGTCGAAAGTCCTTAGTGAGGTCCAGGTGGGCTGTGTGGACTACTTTCACCTCCATCTATGTCCTTGGTAACTGTTTCAAATAAGTCAACTAGGTTTAGGAGGCAGGATCTGCCTTTAACAAGGCCAAGTTGGGTACAGTCCAGTGTCTGGAGGTCCCCAATGTCTCTGTTTATATGTTCCATGACAATTTGCTCCATAGCTTTGCAGACCAGGCTGAGTAGACATATAGGGCAATGGTTTCCAGGTTCTGTTGTGGCACCCCCTTTGTGGAGCTGGATGACTGTTGGTGTATACCATTCTTTGGGTACATAGCCTGTGGTACGATTGAGTCTGGACAGTGAATGTAGGTGAGGGTGTAGTTCCTTTTGGGGCTGGTGTAAGATGCAGCCTGGGACACCATCCAGTTCCATTGATGCTGTGCTCTTAGCTTTGGAGAGGGCTGTCTTTACCTGCGTGTCCATGTAGTCTGGGGCTCTGCATTCTTCTGGGATGGACACAGGCCCTTTTGGGGTGATGGGGGGAGTTTGCACTGCACTTGTCCCCCAGGATGTGGGCAATGTAAGTTGGTTCAGTGTATTTCTTGCCATGTTTCAGTAGCTGACAGCATATTTGGAAGTTGCCACCTACATGTTTGGTATAGCTAACGAAGGCTTTGTGGTTGTTATTCTTACATTCCTTGGCAATTTGTCTTTAGATTATTTTATGAACAATCATTGTTTCTTCCTAATAATGATCAGTGATGCCTTTCCTTTTGTGAAGTTTGCTCTATCATGTGTTCGTTTCCTCCTTCTGTTGTCTAGCTTATTTATGGGCAACGACCACCAGATTGGTTTCTTATTTTTGGAGGAGTGCATCTTGGTTTTATTTGGGATGCCTCGATCCATGCATCCCTGTAGTTGCTCATAGGATGCACTTGTAAATGATTCGGCAGATTGGATAGCATTATCCTATAGCAAGGGGACTTTGGAACTTTCCACTTTGGTCTTGGGAAGTGTGCAGTTTGCTTTTGAAAATGTCTTCACAGTGGTTTCATTGACTGGGGGGGGGGCAGGATGTGGATGTCCAGTGTGATTACTTTATGATTTGATATTACCAGTGAGGGGTTTATCTCTGTTGTGGAACAATGGTACCCCATGTTGGTGATGATCAGGTCCAGTATGTTGTCACCTCTAGTGAGCATGGTGACCAGCTGTTCCAGGGTATTAGAGTTTTTAAACTCTAGGAAACATTGGGCAAAGGACGTTGTACATGAGTAATTCTCCCACTCAATGTTTGGGTAGTTGTAATCTCCTCATATAATGGTGTTTGATAGGACCTTTATATTTTCCACTGTTCTCAGGAATACTGAGTGAGGTTCCTGAGACAAGGTAGGTGATATGTAGCAGGCTACAATCTGATAAGCAGCTTTGCCCAATGTTAGTTGCACTTGCATGGTCTCCAAGGCCTCATGCTGTGCCACTAACCTGAAGGTGTGGGTATCCATAAGGTAACCTTTTGTATTTCACTTGTAGTTTTGGATCCGAAGATCAGAAGGATTGTGAGTGTTTTATGTGGAGCATGTCCAACAGCTCTGTGTTTGACATAGCTTTGTATGTTAGGCAGAGATCACCACTGACTAGGCGATATGCGAGGGAGTACGGCTGGAGCATTTTGAGATGGTCTGTGTATGGCATGTATTTCAGGCTACTAATGTTCTTTGTGAGGTATTGCTGCAGGCTTTCCAGTTGTTGTAGTTGTCTTGTGAGGTACATAGCAAAAGGGGCATTGTACTTTATTATGGTTCTAGTGAGTGATGAGTAGAGGGGAACAATGTCCTCTTCTATTTTGCATGAGACACCTTTTGTGATGAGGTGTGCCACATAGGAGGATTTCCTGACTACTGTGGGGATGTGATTATCACAGTTGTGTCCACTGTCCACCTGTGACCCAAAGTCTCTTGTCACACTTTTAGTGTTAAGTATACTACCGCCTATGTTGTAGATCATGGCTACAGAGTTTTTAACAAAGGGGATGACAATGCACTTTTTGGCATTGAGCTTGAGCCCATAGCTTTGACAACAGCCATCTGTCTCAGTGAGGTCCTTTTGTAGGATGTCCACATCTTTAGTGTTTACAATTATGGCTCCTAGTTTGCAGTCATCTGAAAACTTCAGTAGCCACAGACCTTCCATGTTAAAGTTTACTTCAGGGAAGTAGATACTAAACAGGACAAGACCCAGGACTGGACCCTGTGGTACTGCACTCGTCAGTGGTCTAAAGTCATACTTGGAGTCTGCTACTTTCACAGTGTGTGTTCTGTCAGTAAGCCAGTTGGCAACCCATCTTGTGACATAGCAATTTATACCTAGTTTAGTGGGTTTATCTATATCTCCAGAGTGTGGGGTGGTGTTGTAAGCCGTGGCAGGATCTATATAGGCTGTGCGAACCACCTTACCATGTCTACGGTTCTGGTGACTGCTTTAATGTCATCTATCAGGTTTAGGAGACATGATCTGCATTTTACAAACCCAATATGATTGTGGTCCAGGGTTTGGGGATTACCAATGTATTTTTTTATAAGTTGCATGATAATACATTCCATGGCCTTGAAGAGCAGGTTCATCAGGCTAATGGGGGCGCTAGTTCCTGGGGTCCATGGTGTCTCCACCCTTATGTAGTGGGATAACCATCGCTGTGCACCATTCAGCAGGCACAAAGCCTGAGGTGAGGCTATGACTGAACATGGTACGTTGGTGTGGTACCTGTTCATTCTGTGGTTTGTGTAGAACACAGCCTGGGAAGTTATCTGGTCCCATGGCTGCTGTTATACTGGCTTTGGAGAGTGTTTTTTACCTGTGCAGTCATGATGACAGCAACTTTGCATTATTCCATTATAGAGATGTGCTCTTTCATGGGTGAGAGGGGGGTAAAGTTAACACTGATCCTATCTGCCAGGATGTTGGCAATATCAGTTGGGTCTGTATATTTAGTGCCATTGAGCTGTAACTCAGAACAAATCTGAGTGTTGCCATGACATGGACCTGTCTGTTGGGCAGAGATCTCCTGAGTAGACAGTATGCAACAGAGAACAGATTGGGTTAAATTCAGTCTTGTTGCATGGGGCAACTGTTTGAGGCCAGTAATCTCTTGTTGAGGTACTTCAGTGGTCTTTCCAGCTGCTGAAGGTGCCTAGTTAGATTCATCGCAAGTGTGTTGTGGTACTCTCTGATGGGTCTGATGACTGATGAGTAGAGGGAACCTCCTTTGACCTACATGCACAGACCTTGGCAGTTTGTGGGAACACATAGCATGATTTTCTAACCACTTTGTGAATGAGTTTCTAGAAGTAGAGATGACTATCCACATTTGTCCATGGATCCCATATTTTCACCTCCGTATTTAGCCTGTGTGTGTGAGCATGCTCAGTATGACCTTTCAGTATGTTGTTGCCTGACATTTGCTTTGTTTATTAAAGTGTGTGAGCATGCCCAATATGACCTTTCAGTGTGATGCTGAATGAAATTCACTACATTTGTTGAAGTGTGTGAGCACACCCGATATAGACATTTATACTATATGTGTGTGGAAAATCAAGTTGTATTTTTACAGCAGGGCTCACCTTTGTGTCATAAATCAACAGGGATCATGCTGTGCCTGCAGGGCTTCCATGAGACACTTTGTATAGACTTATCAACATTTCTACATACAGAGGGGACAGCTATTTTTTGTACATTTCTACCCGGGGGCACACCTGATTGTTACTGTGGGTCTACATAGGATGAGGGTTTCACCTGACACATACACATTTGCTAGGCTTGCACTGCTATGTAAGGTGCACCATTTCAGTCTGTACTGTTGCCTATCGTACTGGCTTGAGGCATACTACTGTACTACAGATCTTAGCATCCAATGTCACATATATTAGATTGCGACTTCATAGCCTACCCAACCCACATCACACCGCCTGGTCTGCTGTTCTCTGTCTGCATAGGCCTATGGGGGAAGTTACCCATATGCCTCTTTAGTGGCATGATACAGCATTTGTTTGTGTTTGCATTAGTGTACAATTGTCCTGCTGTGTCTGTGCCAGCGAAATGCCATCATGGCTTAGTGGTTCAGTACTGTGACTATAGTGCACAGATTTCTGTGTTCGAGCCCTGTCACTGCTTTTTATTTTTATGCTGGGCAGACCAGACTGCTTAAGGAACAGTAAAGCAAATATGAGCATGTTTACCTGACTTTGCCCGACCTTGCCCAACATTGCTCAATGATGTTGCACTAGTTAGCACAGGCAATTTTGTTTACATATACTAATTAGTGGTAAAAGCTGCTTAGCACTGCTTTATATTGCTTAAAACATGGCAACCATGCCTCGGGTGGTGCTGTAGGGCTGCCTATGTTGGATGCACATAATACACTCCCTATACATGTTTGAAAACAGGTAGTGTCAAGTTAGGCATCCCTTTTATTTTATGTGTGAGTCAGAGAGAGGTATCATTTCCAGGTTCCTACTGAGCCAGTGTATGTGCTATGAGTTGCCCCTTTGCCAAGGCCAAGGCATACTGGGCACGCCTCCTTCTGCCTACTGGGGCAGGCTCAGGTTGTTCCTCCTTCAAGTCAGGCTCTACCTGTGCAGGCCTTGGCAATGGTGGGGGGCTGTTTGGCCCTGCCCCATGCTGTTCCTGCTGTAGCTGTTTTCGCAGGATCATATTGTGTAGCATGGCACATACCATGACAATTTGGGTACATGTAGTTGGTGAGTACTGCAAGGCTCTACCAGATGTGTCCAGGCACCGGAACCGTGATTTAAGCATCCCAAACACACACTCAATTACATTTCGTGTTTGTGCGTGTGCCTCATTATGGAGTCCTTGTTCAGGTGTGTGTGCATTTCTAATGGGTGTCATCAGCCACAGCTCCAGTGCGTATCCAGCATCCCCCACTAGGTGACCATCAGGGATGTCCCCATTGGCAAATATCTGGTACAGCTGCGTCAGATGCCAGATATGAGAATTGTGGTAGCTTCCATGGCAGCCAGCACACACATTCAGTATTATGCCCTGGGCATCACACACGACCTGGCAGTTGATGGAGTGGAAGCCCTTGCGGTTGATGTAGGCCCTACCCCGCTCACTTGCTGGTGCTTTGATGTATATGTGCATGCAGTCAATTGCACCCACTACCTCAGGATATTCTGCTATTTGCTGGAAGAGGCGCATATTGCTGGCCAATGCCTCAAGGGAATTGGGGAAATATACATGATCACTGACATGTGCTGACATGGCATTCAAGAACTGGTGCAGTACCCTGGATGCTGATGCCTGTAAAATCCCCATCATATCACTAGTTGGTCTCTGGAAGGTACCTGTTGCTAGTATTCTTAGGCCAACACACACCTTGGTTTCCACTGGGATGGGTTCCCCTCTGTTGGTTCTGTGTGTGAGGCGTGGCCTGTACAGCTCAACAATTTGCTGCAGGAGGTCTTTGTTCACTCTATAGCGCTTCACTATCTCCAGCTCATCTAGCCCCTGGTAGGTTACCCTGGGTTTGTACACTCTTCTCCTTCTCCTCACTGTGGGTTGCTCAGCAGCATTCACAATGGCACCACCCTCAGCATCTTGCACATGTTGCCTTATAATAGCAATGGCAGCCCCTAACATTTTTTGTCTGAGTTAAGCTTTTTAGGTTTTCACTCACTTTGTATACTGCAGTGTTGCAGTGTTTCTGAGAAAAACATGGGGGAATGTTGTTTGCAGAGATTTAAGTGCTGGGCTGGGCTAGTGTACTGCCTGTGTAATTGGCTGATTCTAATTGATTTCACCTGGCAGCTCTGCTAGTTCTCCTTGGTTAACTTCCTACTACTTCTTTTCCTTCCTTTTCCCTTTCTCTTTCCACAGGGGGCAGTGATGCACAAACAAGCCCAAACATGCGCACATGAGTGCACACGCATGCACACAGGCTTAGGCAGGTGCACATCCACACACACAGGCTTAGACAGCCTTACACAGGCTTACACAGGTGCACACATGTGCACACAGGCTTAAACGGGTTTGCAGGCGTGCACACAGTGTAAGCACTTTTGCAAGAAATTTTAGTGATATCCATGGCGTACACCTTCGGTTTCTGGGTTTCAGTTAAGACAACTGTAGACACGCTTCTTCCAATCCTGAGTAACTCACAGCAAACACATGCCACTCTGCTCCAATAAGCTTACAGTCCTTCATACATATTCCCTCATGATGTCACCTATCTTCTACTCTACTACTCCCCTACTCCTACACTTACACTCTAGAGACATGGCTCACATGCTAGGGAAAATTAGGATTCACTATCCTTATCCTTATTTTCATAGGATTGCTTAATGCTTGGTTACATCTCTCAAACTGAGCTTCCCCCCTTAGCAACCACTACTCAGTAGCCATGTTGTCTTCAGCCTGCCATTCACCTGCATGGCAGAAGAATATTTTTAATAAGAATGCCTATTTTTGGCTTTTTTTTTATTTTCTGCTTTTTATAGCGCCACACGTTTGCGCAGCTCTGTGCTACACTTAAACATCAGAGATCAGGGAAAAATGATTTTTATTAATTTGAAACAGATAAAAATGCCAATGGCCTTATATTTGGCCATTGGCATGCTTCCTCAAATGGATGCATCCTTTATTTGGAGCTGTCATAGCTCCGTTTTGCTATTTGCAGAATGGTACTCCGTTACCAACGGAGTACATTTCTGCAAATAACTCTACTCTAACTCGGACAGGTTAGTGTTTCCTGGATCACAAATTTACCTCATTTGCATAGCTTTTAGCAGCAAATGAGGTAATTTGCATAACATAACATAACACTGTCCATGCAAGAGTATTTTTAGGAGCTCTCATGCACGCCCCTGCCGGCTGTTGCTGGATCACTCGGCAGACATATTGGCTGTCTGCTGGCTTACTCTATGCTTAGACTCTGTGCAAGCATTCGTGAATCCAGCCCACTGACTTTCCATATAAGTTTGCCAAACCTAATGGTTGTAGTTTGCACCAAACAGCTTGTGCAAACTGAAATAAACAACCTTTGCATATCACTGTAGAAAAATTGCTCAATGCTCTTTATAGCCATCATTTCAAAGTCACACAAGATAAACTTAACATACACAAGTAGATCAGCAGAAGATAGAAGATGAAATAAACATTTCCACATAAAATTGTAAGATTTAAAGGGCTTTTTACTCATAAGGCAGAATGCTAATGGTAGACACTTTCCCCGGGATTCATGAAGCTCGGCACAAGGCCGGCGTAAGGCTTGCGCCGGCCGTGCAGCATATATATGGAGTAGTCACGCCATATGCATATTAATGAAGGCATGCAGCAGCCACAGCCACATGCATAGGAAATGTGCGCGAGTGCATGGGGTGTATCAAAGTTGCGCATGGAGGCGTGTCAATATCGGCTGTCGATGAGCAACCTAAACTGCTGAATATTATATTCCGCCAGCAATAGTAATCGCATCTATCAGTGTCCGTGGATACTGAAACGTATGAAAAGCATGCAAGATAGTCCCTGTGAACAGAAAATGAAGAAGCAAACACAA
This sequence comes from Protopterus annectens, assembly GCF_019279795.1. Taxonomy (NCBI): domain Eukaryota; kingdom Metazoa; phylum Chordata; order Ceratodontiformes; family Protopteridae; genus Protopterus; species Protopterus annectens. The sequence goes on along the minus strand of NC_056725.1, from coordinate 1,195,823,556 downwards.
ATGCACGGTAGGGAATAACGGGTCCCTACCCTTAAACAAATGACATGAAAACTGTGTGCCTGTAGTCTAATGTAGTGTTGATAGCTATACCGTGTACGTCCAGCCCAATGGAGAGGGTCACCAGCTGACCCATAATGTGAGGGAGGGTACATAGCTGTGCAGATGTGTCCATAACAAAATACACGAGAAGAAATATAGATATATGTAGTGACCGTATGTCCGAATCATATCCCACAAGGAATGTAATAGTCACATACAAAAGGTATGTCCGTATTTCACATACCAAATGTGATAGGAAATAGAATACGCATGTAAACGAAACAGAAGGAGCATATAAACAGCTACAACAATAAGGACACATGTAGGCCGAAAGGAACAGTATGATCCATACCGTCGACTAAGATTACCACCTGTCCCACTTTGCGAGCGACAGTCCCTCTGTGGGCAGATGTGTCCTGAAGCTTCAATAATGATCGGCTCTACATTAATACACTGAAGAAGGCCATATTTATTTTTGGGCCGAAACCGGTATGTTTGTGAGCCTCCATGCTTCTCTGGTAGCTTATTATTAAACTACCTTGTTGATCGGTCCACCAGTTGCTGGCTTTTTTCTTCATTCAGATGTGTCCTGACACAAACTTGTAAAAATGGCAAATGTCCAGAGATTATAGGACATAATTATTCCATAGACGTCATGTAATAGTTGGATTAAACAGTTTTTCTCTGTACGTATATTACATAAATGTCATAAGAAATAGAATAAGACCCCAAAATGTTACAAGAATAAGCTTAGATATAGGCAAGAATTGTAAGTTCTATCTGCCGAACTGACCGTGGGTATGTGTCGGCCTGTAAAATGTGCTGTGTTCACCGCAAATGTCACACTATGACCAACTGAAAAGATGGAAACACAACCATCGACTGTGGGGAGGCATTGTCCACAACAGTCGGATATGTGTAAGGAATAGATTGGACATAGGAAAAGGTGCCATCCTACCAATGAGTACAACAGGCTGGCAAAATCTGGAAGTCAGCAGTATACTCTGAACTTGCATGTGACACAGTCAAACGGGTAGTACCCGGGTATACCAACCAAGTAATGAAAGTGAAGTATGGGCGTGTACCTATGTGCGTGAGGTATAGCATGTGGAAAGCAAACATGGCAGGGTAGTCCACACAACCATAAAGGTACCTGACACATGTAGGGTAGTCAATGTGTTACTCTGGCTGTGTCATGGGCCAACAACCAAAGCAGTGATCTATGGGGTGTGATGAATTTGCATGTGAGAGGTGGGTGGGTAATGGTAAAATCCTCAAAGGCGATACTGTGTTGTATGCAGAAAAGGTGAACCAGAGGTGTACGAGGGGGAAGCAGGTGAAGTGGAAAGAAACACAAACACAAGTAGAAACAGCTGCAAGACAAGCAGACAGGCCATAGTGTAGAACACAATCCCACAAACATATGAATATGGAAATGTGCGATACAAATGTATAGATATGTCACCATCACATACCCACAGATGGATCCTGATGGAACTGGCCATAAAAAATGCAACACACCTGGATGCATAATGGCCTACCCAGCATACCCTCCACATCATACAACCTGCCTCCGTACCAGAACGTCCACCAAATCCAGCCGTACTTGGCCTACTGGTTTGTTGCAGACACAGCTACATACAGCGACACCTACGCATATGTAGTAGGTATTGTCACCCTAGGCAGTGTCAGGATTGCAAACCATGTATCCCCTGCATGTAAAACCCCCTGCACATTTTCGTAAAGCCACAAAAATCTTCGGTATCTGACTTGTTTTGGTCTTGTCCAATTTTTGGGATATCCCTCATGGGATAACCAACCTGTGTAAATAGTAGAATGGGTATGATGACATGATGTCCAATCCTGTAGATATCTGGACACAAGTCAGAACATGCAGTAGAGGTCCATGACACTGTCCAGCCCTAAGTGGTTATGCATAACCTACTACCCAGGATAAAACACCTTCCCGTGACGCACGTGTCCCGACACAAATAGGAGGGAGAATATAATGCACACATTCGCATAGTGGCAAACGGCATGAGGGTGAGGAAGACACTGACATAAACAGGATAACCCTGATCAAGTGTAAGGGACACTGACTGTGTGCAGGCGTGACCGACCATACCTGTCAGCCTGTGTGAGCAAGATATCTGGACAGAGCCGTGAATACAAGTGAGACAAAGGTCCAAAAGCAGGGACAATTTGTAAAGATAGCTCTTAGAAACATAGAAATATGATAGAATAACAGTTCACACATTGGCATTAATGTCTGGAGTATGAAGTCTGAAACCCAACTATCTGTCAGCACGTTCCAACTTTAGTCTTTAATGATGAGCTACTACTGTGCCAGAACACAACAGCGTATTACAGAGGTCCATACCATACCACTCAACTGTCCAGATATTCGCAGAATGACCAGAGTTTTGCCTCATATTGTTGTTGTGTGCCTCCGACAATCTGCACTTGTCTGGTAAATAGCTGAGGATTGACATCAATAAATAATGAGAAATATTTTGAGTTTAAGACTCCACATCCTTCAGAAAAGTCATGCTAATGCAAAACCTAGTATTCTATCAACGTTCTAAGCTTGTAAGAGCAATAGTTAAAATGTGTCCCTATTTGTCCCCCCATCATGTAGGTTTTGCACAGATTTGGTGCTCTAAGAGGTTGAGAGGTATGGTCCATACATATTTACAATAACAACCCTTCACATTTGTGTAATGTGCAACTGCATACCTGTAGTCACTTCATGTCCAAAATAATAATCCCTGTATGACTGAATACAGGTAATAGTCAAATGTGAATGGGAACACCCCTCACCGTGGAGTATGGACTGTAACAACCCCACCCATAATATGTATTGCCAACAGAATAAGCTGCTGACAGGTGCCCAAACACCTGTGTCTATAAACACAGGTAAAAATTCATAATAGGGAGAAACTCCCTGCCATATGCTTCATCTGACATTTTAACTCGGCCAGGGAAGTTCCGTTCACCAGGTGGACAAGCCTAAACCCAGATCACTACATGAACACCCTGACAATCAAAGACCAGTATGTGCCAGGACTATATGCCTTGGTGTTCTGCATATCCTTGGAGTGATTAACAATGCAGCTGGGGTCCACAGCAGTAGGCAATAGGGAATGTGTAATATGTAGTACCACATTTTTCCCAGCAGGAGAATGGATGCCTATGTTGTAAGTGAAGCGGTGAGGTGTTTGTTGATGTAGCTAAGTACTATGGGTATGCATATCAATGAGGCAAAACACCAATAGAATAGTGGTTCCAGCATCCGGCCAACGTGAATGCAATCCCGGTTAACCTACGACCACTGCACATATAACTTTAAAGTGTAATGAATGTGTTTGTGCTGTACACACATTTAAATATGTAAAGGTGAACGTGTGTTTTGCATCATTCTGTAAACCGGAATACAGATATGTAACTGTTACGGTCAGAATTATGAAAGGCCATGTAAGCACAAATATCTATTAAACATATGTAACCCACAATATGGATATGCAAGTGCGCCTGCGCGTGTGTAATCCACTCACAGCATAGCAAATGAATGCTGTTTTCTCCACGTTATATATACATGGCTCATACCTGTTAACCCTGTAAAGTATGAAACTGGACAAAGACATGAAAACAACTGGTACAAATAGGGACAATCCCCAGATATTGCCCTAACAAACATAGAAAGTGGATAGAATAACAGGTGTGTCACTAGCATGGATTCTCTGAAGGATATGAAGTCGTAACCTGAAATGCTTGTCATTATTTACCAACGTCGGTCTTTAATGATATGCCACTAAATTGCCAGATAGAAAAATGGACCAAAGATAAGAGGCAAACAGCTGTACATTCAGCGAAAATCTGTACAGTTGAAAGCTATGATATGGATATATATATATATATATATATATATATATATATATATATATATATCCACAGACTTAAACCAAAGCAAATTATGAAATGATGAATGTACAGACATATGTATATATGTACATATATATATCTATACACACACACGATACATGAATAGATATATAGACAACAAACATATGTACCTGTAGATATAACACATGTACATAAATAGGTCATGGTATAGCTATTATGGATATACAGACAGACAGATCTATTAGGTACACCCCATGGGAGTGATCAATATACCTATGTGGGTATAGCACACGCCTATATTCTCCAAAAAGGTTCAACCCATCTACTGGATATTGTGTAAACCATTGGGGGAAGACATAGGGACCTATATCAGTGTCATGTAGGCGATTATCATGGATGGACATGCGTATGACCAAGATGGTAACCATACCTGCCAAACTTTCAGAATAAGACAGCTGGACTAAGGCATAGTACATGAAATACAAATAGGGACTATATTAAATATACCCCAGACAAAGTCAGAACGTTGATAGAATAATGGTGTAGTCAGGAATATGAATGTTATGAGGGTTAGTAATCATGAAATAGAAATGTCAGTCATTATTATCTAACCTCACAGTCCATCATGCCTTGCCAGTAATTTACCAGAAAGGCACATTATTATGACAAATGTAACAAAATCATAGGTCAAACCTCGGGGCGTTTACCCATAATGTGTACAGGTGAGAGGTATGAAGGTAACCCGTCCTAAATAAATGTACAGAACTAGTGATACTAGGTGGACAGATGAGAAGAAAGACGTCAGGACAAATGACAAAACATGTACAAGTCAAAAGCATGTACTTCGACAAATGTGAATGACAACGTATGCCCTGTGAAAGTCAATGTGGAAGGTTAATAGACTCAAAAGACATGTGTCCCTCAGGGTGTCATGCAGTGTCACCGATACAGTGTTCTGTCTCCCATACTCGTACGTGTGCTCTGCCACTGACGGAAAGCCCAAATACCGGCGTACACATAAGGTACATGATAGAATAATTAGTGTGGATAAGCACCTGTTGGCCTTTGTGAGGAATACAACCCTCTGGGTGGGTGTGTCCTGCAATAGGAATGTAATGGCATCTGGCTTGTGATGGCGCCATATATTGTGTGTATTGGTGTAAGAAAATTGATATCCTGTATCAGAAACATACTTCACAACTGTACAGATTTTCACAGAATGTGCAGATGTTTGCCTCATATGTTTGGTGTGTTCCTCTTACAATCTGTACCTTTCTGGCAACTACCTGAGAACTGAAGTCATTAAATAATGACAAACATTTGAGTTTAAGACCCCAAATCCTTCAGAAAAGTCATACTAGTTCAAAACCTGTTATTCTGTCAACTATCTACGTTTGTAAGAACAGTATTTAAAATCTGCCCCTATTTGTCCCCCCATCATGTTAGGCTTTGTACAGATTTTTTGTTCTAGGAGGTTGAGAGGTAGGATCAGAAACAGATACATGTCTGAGGAAACAGCATTATCGACTGCAAGATAACTCAGAAGGTATGAAAAGTGCTGCAGTAGGAAGTTCAGTATTGGCCGCAGGTATGTGCTGACATGTCAAATGACACAGCAGTCTACATGAAGTACCTATAGGGCTGTCACCTTTACCAATGATGACAGTGGGACATACCCACAGCCATCCATACACCACAAATAGACATAGCACACAGCAAAGCCTAGGCCATGATACATGAAGCCTCCGGCATGTATGAGTAGAGTGAGAGTACAGCAAGGAAAGATGTCTACCAAGCTATTCAGCAAACACCTGTAGGGGCGTGCAAGACCGCTGATAACACGAACGTTGCACGGACAATGTTGGGATTTGCAACATACCCCATTTGTATGTGAAAGCTATGCAAATGATGTAAATATGCAATACATGAAACAGTAAGCTGCCCGTGCAAGAGCAGAGTTATGTGCAGAAATGTACCCGGATGTTAGGCGACTAATGTTCTGCACATTGCTAAACGGAGCAATGACAGCTGCAAATACAGTATGAATACAGCCGAAGAAGCATGCCAATGTCCAAATCTAAGGCCAGTGGCATTATTGTCCATTGGATATCAGTAAAACTGTAGTTGTCCTCCCCCGATCTCCGGTGTGGAAGCATTGCGCAGTGCCACGAGAACACGCTGTGCTTCAAAACAAGTCAAATATGTATAATATACATACAAAATGTAGGTTTAGTTAGATGTTAATAGGCCATGCAGATGAATGGCAAGCTGGAGACAACATGGCTACTGCGTACTGGTTATGTGTGGAAGCACTCTGTCAGAGATGTAATGAAGCATTTGTAGGCAATCTGATGCAAGTGAGGCTGAGGATAGTGAATCACAACATGTCATGCCATATGGGCCAAGCCTCTACAGTGTAGTGTAGGATAAGGGGACTATTAGAGTAGAAGATAGGTGACAACATGAGTGTGTATGTATAAAACACTGTAATCTCACCAGAGCAGTGTCACATGTTTGCTGTCAGTACTCAGTGGAAGAGGCGTGTTATGAGCTATCCTAGGGAAAGTCAGGAGACTGATGGTGTACGCCATGGATACCACCAATGTGACCTGAAAACCTGCCCACAGTGTGTCCGCGCCTGTGCACACCAGTAAGCCCAAGTAAGCATGTGTGTATGCATGTTAGCCCGTGTGCATGTGTTGAAGAACGAGTAAGCTAGTGTATGAATAGTGAAGCCTGTGTAATGTCATGTATGTCAGTGTAAGCGTTTGTAAGCATGTATACATGTGTACTACACACATCACACACGTACTGCACACGCAGACACACATGCTGCCAATACTACACACATCAGTGAAATGGCACATGGATGGAGAATACATCATCAGAATTAACAGTGCTGTAAACTATGCTACATTGATGGTCATAGCTGCAATGCATCATGCCTGCTGATATACACCTGGAAGTAACACACTTTGTGTTAACAGCATTCTAACATCAATACAGTGGAATAAAGCCACTGTGTGCACCAGCACCAGGTTAGTCTGATCCTGCATCAATGTTACACATCACAGGTGGTGGCACAGGTGACATCATATGGACAGAGTGTGGTGTTACATTTCCAGAGCTGTCATTGAGCTATCCAATTTACACATAGGTGTGTGTGTGTGAGGGACAACGGTTATTGCATGACCCAATGGTGATGCAATGGGTTTGTGTATGTGATAGCCCTAGCTGTTTGTGGTAAGTGTGTGTGTCTGCATATACACAGGTACAGCATGTGTCAGCCATATACAGGAGGTTGTGGGACAGTCACAGACCATACCTGCCAGGCTGTAGAGATCACCATTACTGGCCATGGACACCCCTACATGCATCCAACACTAACCCAGTCCTGCACCTGTCAATGTATACACATACAGTCCTGGGATCTGTACCACAACCTGTGGATAAACGTGAGTCTGTAATGTTAACCTGAGTTGCATAGAATTGTCAGTTACTACATACGGATATGAGCCATACTCACCCTCCAATGTAATAACCACTGCTGACTGTTGCCGAGATGTGCATACGACCATTCAAAGGTGCTGTACTAACATTGTTTCCAATGCCTGTGCAATACCCAGCAACACAATAACTGGTCACTATACAAGTATAACCCACGATCACTATAGCACACACTATGTGCACTATCACAGACCTATAACAGATGTACATACATCCAAGGTGATCACGTACAGATAATGCAGCACATTCAAGAGTGATAATCCCAACATACATATCTATATACAATATATATATATATATATATATATATATATATATATATATATATATGTAGATAGATACATACACACACACACACACACACACACACACACACACACACACACACACACACACACACACAAAACACACGTGGCAGGGTCGGGAGCAAAACACAAATGTAACCACTGTACCACACAACAGCATTATGCAGTTACAGAAAGCGCTACCGTGATAAGTAGATCACAGCATTCACACAGGCATACATCTAGCCTGCAGACAGCAGCATCAAAGACAAAGATGCCGCACGGATGTTATGGAGAATGAATACTGTAAAAACAATGCACTGTTGCCATGCAGCTGGAAACACACACACACACACTTGGCAGGTCTGGGAGTTGAACATACATCTAACTACCCTATCACACTACAGCATGACGCATTTACAGTACGCGCTACTGAGATTGCTAAACACAGCAGTCCCAGAGGCATACATCTAGGTGCGTGTCATCATCTGCAAAGGCAAAGACGTCAGTAGGAAATATCTGCGGTGTTTGGCATCTAAAAGCATGACTGAGTCCCCAGCCAGACGGGAGCATGCGCGCGCACACACACACACACACACACACACACACACACACACACACACACACACACACACTTGGCAGGGCTGGGAGTCGAACATACACCTAACTACCCTATCACACTACAGCATGATGCATTTACAGAATGCGCTACCGAGATTACTAAACACAGCAGTCCCAGAGGCATTCATCTAGGTGCGTGTCTCATCCGCAAAGGCAAAGACGTCTGTAGGAAATATCTGTGGTGTGAGCATCTAAAAGCATGACTGAGTCCCCAGGCAGATGGAAGCATGCGTGCGTGCGCACACACACACACACACACACACACACACACACACACACACACACACACACACACACACACACACTTGGCAGGGCTGGAGTTGAACATACACCTAACTACCCTATCACACTACAGCATGAAGCATTTACAGAACACGCTACCAAGATTACTAAACACAGCAGTCCCAGAGGCATACTTCTAGGCGCATGTCATCATCCGCAAAGGCAAAGACATCGGTAGGAAATATCTGTGGTGTGAGGCATCTAAAAGCATGACTGAGTACCCAGGCAGATGGGCGCATGCACACACACACACACACACACACACACACACACACACACACACACACACACACACACACACACACACACACACACACACACACACACACACACACACTTGGCAGGGCTGGGAGTCGAACATACACCTAACTACCCTATCACACTACAGCATGATGCATTTATAGAATGCGCTACCGAGATTACTAAACACAGCAGTCCCAGAGGCATTCATCTAGGTGCGTGTCATCATCCGCAAAGGCAAAGACGTCTGTAGGAAATATCTGTGGTGTGAGCATCTAAAAGCATGACTGAGTCCCCAGGCAGATGGAAGCATGCGTGCGCACACACACACACACACACACACACACACACACACACACACACACACACACACACACTTGGCAGGGCTGGGAGATGAACATACACCTAACTATGGACGGGAGCATGCGTGCGCACACACACACACACACACACACACACACACACACACACACACACACACACACACAGACACACTTGGCAGGGCTGGGAGTCGAACATACACCTAACTACCCTATCACACTACAGCATGAAGCATTTATAGAACACGCTACCGAGATTACTAAACAGCAGTCCCAGAGGCATACTTCTAGGCGCATGTCATCATCCGCAAAGGCAAAGACATTGGTAGGAAATATCTGTGGTGTGAGGCATCTAAAAGCATGACTGTGTCCCCAGGCAGATGGGCGCATGCACGCATGCACACACACACACACACACACACACACACACACACACACACACACACACACACACACACACACACACACACTTGGCAGGGCTGGGAGTCGAACATACACCTAACTACCCTATCACACTACAGCATGATGCATTTACAGAATGCGCTACCGAGATTACTAAACACAGCAGTCCCAGAGGCATATTTCTAGGTGCTTGTCATCATCCGCAAAGACAAGGACGTCGACAGGGATTGTATAGAGAGTGATCAGTCTGAAAGCATACAGACATATTACTGTCCCACGGTTGACACAGACAAACACATGGCAGTGGTGTGATTGGGGCAACATAAGATTTACGGAGCTCTACAACAACAAGACATAGACACGGTACATGCCACAGACAGTAAACCCTTCAAGATAGTCGACCAGTGTGTACTCGGTAGCCATCCATCGTGACATTGAAAATGGACATCTGTTGCCTGGATGACCACCATGGCTATACAGGATGTCAATGGCCATGCCCATGCACAGAGGGACATCACTGACACAAGGTGTCACTGGCCATGGCCACACGCTTAGTAATACATGTCCGTTCCGATGTTGATCTACACAACAGCGTACTGGGCATGCTCACACACTTAGCAGTTACAAAGGGCCGTCTTGCATGCAGATGAAGTCTCAACACGCAAGGGCTCAGTTTGGACTGTCCTATGTGTCCATCTACACAACAGCGTACTGGGCATACTCACACACTTAGCAGTTGCAAAGGGCCATCCTGCATGCAGATGGAGTTTAAACACGGAAGGGCACAGTAAGGTATAACTGTCCCCACGCACAGGGCGGTCACACACATGCAGTGACCAGTACACACTCAGCTGCCATCACAGCTGTCACAGGTGCAGATCACAGACATACACACCGCAGTCTACACTGTAGCCCTTGAGACATCACCATGTCGTTGCTGCAGCAATACACAACCATACATTACCACAACACCATGTGACACATGACCAGTGGACTGTACAGAGGTCTACAGCAACTGTGCAGAGTACACATGTACTGACAGGGTTCCAACAGGTGTTATGCATTGCAATGATACCACTATACATGACCAGGTCAGCTCAAGACATACCAGGGGGCCCCGGGTCTTACACAGCTGTGACAGATGAGTGTTGCTGTACACCAACGAACACACATGTTTGGATATGTCATACATGTGATTGTAGTGGATGTGTGCATGGACCACACACACAACACATATGTACATAGCTTAGCCTTTGCTGCCCCCCATGCAGAACAGTGGCCTAAGCAATCATACGCACGCAAATAGAAGGTGGGTCCATGTCTGTTGAATGCTCACAGTACAGGAGGTAGCAATGTTGACTGAGGACACATTCCCCTGTAGTAGTCGCCCATGACACCCGTGATATCATACCACAGTCCATGTGTTATGTATGTCAATACACATGTCCACCAGTAGCAATGCATACAAACATGGCTACAGGAGACACATGTAGGACCAACACACATGTACAATCTGTAATGTGCATGCAGCAACCATGCATGTGCAGTGACCGATGTCCGTAACACAGCTGTGCCTAACTACAACATGCAGTCGCAATGCAGCCCAATCTTTGACACCTGTATTTGGTGACATACAGACAGTACGGTTGGTTGTACATCATGTATGGAGGGATGTGTGTACATAAAGTGGTGATCCACCTGTGTAGATGTATGTGTGCCAGGGATGGCTCACAGGTGTGTCACATGCCATCCTACCATGCCATGTGCAAACAGTACGCTATGTCACTGTTACTTGACGGTGATGACATAACACATACACAGCGGTCAAGTGTTACCAACTGTATGTCACGTGACACCTGTAACACTTACACCCTCCCATGTGCATATAGCAGCACAATTGCCAGACATAGGATTGGTATACATAATGCGGACAATACTGCTGCATGTCTATCAAACGTCTCATCATATGGCAGGTGTATCATTCCCAGCACTGCCATGTGTGTCCGCTTGTGTGACCACATATGCCACATATGGTGGGGATTACATCCCAGTTGTTACACATCCCTGTACACCATTGTAGAGATCTGTACATACTGCAGTGTGGAAAGCATGATGTCGGCAGGTGTGGTGCATCACACACCGGCTATCCATACACACATTTATGGTCACCACAGTGTGTGGGTGTATGTATGTATGTATGGCTGTCTGGTGCTTGGTGTGAGGGTGTATGCTACCATACAGTGAAAACAGGATCATAAACCCCTCATGGTGTCTAACCCCTCATGGTGATGCAGTCTACTACCCTGTTGATGCATTCGGTCCCAGCAGTACTGGGTACCTGTGCATGTTTCTTCTCTGTGCCACGTCATGTGGGTGCAAAGTACTGCAAGGGTGATGACCACATAGGCAAGGGTCCACACCTCAACACTATGGGGTGTGCGTTATAGTGCTGTAGACCCCGTGAATGTGGCCATGTTCCTGTACTGTGACAGCGTATTACTGCTACACAGTGTGGCCTCATGCTATCAAGTGGCCTCTAACATCATCATTGGCCAGACCACTGTGTACAACCCCTGCACCATGTCAACATACCTGTAATGTTTCCTGGTATGTATGTCACATCTCTGTCCACTGTAGCCTGTTCAACTGACCACATGCTTCAGGTGCAGTATATGTGCAGACATTTGTGTCATGTTCGACTTTCCAACAGTCAGGTTGAGGGTATGTTTAGCATGCTGATATTGCCATACGTGCCTGTGAGTACTCCACAGTTACACATGGGGACTGCAAACACTGCTACCTGTAGGCACATGCCAGTACACCATAGAAGGGAACCAGGGCATCATTACCAACATGCTGTTACTGTTGTAACCGAGACATATACTGTGAACATATCACAATGCATGCTGCACCTGGACTACATGGTATGACTGGTGCATGTCGACAGTACACCACTGATGTCACATGCACATCTCTCAGTATTCACACACAACCAATGCAACATACATTCACATCCCTCAATATGCATACACAAGTAATGTTAGATACACCTCTCACTATTCTGTTCACCCTGTACATCAGACCATTTGAGCATATCCCTGCACCGATGGTGTGGATGACAGGGATGCAGCACAGGCTTCATCATATGCACAGGGTGATACTGTTTGCCAGGGGCATAGGCTGCACCAATGGATGACATCGTGTGTGGGTAAGGGCCGGTGATTTGATTGGACATGTCTGTTCCGTATGCATGTGGATGTTGTGGAGCCCTACAGTTGTGTTTGCTGTGTGCGTGTATGTGTGCACACAGTTCTGTCATTTGTGAGGCCTACACAAGGGTATTATCGACAGCTCCAGATTGTACAGACCAGGTTGTACAGCTCACTGTGACCGGCCACGGCCATGTGTCCTGTGCCTGCCAGGGGTTGCACGGGCACTACCAGGCAGAGGTACAGAATGGCTACTGTCTGACAACACATGGGCACTGGAACCATGTCCCTGCCAGGAATGTCCAGGGCCACATCCACGTGGCCTGCTGTGTCCTGGTGTGGACAGCGCAGCACCAGCTGCACTGCTACTGCTACCGACACTATGGTAGTGGCCATGTGAGGTGGCACGCTCATGTTGACCTGCACTAGGTGGTGTAGCTGGCCTACGTCCACGTGGCCTACGACTTCACCTCTACCAGATGTTCCAGCACAGACAGCTCACGCTCGCGGATTGCCATGCCACAGTCAAGGATTCTGACCATGTCACCCAATCGCCTGTCCAGAACATCAGCAATCTGCTGTTGAGCACCTGCCAATACCTGGATGTTGTTGTTTAGGGTACTGGTAGCAGCCCACTGCAGCCTCTGCCCTTCTCTGTTCTGCTGTTCGGCATGTGCCTGTGCCGCCATTACAGTCTGGAACATGCGTCTGGTGATTCCAGCTGCTGCGCTATGTCCTGCAGGTTTATGTCTGTCAGAGGTCCAACTACGAGCAGCACCAGCCACATGCCTGTGTGGCACATCTGCAGTCAGTACACTGCCACCATGGAGTGGAGACACTCCTTCTGTAGCCACCACATGTTCCTGTTCAACGCCAACAGACGCTGACTGTCCTTCCTCTATGGCCACTGTTGATGCAGTATGTGTTTGCAGCTGAACTGTGTGCGGGGAAGAGGGGGACATAGCTGGGATAGCAACCGTTAGCACACATTCAGCCCCTGACATCCCTGCCTGTACCTCATGCATATGTTTATCACTGCTAGCATCTGTGGGGACACTATCAGATGTACCGCAGGAGGGTAACACACCTACATCACCTGTGAATGCAAAGAAAGACTCTAAATTACAATAGACACACACCCACTGACACACACACACTGACACACACACACTGATACACCATGCATGTGATATGACAGATGGCATGAAGCATGCTTGTGATACAGCTGACAGCATGCAGCACAGACATCAATAGTGTTTGTAAGCATACTCCCTGGAATGCACACTACAGCAGGCAGGTGTCATATCATTATCCATGCAATTCACACGATCATGGTAGTATGCATGCATCCCCGTGATACACCATGTGGACCAGAACAGGATAACAGTACACATGGCTGACGTGACCTTGACATGTAATCTGCTGACGTGTGCATTAACATGCATGCATGCCTGACACAATGGTGTCCTGACACATGTACAGCATTGTACTGGGTATCACATTACGGTGTTGTCCATATGCCCTACAGATAGAATGCATGTTGAGCAAATGTGCATGGGCATGGTAGGGGACTGTGAGCCATCTACATTGCTGTACAGTGTGAAGTACAAACACTGTGCCATTGCATGGCATCATGAGGCATCAGTATTGCTAAACAGTGCATGATATGTACGCATTGCATATCCAGAACTGCATGCATACCCATGACATACCTGTGGATTGCGACCTACGATGCTGAGGTGTATACACACCAAACCATGCTGTGTCATGTGACAGGTCACTGGAGGACATACAGATGACACCCCTGCATGATGACTACAGAGTGTTAGCTGCCTGGCAACCATGTCCACACATAGCGGACCTGTCACGTCATCATTTCACATTGACATTGATGTAACATGCACACAAGGTGCACAGCTAACAGTGATGTCCTACAGCAGCAGGGGAAAAGTACAGTATCTGTGGCCTGGTGTCACTGTCAGTGGAATCTGTAAAGGTGACTACCGTCATGCTATGACACAGATGTCATGTTCAACACATCTTATGAGGTACATGTCACTGACACCTCCACTAGCTGTGCACAGGCATTTAAGATGTGCAGTGTACCACATCACCTGTACAATCGTACTAGTACGGCTGTAATTGGACCATGTGTGGGCAAAGTGGGACAGGGTGTATCCACATCCCATCTACTGTGTGGCTACGTGTCTCTGGCCATCCCCCATGGCTATGTGTGCACATGTGTTGGTCATGTATGTGATGGCCGTTCCCTGGCAACTGCAGTGGCACGCTGTGTTGCATGACGTATCAAGTCTGTGCAGTGTCTATGCACCTGCTGGTAGGTGCGGTTCTGGTCACCCACTTCGTTGACCCTCCTGCGAAGATCCTGCCACAGGTCATCCCGCTGCTGTGCATGCTGTGGCACATGGCTAAATAACACCTCACAGTTCTCATGGAGGTACGGGATTATGACATCATCCTCCTGTTGGCTGTATGCTGGTAGGCGTGTACAAGGCATTAACTGTAAGACATGATGAAGGTGACAGGTCACATTTACAAACATGTACAGTGATACTGCTGCACATACATTTCTAGTACATCTGCACAGTTATCTTTGCAAATCAACATGACACTAACACGACTGGCATGTATGTGTCACACACATGTAACACCCATTATGCATTGGATATCATCCCCATATATGTGTGTCACCTCATTAGTGTTCCTTCTGCATGTGATGCCTGTCTTCATGTGGGCATGTCTGTTTGCCTGCACTGGTGTTCTTACCTATCTACACATGCCTGATGTATCCACGGTAATGCTGTTGACCTTGATGCTGTCTATATGTCACATATCAACACAGACACAGCCTTACTGGACTTGGGCAGTGACAATGTACCAAGTACGCATGGAAACCTGTACATGCATCTGTTTTGCCATAGACATCTACACTGCACTGTACAGCTGTTCAACATCCTGCCACGGATCACCTGTGTTGCACATGTTATAGACACGGGACAATGGCTAGTCGGACATCATTCTCAGGTAAGGTTATCGGCTATAGCATGTACAGGCTGGGTTTCCTAGCTGTATCCGACACCCATTACGCCACTGCAAGGGGCATCAGTGACACATTACTAATCCAGATAGTTGATACTACATCTACCATATGGCCATCACACCATGTATGACAGGGATGATATGTGCAGCTATGTGGACAGGGCTGCAGGGTATGGCGGGAGTATGTCACAGGTATGGCACAGGAATCTGTCCAGCATGTGACCATCCTAGTCATAGGACAGTGGTTGTCCATGACGTATGTCTTTCAGAACAGGCTATGGGCATGTAGCATGTCTAACAGCATAGTGTAGCATATGTCTGTATGCAAGGTGGATAGCATGCTGCATACTGGAGGTGAGTATTGTGGAGGCTGGTATCGGCCATCCACGCATGCTCCCTACCCCTGGAGGGTAATATGTGTTCCAATATTGGTCACACGGGTGCTGTGTATGCCTGTCCAATGATCTCCGTGCTCATGGATACCACCCTGTCATGTCATGGATACCTTAGATGACTACCTAAAGGGCCAGGGAGACGTCTCCAGCTCAGGGAGGTGTACTGCACTACACCATCACTAACACAGTGTCCATAATGTTGACCACAGCCTAGGTGTTACTTAATTGGTACAGGGGTATTCCCCTAGTGGTGTCATTGCTGATGTCATCCACCAGAATGTGCACATATGTCACACACCTCACACACACAGCCCATTCTGTATGTTGTTCGCAACACTGTGACAACTATTGCCCATAGGTCATGGCCATTCACATCCTCACATACACAGATGGCTGACATTTGTCTGTGTGGTATGGGCTACAATGCAGGTGGGGTACAACACATTAACCCTGGTTTACTGTAGCTGACACCGTGTGATATGCACATGTCACTGTAGCACCTTTAGTGAGTCTGTCAACAGGCCACTAGTAGAACACTCCTGTGACATACAAAGGCATTTGTAGTCAAACATCCGTACTGTCTTGTACATCTGTACTGCTAACATCTACATTGATAATGGTTCACGGACTTGCAGACCATACCCAGCAGTGTTCTGATGTGGTGCCACCAATCATGACCGTCATCAACACTTGTGGGTTGATATTATCCAACAACCTATCTGTAATGTATGGGCATGCTCGGCACTTGTTCAGAGCTTCTTGGCACGTTATGAGCTACTGCTTAGTTTAGCACCCATTTCACACCAGTCCTCACAGGTACACTGTCTGTCCATACATTTCCAGCTTGCTTACAGTACAACAGCTGTCATACACACATCACACACATACCTTGTGAGACATGGTGGTTTATACGGCGTGTCCACCTGGCACGTACCACTTATATACAGGCATGTCCAACAGGCACGTACCAGTGCTATTGCCTGTCACTATGATGACTATGTTGTACATGTGGCAATAGAGCTATTCTCATGTACACAGTCAATGCACACCTCCCAACATACAACAGTACTGCCTGTGGGGGATGCACATATGCAGCCCTGCTGGGGGTTATACTGTCACCAACCCTGACAGTCATGTGGGGATGTGCAACATTGGCAACACACCCCACTCATCACATAGTCCCACATGATCCCCACCACAGGCCACACATACGGAGACACCTTGTACAGTACCCCTCCATACTCTGTGTGGGCACCAATGGCAGCCTGCATCGCCAAACATAACCACACCAACCTATAGCCCACAGACATGTGTGCCCATCACATACAGCCAATAGGGTGTTATAACATACACAACACACTTGTCATAGGTGCCTGTCGGCAGTCACACTGCTGTTCCACTCAGCAGGCTACACAAGGCAATAGTCACTTACATCCTGCTGTCAAGTAACTGGTTCTGCAACATAACCTATGCACACATGCCACAACTCAGCAGGTACGATGTGACTCATTTTCCATGTTTGTGTGACTGAAGTTGTATCTCAGGGCATAGACTACATGTGCAGGGACATGCAATAGCCCACCAGTGTTGTAACCCTGATGGTATGGTCTGAGCCCTGGGGAGCATTTTGCAGTCATCCGGACCTGTTACCATTGTGCTACAAGTGACTGTGTCATTCTCAACAGTTGTCCATGCTTCTGCTGTCATTCCACAGGCATCTGGGATACGTCCACTTTGACAGACCTGGTCAAACAACATGATGCTGTGGCACAGTTGACCTGCACCTGTCAGCCCTGGGAGTACGGATCACATGTTGGACTCTTGCTGCTTTTATACTGCCTGTCTTGCACAGTGTCCAATAACAGTCACTACCAGAACGGGAACTGGCTAGCGAAACATGTGGTCATGTCACACAATGCTTGACATCATCCTCTGTGATGCACGCAGGCAAGGCACACCTGATACTGCACCACTTCAATATCTCTGCAGTGACTGGGACTTGCCTCTTGGCTCACACCTGATACTGCACCAGTTCAATATCTCTGCTGTGACTGGGACCTGCCTCTTGGCTCTGCAGAGCACACCTGCAATGACTGGTTATAGACAGACCGTACCTCTCAGGCAAGTACCTGGACTGGCACACCCACGGCTGAGGTGTCCCCATATTCCACTATGTTGTACACACATCCCGGCTGGTTACGTAGCACAATGCATCACAGGTGCTCCACGTGCAAATAACTGTGTCCGCAACTGCTATGCATAGTATTACCAGCTGCGGATTCAACATACCCCACGGTTACCAGACCTCATTTCATGGTGTACTGGACAGTTGGGCTCATAGTGCTGCTACTGATGTGAGACGGACAGTAACCCACACTTAACTGTGATAGCTACACATGTACCGACACATTAGGCATACGCTGTCCGTGAGTCATAACCTCCGCTTGGCTGGTTCGACCCATACACACCACCTCCAAGACCAACAATATGCTTGACATGGACACTACCAACATGTGACTGCTGTTCCACACCTGGGGTTATCCCCTCATTGGTGGAATCCGAACATATGCTACTCACACTTGTTAGCCACATACTGGCACCACACACTTCATGGCATACACAGTAGATGAGTATTACAACACCTACTACAGATGTCGTATGACAGTAGTAGTTGACATCATGACATATGTGCAGGTAGACAATGCACATGCAAACACTGAGACATACCCCAGTGTACTTCATTAGCATGTACATGACAATATGGATCATGCTGTTCCATGGACATACTTTACAACAACAGGTGGGGGCTGTTGCACAGTGGTGTACATTCCCATGGGTGGGATGACTCACTGGTCAGCCTCGGTAGGGCCACGGGATCCCTCATCACATACTCCGTAACTAACTATGTACACATTACTGCAACACATTCCGAGATGTACCATAAGGCATTATGGTGGTATGTCAGTAGTCATATGCAATACCCACATCTGCTCACACATACAACTGTCACTCTGGTACATGACAGTAACAGGTGATGTTGGCAACATGCTGTCTGATGGCTTCAATGCTAAGATTACACCCTCTCACTCCCTATGGGGCCACATTCCTTGCAGGAACATTGTGGTGTACCTGCGGTCACACCTACAGAGTACTGACCTGCACTCTATATGTCCTAGGACACTGGCCCCTTGTCACCCTACAAAATCCCAGGCTGTGATGTCCACAGACCTCTGAATGGCATGTCTCCCCACTGGGACACCATATTCAGTAATAGCCTTGTACCAGACATTTTGGCCCCTGACTGGCACACAGCGACAGTCACACTCCACACAGGTGGCACCACAATGCATGACTGGGACTATTGCCCTGCACACCTCACTGGACTGTTCTGCACGGCTATAGGGCACATCATCATGGACATCATTCGCTGAGTCTTTGTTGTGCTCCGGTCCTTTGATGCCAGCTGGGTTGGTCTTGTTGGGGCCACAGCATGCCTCCTACACCTGTTGAACACCTTTCATGCAGTCGCCAGAGTAGTTGATGACGACACGGGGGCCCACACAGCCTATATTGTCCTCTCACTGCCTTTCAGCACCGTTCTCCATTCTGGTATTGACAACATACACATCCACCTGCACATCACAACATATGTCTCAGGATGTTATGCAAAGTGGCTAATGGACAGGACACACACACTGAGGCTGGCATACCATATTACATACCTCATTCCAGTTACACTTGGCATACCACAGTCCTCAGTCATGGTGCCCTCATGTTCGGTATAGGCTTCCCTGAGGTACAGGCTACCATTGAGGGGACTTCCCTGCCTAGCTTTACAGACCACTGCATACAAAGCGCCATTGTTGCTCCACCAGCTGATACAGACCCCATCCATATGGGTGTTACTGTGACGGATACCGATATGAAAATCATGGCCTCAACTTGCATGACACTTGGTATGAACATCACCTTTGCAGTACACCATCCACCCACTGGTTATCATATAGGTTTTAGTCCCCTACATACATGTCGCAATGTACATGTTTGTAAAACACATGTATTTCCCACATACTCCTGTGATTACCACATTGCCACTGTGGAGTGGATATCCTTCTACGTGTCCACACATGTCTGTACTGGGTGTGTAGCTGGTACATAGGCACCCATTGTACCTCTGAACACCGGACTTATACACACATCCATGAGTACAATACCCCGCTTAGGGTGTACCTTACACAACAGCTTTACATAACTCAACATTAAAACGGCATGATGTTTATTGAGCTATGACAGTTAAAGTTGGCGGCTTAAGTACAGACACCATGTCTGTACACATTTGCAGACTACATACTCAGGGGTGACCTCTGCTGCAAAGACAGGGCCCATGTCTGCAAATATGTTAATGGATATACTCCACATACGCAACATAAACAATAGCCACTATGAGCATGATGCTCATGGATATGTGCACACACTCGACAGTGTGTGGCATGTGCTTGGGGGTTGCATTCCCAGACCAGACACTCACCATGCTTTGGGACAAGATTCCTATGTACATCACGCATGGACAGTCAGTAGCAGTGTTCATGTGATACCTCGCTTGGTGGATGGTGGACATATGTACACCAGGGATCACTGCAGTGGCTGTATTGTGCAGAGATGCAGGTCACACATGGCTCTTCTGTTCACAGGACACTACCCTAGAGAGGTGCCACTGGTGTGCACACTGTAGTTGTTGTTACACATAGACTTGCCAGACTGCATGGTACCCCACTATGAACCTGTGGAGCTATTACATGTCCTTTGTGCATGGTTACTGGAATAGCCCTTCCATTTAGATTAGCTGTCATGCTATTACAATGTCCCGTGACTACAGGCCATATGTATCCTGTTATTGTACACGCCAATCATGTTCTTGTTTGTCTGTCACATCTCTTCTGCTATTCTAGTATGGGAGTAATGTTTGCGTCCTTTGCAAATGCACAGAGTGGATTACATTATTTATTTCATCATAACTGTTTATACATAAATTAATTACATACTACTCACATCACTATATGATACCTTTGTTATGCATCATATGCTTGTTCTCCTGTGTAGCATATCTGACATATCAATCTACTGTACTATACATTACACATGTTTTACATGGTATCCCATAATTCAAAGCATACTTGCACAGAGGGACCACCTTAGACATGTCATTGACGTTATATGCCCATACACATACGTACTGTTACAATATATCCACATATACTATCCCCTGCTATGGCATGTACTTATTGGACATACCCTGCCACTGACGGTGAGTCGTATGACATTGTTCTGTTTAAAGCCGTCATGTTGCATCCCTTGTGGTGTCTGTGCTGTTTACCTTGTGGCCCACTGCTGGATGCGCAACTTCTACAAGCATTAGTACGATCAGCAAGACATCACTACATAAATACCATTCCCCACTTTATGCATGGCAGACACTTTTAATTACTGCAAACCAGGCTATGCATACACTGACATAACTTAATACAGAACATACTATACATACAGGTAGTGTTCTACATACCTTGATATCGTTCCGGTATTTCGTCTCTATCACGCTCTTCTGTATCACTCTTTAAACTGTTTTATGGTATGAGCATACAGTTTGCATATCTGGCAAATCATCCTTATATACGTCAATACCTGCAACATGTGGTTTACTGCCGCCAGTTGGTGTTCTGGTGTGACTAATTACATGCACTTCAGCTGTGCAGCTACTCCATTCGCCAATTACATGGCAACAGTGGGGTATAACTGAATTCTCCACTTAGGCGTTGGCCATTTGCTCTGCCTTCGGGGAGATGGCCTGTATTGTGTTTTGTTGTGTGTAATTGCAACTGCTATGTGTAGTGCTATGTGTAGAGCCAAGTGTATTTTGGAGTCATGTCCCCCATGGATTGTGTGTGACGGCTTGAGTATGTGGTTCTACCTGTGACTGTACCTGTCATCCCACCCATCTGATAATGGACTATTACAAACACCTGTAACATCGCCGTTTGTTTCGTTATACGACGGATACGATTTTGCATGGCACCTTTAAATGTGTCTCTCACAAGGTATGTTAACGGTTCAGCAGATGTAATTGACTAACTAGATGTTTGTGCTGTGATTACAGTCTGTATTGCTATTCTTTCCAGTGGGGGTTGTAGGCGGGTGCACTTAGCATATACGTTTTTTTGGGGCTTGCATTTCTACGTAGTCCATATATATGTGTGTGGGCCCCTTCCCTAATTACAGTGCTATCACTTAATAGACTTCTGTTACGGGAATTTACTTTGGGCCGTTGTTAATTGGTTTCTATATGGTATGCAGGTGAGGTTGATACTTCCATACCTCCAGATGTACGGCTATATGTGCAGGGATATTTCTAAATGACCGCTATCCCGTGTATTAAAAACTAAAATGATGTGAATAAGCGGAATCGGACAAAGCAGCAACAGCATGGACTGTTTATTAATAGTAAACGCTTTCGGCTAAGGATATTCCTCCGCCTTCTTCAGACTTGTACAATGACATACTCACAGCACAGCTTTTTATACAAAACAGAAAACTAATTAAAAGCAATTAAAGTAGTTGATTGAATTAAACACTTAACTAACTACATCCCAATATTTTTAAAGGGCTAGTACATTTAAACCAAAACCAATTTTTTTAATTAATAATAATACTAAGACATATTCTCTACATAAACTTCTTGTAAATAAAAAAAATATATTAATAAAATATTTATATTAATAAAATCAGGACAACAACATGAAATCCAACTAATGTCTACACTCCTACAAAAACATAAATATATTATTATGTAAAAAGTTGTGTATGATTATATAACACTACATCCTATATAAGGAAGATAAACTACTTAATAAATGCATCTACATATATTACCTATAAAAATAAAACAAGTAGTAGAAGAATAATGATAATAATAATAACTAATTATTATAAACATCATTATCACAATAGAAAAAAACAAGTGTTTATTACATGTGTCTCACTAACTCTCAGTTCATGATTTAACAATAAATATGTTATCCCAATAGTAAAACAGTGTAATAACAATCTCATCTCTTCAGTGCTTTTAGTTTAAGAATGCATTTAATAGATGCATACTCATTCAACCCGGGGTAAATGAGCAAGTGTTCTAATTTGCCAGAAGACCTCGTGTTCTTCCAGCCATAGTTGTCATGGGCCCCCCTAAAGTGTGTTTTTACCTGCTGCACAACTGAAAACAAAAAAGAGTGCTCAGGATATTCACAGATATGCTTGGCAAGTGCATTGGTCATATCCCTTCTCCCTATAGCATATAAGTGTTCATAAATTCTTTTCTTTAATGACCTCTCCATTTTACCAATGTAAAACGAGGGACATTTCCTGCACAAAACAACATACACTACGCCTTTGGTTTCACAATTGTACTTATCATTGATGGAATAAATTTTACCATTGATGTTAACCTTATTACCAGGTAAAATATGTTTACATTGGGGGCACATCCCACATTTGGTCATGCCCGTACTAATCATTTTAGTTTTAACTGTAGTCTTTTCGATGAGGTTCTTTAAGTTAACTCCTCACCTATATGTGAAAGTTGGATGTAGTCCTATCACTTTGACCAAAGACTGATGCTCCAAAAGAATGTTCCAATTTTTGGAAATAATGCCCCTAATTAGATTGAAATCTGTACTGTAAGTAAAGAGAAAATTAATAGGTGGTACTTCACCTATTTTGATCTTTTGTGTTACGTGCATTATTCCCCCTCCCAACAGAGACCTAAAATGGCCTGTTTCTCTTTTAACCTGAACTTCGTGCATTACCTCTTTTATTAGAGAGTCTGGATAGCCTCTCATAGAGAACATTAAACATAAGTTTTCACATTCACTAATAAAATCCTGTTTTTCAGACACCATTCTTGCCGCTCTGACAAATTGCCCTTTCACCACACTTCTCTTTTGGTGAAAGGGATGGCCACTAGAGAAGTGGAGATAGGAATTTGAATAAGTTGGCTTTCTATAGATCATTGACTTAAATTTACTATTAGCATTGTCCTTACTTAGTTTAACATCTAAGAAGCAAATCTCCTCTACCCCTGTGGTATAGGTAAATTGTAAGAAATCAGTCATTTTTGAAATACTGTTGATAAATTCAGGAATCAAATCTAATGGATCTTTCCATAAGAAACACATGTCATCTTGGTACCTTATGTACCAAGTGACATATTGTTGGTACATATCATTTTGGAATAACCATTGATGTTCCCAGTGTGCCAGTACACTATTTGCAAAACTACATCCGCAGGGAGAACCCATGGCAATACCCGTCTTTTGGAGGAAAAACTGATCTTTGAACACCAAAAAGTTATTTGATAATACTAAATCTAAAAGTATTTCTACCAGGTACATTTGATCATTAGTTGCCTCTTTGCGCAGCATGAAATTTCTTGTCCACTCTATTCCCAGCTGGTGAGGAATAACCATGTACAAGTCCTTAATATCCACCACGAGAAAAATGAGGCCTGGATCATATTCAATTTTATCAATATATTCCAAAAAACCCCAGGAATCTTTACAAATTTGTGGCTCATTTTTTAGTAAAGGTTTGAGAATGCCATCCACTAGTTTGGCACAAGCATACATAATAGAACCCCTTCCGTCCACAATTGGTCTGAAGGGGGGATTAACCAAATCCTTATGGATTTTCGGTGTGCCAAACAAAGTGGGAATTCTGGGGGCTGGCATAGTTAGGTAATGTAAGGTGTCACAATCTATGCTACCTTCAAGGAAAAGATCATCCAGTACTCCCCTAATCTTCTTATAAGCTAAATGTACCTCATTAAGGCTTGACTTCAAATATGTGTCTGATTGTAGGTGTTCAAGCATCTTTCTATCATAAAAGTATTCATCCATAAAAATGAGGCCCCCTCCCTTGTCTGGCATCATAACTCTTATTTTACATTCATTAAGGAGGGAAATAAAATCCAACTCATTCTTAGAAATGTTACCTTTCGTTGTTTTGGGAGAGGCATGTGAATTAAACATTGACCTTAAATCAATTTCACACAACTTCTCAAAAATACTTAAAACCCTGTGTAATGGAGGATTGAAAATACTTGATACTTTATGAGTATTGAGAAGTGTAGGCGTGTTGCCTAAACTGAAAGCCAGATTTAATTTACGCACATATAACTTCAAGTCTATAATAGTGTTAACTAGATTACATTTTTTATCAGGAACAAATGAAAGTCCTTTGGAAAAAAAGTCTATCAGAGCTTGTTCCACTGTTAACACTGTATAGTTATAGATCTTGAAATCCCCTTGTTTACTGGTAAGAACATTAGGTCCCTTTATTTCAGGAGGAATCATCTCCTGCGTTGGTTCCCTCATTTCCTCCTCTGTGTACGCCCCCTGTTGTTGGACATGGTGTTGTTGTTCGACACCAGGTTTGACCTGTTTCTGGCCCTGGAAAAACCCTGATTGGTTTCATCTTCATTTGAACTCTGATCTATTTGATTTTGATTGTTATAATGTCCATTACTACCATTTGCATTGTTACCATGATTCTTAATACGCTCACTCCTCTGGACAGGCACCATCTCTTGGTTGAAAGAATCATCCTGAACCACCTGGGGGAAATTATTGTTAATGGAAGCCTCATTGGCCCCCCAAAAACCAGTTTGCCCTGGAGGGGGAGGGGGGTAGGCCGTTTTATTACTATATTCCTTAATGTCCCTGTCAATTTTGCGTTTCTTATTTGCCAACAGTTTAGTAATGGATGCTTCAATGCTGGACAAAATCCTTAGATAATCATATTTATATCTAATAAAGTCAGAATGTTGTTGCAAAAAGGACTCAAGTTGTATAAGATCTTCTTGTAATTTATTTATTTCAGCATTGTAATAATTAATTAATGATGCTAAAAATTCCATACCCTGTTTATCAAATAAGACCAATAGTTCTTGATGGAAGACTGAGTTGTTAACCAAACCAGCAGGGTATCGCCATTGGCGCAAACCCTTTGGAATTATTTTCTTACTGGTACATTCTTGGAGGTAAGAAACCTCCAACTGCAGTTTCCTGCAACGAAACAGCTTGTTATCAAAAGTATTCAATTTGTCAAGAAAAGAACTCACCGAGATTTCTTGTTTATTTGAAAAATCACTTATGTTCCTAGTAGAAACAAAAAAATCCCTTTTTGAAAGAAAACTAGCCATAGTTGGTATTGTCGCTGTTTCTCCTTCCCCATGGCGATGTACATTGGATCTGGTTACATCTCTACCTGCATTAGGACTCCCTTCAGGCTGCCTTAGTGTTTCCTGTACTTCGTTGCCACCCTGCAACGATTGTGTGTTTCCCCTATGTGTTTCTGGCGTTGTTACAGCCATGGGATGCCCAGCGGAACCAGCCTGCTGTATAGAAGGGTTCCTCTCGACACAGTCCTGAATTTTTTGCGTAAGGTGATCAACTTTGGTCAGCAACATGTTGACCAGAACAGTTAGATCACCCGAAGAGTTGTTGTCCTCTAAGTTATGATGAACACTTGCTTCACGCTCATATCCCGTGTATGTCTGTCCCAGATATTTGCAGTCATTGCAGTGGTGTTGGTGTCAGACCCTCTGTGACATGGATTGCCACCTTTTCATATGGCCATAGTTGGACACTTGCAGGTCACACAGTGGTGTTTACAGGCTGACATATGGCCACGGTCAGTACACAGGATAGCACATACTTTTATCCTCATAACATACCAATTGTTCTTGGACCTTAACCACTTATTGGTTTGCATGTAACATTTCCGTTTCTTACATACAGGCATGAGTATTTAGTGCAACTATTGCATAATATTTGGGACATACTAATGTCCTAAACTCTCAGACAGTTGCCCTTTGTAATGTTTCATGTCAGGACACACCTGCCCAAGGGGGGCTGTCCCTCCCAATGTGGGACAGGTGTTTACCGCATGCCTACGGCTAGCTATACCCGCACCTACCATAGTCATCTACCTCCAAGTTGCCACCTACAGACACACGATGCGGACACACACACACACACACACACACACACACACACACACACACACACACACACACACACACACACACACACTTTACAGTCACACGGGAACACACATGGCACCCTCAACACACACATACACAGACTACATCACTCAGAACCACAGTTGTACACAGTACCTACATGGACCGCACCGCCGGCAGCGGTGACTACATGTCCTTACTATCGTCATATTGCTCGCGGTTCTACTGTTCCAATACTGTGTTCTTTCTGTCTTTCAGCCTCCTGGTTACACGTGTCGGTGTGTGACACATTCCATAGTTGGCGGTATCCTATTTATTTGTACCTCAAAGGTGTTTTGAATGTCGTTGACCTATCTATATATTTGCAGATGTCAGTGACCCCTTATATATCGACATATATCACACTATAACCCTTTCTATCTGTATTCAATATGTGTGTGTATATATATATATATATATATATATATATATATATATATATATATATATACATACATATCTCGGACAGGGGTGGTGACAGGCACACTACACCTTTCATTGTGTGTTTGTCAGTGTATACTGTGTTTCCTGGACTCCACACATTTGTGTCTGTACCTGTCACATTACACACCTGCCATAGGTTAAGATTACCTCCCGTCCCACTTTGCGAGGGACAGTCCATCTTTGTGCAGCTGTGTCCTGTGAAATATTTGTGAACATAGCAAATGTCCTGCGACTTTGGGACAAACATATTCCCTATAGTTTATGTAATAGTTGCATAAAACACTTATTCTGTATCTGACCCACCTACATGTTGCAGGACATGGAACACTTACCTGCGACCATTACTAGAATAAGCTTTTTATCTATGCAAAACACTAACGTTCTGGTTTTCATACTGGCTGGGTGTATGTGTCATCCTGCAGACATCTGGCGTATGTCCCACATTGGTTATTTGAACTGTGGCAACCCTACCGTACGTACATCTTGCCTAGCAATAGTGTTGGGTGATTGTATACATGAATGCCTGTTCCACTCCTGGCGGTGGTCGTTTTACCCTTCAGAGCAGGTGCTATTTGTTCAGGGGTGACTAATGCTGGTTTCACCTGTTTTGTACATCATTGACCGTGATCTGCGCAGTGGTCAGTGAAGCTTAGCCCTGTTTCACGCATATCCGTATAGTCATATTTAAACATCGCTTACCAGCTGTGGGCAACGCTTATTCCTACTAACGTGTGCTACACATATTCTGATGACCTGCATCCGGAATGTATTACCCGTGCCGTCGGGATTACGTTACATCCCTTGTGGGACGTGAGACCGGGAACATGCACGACAGTCACTGCATGTACCACTTGGACATCTGGGGGTTGTACACGTATTATGTCATTTTGTATGTGAAGTACACTACAGCAGGTACTTCACACTACACTCACATGGATAACTCCGTTAGTTTACAAATTGATGAGTCCAGTTAATGGTATGTCCATGTGATGTTTACTGGCTGTACTCTGGCATTGGGTATGTATATCACAATTAGCTACACCCGATAATGTGCTACACCTTCATACGACCGTGGATGCAGCATGCTGGGGTGAGGAATGCCTGTCATGGGTACATCCCCTGCCTTGACACAACATCCATGATTACATTTTGTGGAGCCCCTCAGTAACGCAGCGGGGAATCCGTGATGAGTGTGTGTAGGACAGTGCTTACACACATGTGCTCCCACGATTGCCTCTGCTCCAGTAAGCGACAGTTGCTTACTCGATGTTGTGGCGACGGGAGTCACTGTTTGCCCATTTGGTGTTTTGCCTCTGACAATCAGGCGTGTACCTACTGATGTACCTGAGAACCTATACACACAGCACTGACAGATGCTGATAGGCGCATCTACTGTTCAGGTGTTGACATTTCCGTGTTCCAATGGCTGTTGCGTGTACAATGTTTGAGGGCTGCCTATGTAGGATTCCACAGTGGGCCACCTATACATCACAATTTACAGGTGGTCGTGTTTGTGTGCCATCCATGTTACTGTGTGTGCAGGTGGGGAGGGGTGTCAGTCTGTGGGAGCCTACACTGTCAAGGTATGTGCTATATGTTCCCTCTTTGCCAAGGCGTAGGCATATTGGGCACACCTCCGTCTACCTACTGGGGCTGGCACAGTGTGTCCATGGTCTGGATCCCTCTGTGCCTGTGTTGGCCTTGGCAATTGTGGTGGGCTTGAGGCCCTCCCCCATTCTGACCCTGCTGCAGCTGTTTCCGCAGGATCATATTATGTAGCATGGAACATACTATGAAGATGTGGGCACATGTTCCTGGAGAGTACTGCAAGGCTCTACCAGATGTGTCCAAGCACCGGAACTGTGATTTCAGTATCCCGAACATACGCTCTATGATGATTCTGGTTTGTGCATGTCCCTCATTATGGCGTTCTTGCATTGGTGTGTGTGCATTTCTGATGGGGGTCATCATCCATGGCTCCAGTGCATAGCCAGCATCACCCACAAGGTGGCCTTGTGGGATGTCCCCCCTGACAAATACCTGATACAGCTGTGAGGCATGCCAGAATTGGGAGTCGTGGTAGCTTCCAGGGCTGCCAGCACACACATCCATGATAAAGCCCTGGGCATTGCACACTAACTGTAAGTTGATGGAGTGGAATCCCTTGTGGTTTATGTAGTGCCTACCATACTCACCAGGTGGTGACTCAATTTGTATGTGCAAGCAGTCTATTACACCCAGTACCTCTGGGTAGTTTGCCACATGGTGGAAGTGACGCATATTGCTGGCCAACTCCTCCTGAGTTCGGGGGAAGTATATATGCTCATTGGCATGTGGTAACATGGCATCCAGGAACTGGTGTAGTACCTTGGATGCCGATGCCTGTGAGATCCCCATTATATCTCCAGTTGGCCTTTGAAAGGTACCTGTGGCTAGTATTCACAAGCTTACACATACCTTCGTGTCCACTGGGATGGGTTCCCCTCTGTTGTTTCTGGTTCTCAGGCATGGCCAGCACAGCTCAACTATTTGCTGTAAGATGTCCTTGTCCACCCTGTAACACTCTACTATCTCCAGGTCATGTAGCCCCTGGTAGGTTACCCTTGGTCTGAACACTCTTCTCCTCCTCCAAGGCCTACAGTGGTTGTCGGCATCATCCTCCACTACACCGTCGGTCTGTAACACATGCTGATGAATCACAGCTATGGCAGCTCCCAACATGTACATTTTAAAAGTTCCCTGTCTGTTTACACCTATGGTGCAGTGTTTGGGAATACACAGGTGTGTGTTGGGTGCTTTCACACTTTATACTGTTTTGCTGTGAACACTGATGATGTCATAGGGTGTGTATGTATGATCGTGGCTACAGGGTATCTTCTGTGTTTTTTTAACAGAACCACTATTGTGCTGCCTTTGGTGCTGCATTACATTTGGATGCCGTGAATTACCTCCTGCCCTTCCGTTTACATTTGTGCATGTTACACCTACCATTTGCTGGCATGCGTCCAGCAGCCTGCTTTCATTTGTACTTTCCTAGGCCTGGCTTATCTTGCGTAATGTGTGCTATTGCCAGTCTACTGTGGGTTTGCTTTGCTCTGCTATGACAGTTCTCCTATCTTTGCATTCCAAGTCCTCCCCTCCTTTCTTTGCAATCCTATGCCTCCCCTTATCCTGTTTTGCAGGTTTCTGCATGCAGGCTTGTCTACTGCCGTCGATTGGCCGCCGTGAGTTGATTGGTGTTAATTGCTCATTAGTACGCCAATTACCCTGCTTCGGCATTTCCTTCTTTTTTCCCCTAACCTTCCTGTTTGTGCTATTGTTCGTGGCGCATGCATCCGCTTACTGGGTTTCGGGCACAATTTCATCCCCATACACATGCGCTTTTGGGCACCATGTGTGCTCTCAGCTAAACGGTTCTATACCTTCCTCCCCACCCCTGTCCTTCAGCTTTGCTTAGCAATGGCCAGGCCAGATTTGCATTGCTCCAATGTGCTTACAGATATGGTGGCACACCCCTCTGCTGATGTCATGTATCACCTCTGATACACTCCTCGGTGTTATAGCGCTGCACCATCAGGTACATTCTTAATCCGGTGGGATGTTTGCAATTCAGTATTACTTGTCTCATTTGCATGGCATTGACTGCTAATTCATAGTTACAGCGCCGAACACTGTCGTGGGCCCTTGGCAACCCTTGCGCCTTGCTTGTGGTGTGCCATGCCTACCATTGTGTATTATGGTGCAATCCTGATCTGTCTTACATTGCAATTTTATGACATTTGTATATATTTCCTTTGTATTCCTGTTTGCGCACACATGCCCTGTGGTTGTACTGTGCGTTACTGTGGACATGACGTTAAATGTTTTTTAGGTGTTGTACATCTTTTCTTGTGCCATTGGCTGTGTATTTCACCATTGGCATATGTTAACTTTGTAATACATGAGTCTGGTCTGCTTCCATAACTCCGATGTTCTGTTTGGGAAAATGTAAACCGTGTTTTTTGGTTTACATTTCCATGGGCTTGTGCTACGCCTGCACCACTTTGTGAATTGCTGTATGCCTTCATTAGCATGGTGCAACACTGCACATGGAGTGATTTGCATACCTATGCTGAGGGCTGCACAGATCTGGCATACGCCGGTAGAGCACGTGGAGTTGGTTCGTACCTGAATCGCTCGGCGGACATATTTGGCGTTATCCCGCATACGCTATGCCTGTGCCTGGCGTAGACTTCATGAATCTGGGGGTTTGTATTTCCAGCTACTGACATCAACCCATATATACTGTACAATTGTCTACAAAGACATTCTTTAGTGAGAAATATTCCGTCCATAAACCAGATCTGACATTTAGTCAAATTCTGGAGATTTTCTGTTGTGGAAAACACAAGGACATATGTATTATTGTGAATATCTACCATACGTTTTTGGACAAAAGCCCCATCCTTTAAAGTGTAACTACTTGCATTTACCCTACTCAATGGGGTGGATAAAGGGCAGTAGCTTAACAACTTCTTGTATCTAACTCTATTTACTTCTTGTAGCATAGAATGCCTAATAGGTAGACAAAGTGTACTTTCTGTAGGTGTACTTACTACTATATCATCCACCACTAACGCAGGAGTATCTATGGAAATATGCGCAGTCTCCTTCAAATTGTGACATGCAATGTATTTCTCCACTTCAGCAGCATCTGATGCATGATGGTGCAGTGCACACTTCATTAATAACTCTCCATTAACATCTTTAATAGTCACTGCCCTACCTTTACATTTGTCTTTTAACTTTAGCTTACAGCACCAATACCTCTTATCTTTACGTATTTTTTCTAAATTAAAGAGGTATCCATCTACATGCAGCATGTCCTTGCCCTTTTGAGACTTAACTGTCTGATAATATTCACCCATGGTACCAGGGGAAAACAGCTTTGCATTAGGCATTGTAGTCTGTAATGGTATGTCTATTGCACAAGTAATTCATTGCACACGTGCCTTTTATAACTAAATTATCTCCTTCCTAACTACTGAAAAATGTACTACAAATTTCTGTTATACTTAATTTAATAAAGCAAGTACATCTTGTAAAATACATTGACTTACATTAATATGCAGCATCTTGCAACTTTATTTCCTGTAATTTATGACAAATAAACTGAAATGTGTACAATATAAATGTTGTGACATCAAACATTTATATGCATGTGTTGGCCAACTATGACAATTCGAATTCTAGTTTTTACAGATTCGCAGCTTTTGCTCACTATACGTTTCGAGGACTATGTGTCAATGAAGAAGCAGCCATCTTTCTGATCGTTCGAGTTGCTAATATAGTCTATATATATATATATATATATATATATATATATATATATATATATATATATATATATATATATGTAGATATGGGAATTGTGGGAGCAATACATACAAGGGAGGAATGAAGTCTAAAAGGTAGCAGGACTTAAATGAACTATGTAATGTTTAAGTGAGAAAGACTGGGTAGATTATAAGTGATGTATAATGTTTGCAACTGGGAGTGTGTCAGTATGGTTTGTGATGTAAAATGCTTGTGACTAGTATTGTGTTGGTGTGGTTTGTTTTCATTTATATAAATGTATGATTGCATGTGTAGTAAGTGATGATTTAATAAAGTTGTTTCTTGTTTAGAAAAAGGTAGAAATTGAATCATTTATGTAATATTGCTTACGTTATATGATATGTAGCAATATATGTAACGTATTATGTTTATGTTAATATAGTATGATTACTTTTATATGAATGAAATTTACCTGTGTCACAAGTGATAATTCAATAAAGGCATTTGAAAAAAAAACAAAAAAAACAAAAGAACTGTCAGTGTAACTGAACCATCTCCATTCTGAATTGCCATCTCTTATCCCAGCTACATTTTCCATTATTTGAGGGTTATGAGTAATGACTGAAACCAGCCAGAACATAAGGAGTGCTGCATGGTCTTGTAGGTGTATTGCCTCTCATAAGATCCTGCACATGAGACCTCCATTACATGTACCCCTTATCACCTGCTTCATCAGTATTAGGTGGTGCACCCAATGCCTTGGTAGATGTAACTGCAGAAGATCCTCAGTCTGTAAATCTGTCTTCCAGAGCAGTGGTTACATTATTTTTTTCTTATAAATTGTATCTCTTTTCACACAACACTTTCAGATCACTGCTCTCTAGTACAAATATGGTGTTTTATGTACATAATAATAATAATAATAATAATAGTTTGATAGACAAAACCTCTGGAATATGTTGCATATGGTACAGCATGGAAAACTGCAAGCCAGGTGTTTTATGTGCTAAATGCACTAAATTCTATTTTTGTTCTTTATGGAATTTCATATATCAGAAGGAACACTTGTTCTCAACATTAACATTGTACCTTCCCACTGTGGGTGATAGCAATATGTGGGATGTGGCATATATTCCTACTGCTACTTCTGCTGTTTTCTCGCCTGTGGAATTCCTTATACCTCAGAAAGTTCTCAGAAAGGTTTATGCAACTGCTTTCTTCCCTTTGTAATTCTCTATATCACAACACAAACTCCCCATTTGTAATCAAAAGTAATACCAAAAATTAATTCATTCATAAACATCAGTACTGTTTAGCAGAGTTCTGGCAGATAATGTGGTGCCCTTTATAGACACTAAAGCTGATCTAAATTCATACCCTAACAACAATTGCTGACTACCACAGTGTCCACAAATAGTGTGATAATATTGGGATATTTTTCCTCTGCAGACCTAGCCTGATGACTTTAGAACCAGCACTCAATCAATCCATTTGTTACAGGGGGGTGAGAGCCAGGTGTCTCTGGGTCAGGCAATAGCCCTACAATCCATTTATTCATCCCTGCCCAGATAGCCCAATCAGCCCATTCATTCCCCAATGGTGACAGCTAGGTGGTAGGGTGTAGGCTACCTTGCTGGCCCTGCTAAGTAGCTTACTGTCCCCTGTTGGAGCACCCCACTTATGACAACTCTCCCAGCCCTGCTGCGTGGTGCCTGCACTCTCACTTGGCTACACAGATATGTTTCTTGGATGGATAAAATAATACTGAGGAAGCATGCTAAAGTTGTACTGAGTTCATTTTGTAAAGAAGCAGTTAACCAGAAGGGTCTCACAGAAACGGATAACTGGTGCCAGAGCCATGGCCTAAAGTTAAATGCCAAAAAATGCATAGTCATACCCTTTGGGAAAAACAAGGTTACCCCTAGCTACCAAATAGGTGGCAATCCACTGAGCACAGAAGAAGTTATCAGGGACCTGGGGACCCAGGTTAATAGTAGTCTGTCATTCGACACCCATGTAGCTAAAGTAGTTAGGAAGACCTTCTACATTGCCCACCTTATCATGAAGGGATTCTCATCTAGATCAAGGGAGGTCATAGTCTCCCTATACTCATCACTCATCAGACCAATGATTGAGTACAATGCCCCATTCGAATGTATCTGACCCGACACTTGCAGCAGCTGGAGAGGCCACAAAAGTTCCTCACCAAAAGGATAAAGGGTCTCAAACATCTGTCCTATGCTGCCCGACTGAAAGAACTCCAGCTCTATTCAGTCGCTACTGCTTGCTCAGAGGTGACCTTTGCCTAACATACAAGGCCATGTCATACCCAGATTTGATGAATATGCTTCACCTCAAAAATCTAGATCCGTCAGAGCCACAAGGGAGACTTAAACCTCGACACGGCTATTAATAGGACGTGCTGGAGGGATAGATTCATCACCCAAAGACTCCCTATGCTGTGGAATAAAATCCCGGTATATGTGAGGCAGAGCACCTCGCTGGCCTTGTTCAAGAGAAATCTTGACCAATGGATGGGAGATCGCAGATATACCCCAGGGATTACCTCAGTGTCACTGCTCGACAGAGGCACAGCAAAATAATGGGTATAGTTCCCCATACTAAAGGGGTGGCGTAAGCCACAAAACTATGGGCTAGGCTTATAAATGCCCTCGGGCAGATAGCCTAGTATGAACCTATGAACCTATGAACCTATGAACCAATCAATATATGTTAATAAATTCCAGAACTGTACTGATGCTGGACAAAAATCTCAGTAGGAATTAATGTCACCCTTGCGATGCTACACTTTTGAATAATATGTGGCTATAACGACAGTAAGTAGTAAGCAAAGAATTGTTAACTACTGGTATCTGACATCTGGAAGGGTAACAGGAACAGAATCAATGTACAGCAGTGTGCTCCCCATTAGTAACAGTTAGCTGGTTAGTATACATGACTAGCTGGATAAAATTTTATAAACTTGCGCAGGAAAATATGCTGGCTTTTTCTTCTCTGTATACTTCAGTCTCCTGAGATCAATGCATTTTTGCATTTTAAATGTTTTAAAGTAGCTTAATGATCTCACGTAGAGCTGCTTGAGAGGAAGGGAGGGAAGGGATGATTCTGATATAAAAATCCAAGTCTAGGTTTTAGGAATTACGTGGTCCAATCCATTAGTATGCTGGCATCCAATGGAGAAAATGTATCACAGAATACACTACTTGGGCTGGGGATGTGCACTTGATTCTACCAATCAGCAGGTTCATGTTCTGGATCCACGCATGTTCTGAAGGGAGCATAGCAGCCTCCCTCTTCTGCAGGTGTGTATATCAAAGTTCTGTATCACCACAAGCTCTGAGGATAACGCAGTCCCCCTTAGTAGTTATACACATCAATGATATGAATTCACACATCTTCTGAGGATAACATTACAGCCTTTCCCCATTCAGTAAGTATATGCATTAATGTTATGTAGCCACACATACTCTGGAATAACATAACTCCTCACTTCAACAGGCGTATATCAATGTTCTGGATCCACACAGGCTTTGAAAATAACATAGCAAAACCCCCTCAGCAGATGTTCACATCAATGTTCTATAGCAACACACATTCGGAGGCTAACACAGCATGCCCTTCCCTTCAGTAGGTATGCATAACTATGTCTGTATTCACACATGTACTAAAGATAGCATAACATGCCCACTTCAATAGGTGTATACATCAATGTTTTGTATCTACACATGCCCTGAAAATAACACCCTTCAGTAGGTATACACATAAATGTTCTATAAACACACTTGTACTGGGCATAATATAGCAGGTTCTCACTTCAGAAGGTGTGTACATCAATGTTCTGTAGTCAGACATGCCCCAGGGGGTAACATAGCAGGTCATCACTTCAGGTGTACACATCATTTTGTATCAACACAACACATGTTCCAGGTATACATCTATATCTATCTCTCTATCAGTATATATATATATATATATATATATATATATATATATATATATATATATATATATATATATATTTTTTTTTTTTATGGGAGCCGTACATGTGCTCGACTGCATCTTTCACCAAATCCCAATTCAGTGAGCATACTTGTGCAAAAGTGCTGTTCACCGAAGCAGCACTTTCGCATAAGTATGCTTGTTGTTCCTGTCATACTACGGTGCAGTAAGGGAAAATTCCCTTTTCCCCACTGTAGTGCGACTTCGGAGTGAGAATGTTAAAGTAGGGGGGTGTGGGGTGTGCAGGGGGCTTGCCCCTCTATATTTAAGTAGATTTTGTGTTTTTTTTTAACATACTTTAACGAAAGCGCTTTTTCGATGAAAGCGCTTTCATTAAAGTTTGTTCAGTGGTAATGGAGTCGTGCTTTTGAACTTGTGTTCAGAAGTCCTAGATCTATATATATATATATATATATATATATATATATATATATATATATATATAGCTTAAGCAGAAAAACGCAAGAGAAGACTGCAGAAACAAAAGAGGATCCAAGTATTCCACAGAGAAAAGTACACCAAACAGTTGTAATTTTAGCACTTTCATTCTTTTATTATTTAGAACTTCATCAGAAATAAAGCACAGTTAAAAAATAGTGCAATAAATAAGGCAAAATGGCCCATCAGAATGAGTAAAAAAGCCCACCAAAGCTCAATAATAAAAGGGTATATTTTGACTACAAGACTTATGCTAGAGGTGACATAAAGTTGGTGCTGTTGTGAAAGGCAAAATAATTTTGTGTAGGTAACAAAGAATTATTATGTTGCAAGTCTTATGTGATTGTTCACAAATAGGTGGCACTGTTGCTGTGAAAGTCTGGAATGGTGTTATACATTGTATAGTTAATGACAAACAGATGGTGATGTTGAGGCATTTAAGCTTGCTTGGAGATGGGAATATTTAAACGTTTGCCGTTGGTGAAAAAGAGATGGAGCTGTGGTTCATTTGAACCATTTAAGTGCACATTTGATATTTATATTTTCGTTTAGGGTGGGGGATCTATTGGCTTGCAGAATCAGTTCCCTAAGAAGTAGGAGGTTGTCTGTGTCTCTGAAGAAGGGGGCAACTTTTTGTCTGGCTAGTGTGTTGGAGTTATATTTCTGTTTTAGATATAGGTATATGGGTCTACTGAATTGAGAAGAAAGAGCCAAACTTCAACATTCAAAATAGCAACCACAAATTGTTGGCAACAGAAACACTGATATGCTATTACTCATACACTGAATAATAATCTCAGTCCATGCAAATGTAAAAGTAAAAAAAAAAAAACGACCACATCATAATGTTTTATAGGAGGCCAAACCTCCCTGCACCCCCACACTTACTAATAATTATATATACTATCTCCAAAGTCATGCTATATTAGGGAAAAGACATATTGCCCAACTCTGAGAATTGTACACCTGTTGATCATCTGCTTGAATGAATACTTTACTAGAAACAGAGTTAATGGAAATGGGGAAGATTTTCAAAAACAAAGTTTTAAAATCTGTTGCAGTAAATATTCAAAATGCTTTTTGTCCTTGCTGAGGAAAGCACCCCACACTGGTATGTTGCAGGTTGTGGTCCATTTACCATTGCCACTATGGGGGTCACTGCACTTTGAAAGGAAGAAGTATCAGGTATCCCTTTGTAAAAACCCCATTGAGGAATGTGCAAGTATCCCTTTGTAACAACTCCCCTGAAAAATGTGCAAGTATTCCTTTGTTAACAACTTCACTGAAGAATGTGTGAGTATCCCTTTGTAACAACTTCACTGAAGAATGTGCAAGTATTCCTTTGTAGCAACTCCATTGAAGAATGTGCAAGTATCCGTTTGTAACAACTTCACTGAAGAATGTGCAAGCACTCCTTTGTAACAACTTCACTGAAGAATGTGCAAGTATCCCTTTGTAACAACTCCATTGAAGAATGTGCAAGTATCCCTTTGTAACAACTTCACTGAAAAATGTGCAAGTATCCCTTTGTAACAACTCTATTGAAGAATGTGCAAGTATTCCTTTGCAACAACTTCACTGAAGAATGTGCAAGTATCCCTTTGTTAACAACTTCACTGAAGAATGTGCGAGTACCCCTTTGTAACAACTTCACTGAAGAATGTGCAAGTATTCCTTTGTAACAACTCCATTGAAGAATGTGCAAGTATCTGTTTGTAACAACTTCACTGAAGAATGTGCAAGTATCCCTTTGTAACAACTCTATTGAAGAATGTGCAAGTATCCCTTTGTAACAACTCCATTGAAGAATGTGCAAGTATCCCTTTGTAACAACTCCATTGAAAAATGTGCAAGTATCCCTTTGTAACAACTTCACTGAAGAATGTGCAAGTATCCCTTTGTAACAACTCCATTGAAGAATGTGCAAGTATCCCTTTATAACAACTTCACTGAAGAATGTGAAAGTAACCTTTTGTAACAACTTCACTGAAGAATGTGCAAGTATCTCTTTATAACAACTCTATTGAAGAATGTGCAAGTATCCCTTTGTAACATCTCCATTGAAGAATGTGCAAGTATCCCTCTGTAACAACGTCATTGAAGAATGTGCAAGTATTCCCCTGTAACATTTCCATTGAAGAATGTGCAAGTATCCCTTTGTAACAACTTCACTGAAGAATGTGCAAGTATTCCTTTGTAACAACTCCATTGAAGAATGTGCAAGTATCCCTTTGTAACAACTCCATTGAAGAATGAGCAAGTATCCCTTTATAACAACTTCACTGAAGAATGTGCAAGTATCCCTTTGTAACAACATCACTGAAGAATGTGCAAGTATTCCTTTGTAACAACTCCATTGAAGAATGTGCAAGTATCCCTTTGTAACAACTCTATTGAAGAATGTGCAAGTATCCCTTTGTAACAACTTCACTGAGGAATGTGCAAGTATCCCTTTGTAACAACTCCATTGAAGAATGAGCAAGTATCCCTTTATAACAACTTCACTGAAGAATGTACAAGTATCTCTTTATAACAACTCTATTGAAGAATGTGCAAGTATCCCTTTGTAACAACGTCATAGAAGAATGTGCAAGTATTCCCCTGTAACATTTCCATTGAAGAATGTGCAAGTATCCCTTTGTAACAACTCCACTGAAAAATGTGCAAGTATCCCTTTGTAACAACTCCATTGAAGAATGTGCAAGTATCCCTTTGCAACAACTTCACTGAAGAATGTGCAAGTATCCATTTGTAACAACTCCATTGAAGAATGTGCAAATATCCCTTTGTAACAACTCAATTGAAGAATGTGCAAGTATTCCTTTGTAACAACTTCACTGAAGTATGTGCAAGTATCCCTTTGTAACAACTCCACTGAAGAATGTGCTAGTATCCCTTTATAACAACTCCATTGAAGAATGTGCAAGTATCCCTTTGTAACAACTCCACTGAAGAATGTGCTAGTATCCCTTTATAACAACTCCATTGAAGAATGTGCAAGTATTCCTTTGTAACAACTTCACTGAGGTATGTGCAAGTATCCCTTTGTAACAACTCCATTGAAGAATGTGCAAGTATCCCTCTGTAACATTTCCGTTGAAGAATTTGCAAGTATCCCTTTGTAACAACATCACTGAAGAATTTACAAGTATCCATTTGTAACAACTCCATTGAAGAATGTGCAAGTATTCCTTTGTAACAACTCCATTGAAGAATGTGCAAGTATCCCTCTGTAACATTTCCGTTGAAGAATGTGCAAGTATCCCTTTGTAACAACTCCATTGAAGAATGTGCAAGTATTCCTTTGTAACAACTTCACTGAGGAATGTGCAAGTATTCCCCTGTAACATTTCCGTTGAAGAATGTGCAAGTATCCCTTTGTAACAACTTCACAGAAGAATGTGCAAGTATCACTTTGTAAAAACTCCTTTGAAGAATGTGCAAGTATCTCTTTGTAACAACTCCAGTGAAGAATGTGCAAGTATCCCTTTTGTAACAACTTCATTGAAGAATGTGCAAGTATCCCTTTGTAACAACTCCATTGAAAAATGTGCAAGTATCCCTTTGTAATAACTCTGCTGAAGAATGTGCTAGTATCCCTTTATAACAACTCCATTGAAGAATGTGCAAGTATCCCTTTGTAACAACTCCACTGAAGAATGTGCTAGTATCCCTTTATAACAACTCCATTGAAGAATGTGCAAGTATCCCTTTGTAACAACTCCACTGAAGAATGTGCTAGTATCCCTTTATAACAACTCCATTGAAGAATGTGCAAGTATCCCTTTGTAACAACTCTATCGAAGAATGTGCAAGTATCCCTTTATAACAACTCCATTGAAGAATGTGCAAGTATCTGTTTGTAACAACTCCATGGAAGAATGTGATTTTTCACACAACTGACAGCAGAAAACAAAATTTCAACAATGTCAACCTCAACAATATATCTGGCCCCCTTTTTTGACACACTACAAAGTATTCCTGCTTTTCTTCAACAGATCTAAAGATGATGTTTTTGGCAGATTCAGTGGTGATACTCTGGATCATAGTAGGTCCTCACTTCAACAGGTGCGTACATCAAAGTTCTGTA
Source organism: Protopterus annectens (assembly GCF_019279795.1). NCBI lineage: Eukaryota > Metazoa > Chordata > Ceratodontiformes > Protopteridae > Protopterus > Protopterus annectens. The sequence continues at coordinate 1,195,781,879 of NC_056725.1, read as the reverse complement.
CATATATGAAATTAATCAATATAATTGCCTGGAGACAGAGTTGATGGAAATGGGGCAGGCTTTCAAAATAAATGTTTTAAAATTTGTTGCCGTGAATATTCAGAATTGCAAGCCGTCCATTATTAGGTGTACACATCAATGTTCTGTATCCACACATCCTCTGGGGAGACAATAGCAGCCCCTACTCCAGTAGATACACACATTAATGTTCTGTAGCTACCCATGCTCTGGGGGTGACTTAGTAAGCTTTCACTTTAGTAAATGTACATATCACTGCTCTGTATCCGCACATACTCTGGGGATAACATAACAGCCCTCACTTCAGTAGGAGCACACATCAGCTAAGAGACAGCAAGCCTAGCTCTCAACCTCTTAGTTCAAGAATCATGGACAAAACCATAAAATAATGTTAGGAAAAGCCCCAAAACCAGGAACAGATTTAAAATGTTACTCTTAGAGGTTTAGAAAGCTGCTAGAAGAATATGTTTTACATTAGCAAGCACTTCATGATGGGCATGAAGTCTGAAAGCCAAACTTCTTTGTTTATTTAATGACAAAAATTTTTATCAGTTTGCTAGCATATTGCAACTTTTATGAGGAACACACAAATTAAAGGATATTCTGAGAGCTTGGTGATAAGGCACAGTTTAAAGCAAAAAATCTTTCAACTACTATCTGGAAATCAGCTGGCCACCACAATCAGAATTTATCCCTTGTAATAGGGGAATAAATAGATGATACATGTATGCAGCATTTCAGAAAAAGAATGCAAAAGCAAAAGTATTAAATAAACATTTGAAAAAGTAGCTACTGGATAGCTAAAATCTGGTGTACAGGTTTTTGAGTGACAATGACTATTTTTTTGTATTTCTCCAGAATCTCTCATTTTTTTTATTTGCTAGCAGATACATGTATGCATATATCAGACAGAGGTATATAATTTACTGGAAACAGAATTGATGGAATGGACTTTAAAATAAAAAAAAAATTTGAAAATCTGTCCCAGTGGAATTAAATTTTTTTATATTGTTTTAGAGGAGCAAAGCATTTTACAGTGGTATGAAGGAAGCTATCATCCCATGACACTGGTTCTTATATAATCCACTTGGAGTGTCATCACACCTTGGGTGTAAAGAAAAGCATCTCTAAGTATTCATTTGCAGCATCTCCTTTAAATAATGTGACTTACACAACTGGCAGAAAGATATACTTTAGCAAATTAGATAGCCAAATGTCTGACTCCATTTTTTTGTCTCAAAGCAAAATACTCATGCTTTTCTTTGTCAGAACCAGTGACGATTTTTTCTTTCAAATCTAATGCTGATAATATGGATTGGTACGTTCAAAAATCTACTCATTTCTTGTGTGTGTGTGTGTGTGTGTGTGTGTGTGTGTGTGTGTGTGTGTGTGTGTGTGTGCGCGTGCACTCACATGAGCATGTATGTGCCATAATGTGCATGTTAAATGGATTGAATGAGAGTGGAAATCAGAGGTCAGTAGAGTCACATTAGAGAGGAGCATAAGAGTATGTGTATTTCTTGGAATCTCAGAAGAGAGCCTCTGCATTCAGACATGACTTTGAAGATCCTGTCTCATTTTTTTGGTGACTATAGGGGTTCATTATTGTCCATTTGGTTGCCCTGTGATATGTCAATACAGAACCAATGAGCCATTCTTTTCTTGCCTATGAAAGAGGGCAGGTCATTCACATAAATGTATAGGACCAGGGGTCTGTTCACATTCGCAGCTGATTAGTGTTTCTGGCTAACAATATAAAGGTCTCCTGAGATCCCTGTATACTGCACTGCAGTCCAAACAGAATAAAAGTGCAGTGACACAATCAGTTCTTAGCTCAGTGGTTTTGAGTGTTAGTTTTGCCTTCATGCCAAGATTAAAAGATACACTTGATGGGTTATTGCAATCACTACTCCCACCATGTGCGTCTGCATTGCGTGAGAACTGATGTGAAGAGTTGGCAGGGCATAACGGAAGAGAACAGAACAAAAAGAAAGCAAACATAGCTGTGTTTCTTAAAAAAAATTGACAGAAATGCCAGGCTAGAGGTAAGTTCGTAAAGTAATCTTAATTACAGTGCTTGCAGAATGATAAAGTTAGATTAATAATTACTCTAAAGTCTACGTTTCACATACCAAAATAGGAAATGAAAAGAGATGGGAAACAAAGTAATTGTCTGTGCAAAAGTGAGGGAAATTCTTCTTAGTTTCCTTCACAGCTTCAGTTGTTTCATTTCTCATTGTAAATGCAGAATTCCTTGTCCATGTTTTACAGCAGTAAAGAATCAGGTACATAAAAAATAATGTAAAGGCAGGGAGGAAAAAGAAGCAGGATCCGACTTAAGACAACATGTTAGTTATTATTGTATTAAAGGCAGAGTTTTTTGAGTGATGTCCTGTTGATGCAGGAATCTTAATGAAGAGTTAGCTGAGCTTTTTGACTGATTGGCTTGTGTCACTGCTCCTTCTGACCTGATGAAAGACTCTGTGAGAACAGCAGGCGGCCTCATAAAGAACAGAGTAGCCTCAAATGGTAGCTGATGAAATATGCCTGCAAGCTATTAGATGCCTGGAAGGGAATTTGATGGGGATCAAAGTGAGTCAGAAAGCCATAGTAAAGATAATGAAAGGAAAACAAAGCAGGGAGAAAACTATGGCTGGTAACTAGAAAAAATATATATAGCCTTGCGTTGTTAGAGAAATGAGGTAAAGACACGTTTAAGTCTGAAATCAAAATGGCTTAAAACTACATGCCTACCAGAAGTATAATAGTATTACATCTGAATAAATGTTGTGAAATATCCAATACAAAGTATTTACATATAAAATGATGTAGTACTAAGTCTGTGTGTTTTAAATTGACATTATTATGGAATATTTTGTAGGAATGAGGTTCCTTAATTTTATCTCTTTAAATGAAAACAAGTCAAGTACTATCATCCCACTCAATTCTTGGAAAAAGTATAGCCTTTGCTTATCTACATAAACAATATGTCTGGGCATAACTAATTGGTCTGTGTGTTCTGTGTCATAAAATTATTCTTTATCTTTAACTCATAAATCTTCACAAAGAGAGACACAGAGATAGAGAGAGAGAGATAGAGGCATTAAACTCTAATGTAAATGTTACAGAATTATAGGTATAACATCAACACTTAAAAATAACATTTCCTTATGCATCTGATTTAGCACCTCATTATACTAACAAGTATCACGCATCAGCTTTATTATTTTTAATACTTTTTTTCCCTTCTGCATGCTGACCTTCATATTTTCCCCTGCTGGATTCCTGTTCATTCCCCAGTAGTGAGAAATCCCCTAATTAACTGGGGTCATATTCATCTGGTGGGGTGTCATTGTACAGGCAAACCTTGGGGTGACCTTTGCCCTCACCAGTGTTCTATTGTTTTGCTGTGAAAAGTCTATTCCTTCCCCTCAAGGTGATGTGATCACTTGCCTCAGTGTAAGCACTGCTTCTCCCCTATTTGCACACACATGCTCTTGCTCATGTACCAATAAGAACTACTGTCACTGGCTTTGACAGTCACAATTATGTCTTCTCTGTATTGGCACCCCAAGTCCTGACATGCCCTCATCATACAGTGAAGGCTATATCAGTAGAGCAGTGGTTCAAGCTGGCTAGGGCCACCATACCTTCTCCCAACCCAAGACTGGCATACTCATCTCCCTTTCCTGCTCTGATAAGCACCTGAGCTGCTAATCAAACTCAAATCACTTGGGTCATGGTTATGGCATTATACCTCTCTGCTACTGACATAGACTATTGCGCTGATTAGGTCCACCATCTCTTCCTCCACCCCAGGATTGGTGCACTTATCTTCCCTTCCTGCGCTGTGAGCACCTCAGCTGCTAATCAAACTCAGATCACCTGTCTATGCCACTGACATAGGCTATTGAGCTGGTTAGGTCTGTCATCCCTTACCCTCAAGGACTGGAACACCCATCCTCCCTCCTTCCTGTGTTTTCAGGCATCAGATCTGCTAATCAAACTCAGATCACCTGTCCATGTCACTCATCATCATCATCATCATCAGCCCCTTTTCCCATTTTTTTTACATGGGGTGGGGTAGTGTGTTAACTGTCGCAAACTCTCTTGATTCAGTGCCACACTCCTGCCTTCTTCAACATTCATGCCTGACTGTCACAGATCTTTTTTCACACAGTCCATCCACCTCTTTGCTTGATGTCCTCGTTTTTTCTTACCTTCTTCCTGTCTGTCCCAAATCTTCCTCAACAGATTGTCTTCTCCTTTTCTACACTTATGCCCAAACCATCGTAATCTGTTCTCTTTGATCTTTTCTGCAATTGGAGCTACTTTGGCTTCTGCTCTTATGTCCTGATTTCTTTGCCTGTCCCACAGTGTGCATCCTATGACCTTTCACAGGCACTTCATTTGCATCACCTCTAGCTTCATCAACTGTTCTGCCTTTACTGCCCAGGTTTCTGTACCATACAGTAGTACTGGTTGCACCGCTGTCTTGTACACCTTATTTTTCAGCTTCTTTGGAATTCTTCTGTCATAGCCTACACCTGATACTCTATACCAGTTGGTTGCAGCCCCTCTGATTTTAGCTTTGACCTCTTCATTTAGACTACCCTTCTCCTCAACTACCCCTCCCAGATACTTGAAGCTGTTTACCTGTTCCACTATCTTCTCTTCTATCTCTGTTCTCAGCTTCTTCTGATTTCCCCAGTTTGCTGCCATTACCACCATCCTATCTGTGCTTAGTTTCATCCCATGTGCCTTCAGATTTGCATTCCATTTTCCTATCCTTTGCTGAAGTTCTAGCTCAGTCTGCCTGTACTGCAACATCATCTGCATACAGCAGATTTGTTGATCCATCTCCTCCAACCTATTTACTAATGTAGTCCATCACCAGTATGCACAGCAGTGGGTTCAAAGCTGAACCTTGATGTACACCCACTCTCACTGGGAACCCCTCTGTGAGGCTGAACACTGTTTGTACTTGAGTTATTGGGTCTTTGTAAATAGTCAGCACTAATTCTACCAATGTTTCTGGGACTTCAAACCACCACGGTACTGCCAAGATCAGCTTTCTTGGGACCTTGTCATATGCTTTCGCCAAGTCTAGGAATGCCCAGTTGGACTCTGTCCTGATCTCTAGCTTCTTCTTAAGTATCTGTCTCAATGCAAATATTGAGTCAGTTGTGCTGCATCCTGATCTGAATCCAAACTGCTCATCTCCCATCTTACATTCTAATATTCAGCATATCCATTTATTAATTACCCTCTCCAGAACTTTCATGCAATGTGATAGGAGTTTGATGCCTCTGTACTGACCACAGTTGTGGATGTCCCCTTTGTTCTTGTACACTGGCATGAGTATCTGAGATACACCTTTCTCTTCACACTGCTATTAGTACCCTCAGGAGCCATTTCTCCCCTATCTCATCCAGCATTTTTATCATATCTGCTGTAACCTCATCTGAGCCTGTCGCTTTCCCTGACTTAATCTTCCTTAGTGTTGTTCTTACTTCTTCTAGGGTGGGCTCCTTTTCTTTTCTCATTGTAGGCTGTTTCTGGGGCAGTACAGCTTCTGCAAGGTTTTTTTCATTCAGAAGCTGCTGGAAATACTCCTTCCATCTGCCTTTGATGCCCTCTGGACTGGTGAGCAGGTTGTTGGCGTCCCTTCTGAAGGGTGTCTGACTATCTTCTTTATCTTTCTGTCTTTGCCTTGCAACCTGATATAGTTTCTTTGCCCCCCTTACTGAGTCACTAGAAGTTGGTACCCTTTGTTAGCCAACCAGATGTCCTTCCTAGCCTGGTCAGCCATTTCTATCTCCCACTTCCTGCACTCCTTCTTTCTTTTGATGACTTCCTGGACTTCTGCATTCCACCACCAGCTTTCCTTATGTACCTTATTTCCATACCTGGCTCAGTCACATATCTTTTCTGTAGTCCTAACACATGCTGTTTTTAGGCACTGCCATTCTTCTTCAGCTTCACTTATATCCTCCCCTTCTTCAGGTGCTAGAGCCCTGAGTAATTCCTTGAACTGTTGTACTTTTTCTCCAGTCAACTTTGGTCTCTGTTGACCTTAGAGCCTTCTCTGACCACTGCTTACAGCTGATTGTAGCAACTAGTGGTTTATGCTGTGGACCGACTGTTTCACTGGGGATGACTTTGCAATCATGGATTCCACCCCAGTGCCTTTTCCTTACTAGGAGGAAGTCTACCTGAGTTGCATGTTGACTACTCTTGTATGTGATCTTGTGACTGTCTCTCTATCTAAACCATGTGTTGGCTACTATCAAGCCATTTCCCAGACAGAAGTCTAGAATGGCTTCTCCTTCTTTATTCCTGTTGCCCCACCCATGTGGACCCAGGCAGTCCTTATATCCTGTTCTGTCTGTCCCAATATGTGCATTCAAGTCACCCATTATCAACACCAATTCATGTTGTCCTGCTTTATCTAGTAGATCCTGCAACTGCTGTCTAAATGCTCTTTTCCTCACTATCACAACCCTGCTGTGGGGCATAGGCTGAGATTATGAATACTGCCCTGTCACTCCACTGGAGTCTGATTGCCATGAGTCTGTCATTAATTCTGATGATATCCCTTACTGCCTTCTGAAGCCTCTCTCTCACCACAATTCCTACACCATTTTTAGCCTGCCCTCCACCTGAGTCTGGATCACATTGCTGCACTGCCCTTCCATCTCTTGGATACATAGGATGTCCAGCCTCCTCTGTATCATCATATCATCCACTTCCAAGCTGCATCCTGTCAGTGAACCTACATTAAGTGTAGCAATTCCCAGCCCATGTTTGGCAGGTTGGTTTTACATCCAGCTTTTACTCAACAGAGCTATTCCAGGTAACCCAGCTTGGCAACTAGACACCAGCCAGAAGCTGCTGGGCTTTATGGCAGGCAGGCATATATACCCCTCCCACCATTAGCAAGGGTCCCTGGCGTGGGTCAGAGTAGGCTGGGTCCTCAACTACCCACGCCAATATTTGGTGACATTAGTCAACATATCACCTAGAGCCATATTTTTACACCATCAAGTAGCTAACCCTGCCACAGTGTGCAGTCTGTGATCCATGTTCTCTTATCTTGAGGATACTGCACACCACAGTAGATGCCTAAAGCAGTTGGTCTGTACAACTCTTCCCCCTATAGGGAACCATGTAGAGTCTGTGCTGCTGCCCACAAGCTCCACAGCTCCATTCATTGGTGAGTTTGAAATGGAAACACTCAGCATGTTTTTCAGAAATGGGAGAAACCCCACAGAGACACAGGAAGAACATGCAAACTCCAAACAGGCATTGGTCAGAGGTCAGGATCAAACCTTGCACCTTGTGCATGGGAGGCAAAGACCTTAACAACTAAGCCATCGGGTTTTTACTGATGTGGACTATTGAACAGCTTAGGTCCATCATCCCTTACCCTCAAGGACTGGCGCACCCATTCTCCCTTCCTGTTCTGTCAAGCACCAGAGCTGCTAATCAGACTTGGGTCACATGGGCCATAGTTATGGCCTTATCTCTCTATGGCACTGGTATAGGCAGTGGATCTGGCTGGAGCACCATCCATCTAACCCCAGGATTGGCACATCCAGCCACCCTCCTGTACTGGCATGTGGCTGAGGTGCTGACCAAACTCAGGTCGCCTGGATCATAGTCAGGGCTTTATCCCTCTATGCCATGGCGCAAGATATCAGCTTCATATTCTATGGATTCTGTTGATTAAATGCAGAACAGCTTAATGCATAAAACACACATTTGTATGCAACAACCGTTAACATGAACTTCCTTTCTCAATATCCACAATTAAGTTAATGTTATTACTTAGCAAAATAAAATTAATTTATATGTAATACTTGCATGCAATACTATATGTAGAAGAACAGATATTAGACAAATAATACATATTTTACAAACATAAGAAGCTGGCTACATTCATGTTTAAAATGCATCATTAGTGAAGATTTGGTTTGTTCTTAAATGATACTGACAAGTGCATGGTATCTGGTACAGGGAAGGCTTTAACAAACAGTGTCATTTGAGGCAAATTGTTGATATACCTGAGTGACTACTTTCTGTCACTTGGTACAAACAACAGAATACCTACAGGACAGAAAACCACAAATGTCTAGCTGTTGAAGTATTTTCAGGAGCTCAATGTTTGACAGCTCCTGTGGAACCTAAGCTTTGATTTGAAGTATGGCTTTGACTGTTAGTGTGATTACATTTTCTGAGTGGTCACTGAGCATAAACATTCACAACTGTGCAACCATAAAACACTGAAAATGATTACTGTAGAGGGCAACTCAAGGTCTTCTATAAAAACATATTATGCATTTGTGTAGTTCCTTTCTTCATACTGGTTCTGTATACCTTTGGGAACTGTACTTCTTGTGAGATTTCTTTCTGAAGAATATTATGACATCCCAGAGATGCAGAACATAGCTCGTGGCTTGATTTTACTCTGGCACATCTCAGAATTTATATTTATTACATATGTTTCAGAATGCAAGAAAAATATCATCTTGGTAGAAAAAGACACATTCTGAGTGAAGGCATAAATGAGATTTTTTTCCTATGTTGAAAGGACTCTCACCTTTCATTCTACTTTGTAGGGACTCTGCCAAATGCCAGATTAGATCAGGTTCAAAATATGGTTCCTGATCTTGATAAACACTGCTATTTCCAGAGTTACTACACACAGTCAGTGACCCTGTGGTATAACAGAGGCAGTTCGACAATAGCCTGGTTGTGTACATGTATAAATGTGTGTTTATATATAAATTAGTAAAGATACATTTTGTTTAATTAATTCTGTTATCTCTCACTACCATGGTGCAGATAATTCCTTTGAGAAGTTAAAAGGAAATTATTATTCTCATTCTGACTATAAACAAAGGATCTACAGTAGGGTAAGAATAAAATAGAGAATATAAACAGTTACTTTCACATTTTGTCAAAGGCATCCATACTGAGTTCCCCAGTGATTATCAGTTTTCACTGGAAAGCTACATAATCTCCAGAATGTTATGCAAAAAGTGTTTTTCATAGAAAAAAATGCAAATATTTTATTAATGTAGGCTCTATAAATAATTGCTTTGTGGGTGTTTTTATGAGTCTTGCTTAGAAAATTGATTTAAAACACTCCAGTTTTAGCAAGACATTTGCTAGATGTAGATTCATAGGTAAATGCCAGGCAATATGTGTGCAGATAATTAGAAGAGAGCCAATAAAGACATGTTTAAAATGTCTGTCCAGCTGGAAAGAGGGCAGCACAAGACCAATTGTGGACATTTTTTGACTACCCATCCAAGTCATCAAGGTTTACCTTGAAGGTGGCAAGGTCTAACACATAGTGGAAGTTTGTTCTAGATGTGGAGGAATATGTAAGTATATGAGTCTGTCACATCAGCAAGACTAGACACATATCTCTGTGGAGGAATCTATGTGGATAACTGAGGGTGTTCAGACCAGTGAACTCTTTAGTAAGAAATTTCCATGGTCTCTCAAGTTGAGGCATATGTTTGGCAAGTATATATCATGAAGGGTATTATATTAAATACTAGGTTCAATGAGAGATTACTAAAGGAAATGTCTGCCGATATTTTTGCTAGATAACAGTATTTCTGAATTACTATGAAAACATGATGGTCAGTGGATAAGGAATTATCAACAAGAATGCCTAGACCTGTTATGCTGTGTATACCAGATTGAAGTATACAACATTTTTTTGAATTCAGTTTGAAATAATCTTCCCTGCAATTGTGTATAGCAGAGGGTGAAGGGGGGGCATCAAACCCTTTGCTGTGTATGTGTAGCACATCACTGACATTAAGCCAGTAATACCTGACATTCATGTTTCATTTTTTATATTTTAACTTTCTAAACTTTTTAATGTTCAAAACATATATAAGTGGTATAACATTAAAAAATGAGCCAAACACTTAACTATCAATGAGCAGAAGGTTATAACACAGTTATCTAATAAAATCTGTCACTGATGCAGGAAAAACAATATAAAGTTAAGAAAATATTGTACAAAAAATCAACAAAGCAATTGTTATGAAAATACTTCAGAAGACTACCAGATTTACAACTATATTTGCTTTAGTGGTTACTTTTTACAGCTATGTTTGCTTTTAGTAGTTACTTTTTACAACTATATTTGCTTTAGTGGTTACTTTTTACAACTATGCTTGCTTTTAGTAGTTACTTTTACAGCTATATTTGCTTTAGTGGTTACTTTAAGTTCATATCCAGCTCTAAGCTTCCTAAATATAACCTTAAACTCATCATTGATTTGCTTGAGCTCTTAAGGCGAGTAGAAGGGAGCCTCTTGTATCCATTAAGTTTTTTTTTCTTTTGTTATCTAGTTTATTTATAATGGTATTTCACTATGGAGGGGGGGTTGGTTTTAAATTATATTTGCCATGGATAGGGACTGGCTTATTATTAGCTGCAGATTTAACAGTGGAATGTATTGGAGGAGGATTACAGCAGAATTTCATTAGGCCATATAGTGGCTAAAGAGGATTTGCTTTGAGAAATCCTTAAACACAGGGGAAGCAAGCATCACTTTTAAAGTAAAAGATCACTGATTTATAGGTTCCCTATTAGAAGACCGAAGATGCATTCTTTCGAATGTGTCTTGGTCGAACTCAAAAGCCTGAAACGGCAAAATATCGAAGCGGCTTTTAAGTGAATTCTTTCCCTGGGAAAGAATTTGCTTGGCCGCTTCTTTACTTTGCCATTTTCGGCACTATAGTGCGGTCTCGGAGTTGGTATATTTAAGTAGGGGAGTGTGGGGGGGGGTGAAGCCCCCCCCAACTTAATGTAATGTTTAAAGTGTTTTTTTTTTTTTTCATTGGAACAGCGATTTTTTTCCCTAGGAAAAAAATCACTGTTCTGACAGTTCAAAATTGTAAGCTTTCACTTACATAGGGTCGATTAATCACTGTTCGCTTTTTTAAGCATTCAGTGATTTTAATATAGACCCGATTTATAGCTAGATTTAATGAAGGCTGATGGAAGTATGCATAAAGGGTCCACATCTGTGCTAGCAAGATTATTGTTGGAGTATAAGTTTCCTTCTGCCTGTCCTTTAGACATTGAGTCTTATTGAAGGCAGACATTGTGGCTATGGTTGGGAAGAATGGAATGGCTATTGCTCATCTAGCATGACTTCCGCAAAAAGCCACACAGAGAAGTGGACCAGAACTGCAGCTGAGACTCTTTACAATAAATTTGTCTCTGTTTACTAGTAGCATTTATTTATCCTGTTAAGTAATCCTGTTATGGAAAATGAGAGCAAATGGAAAGCAGCACTTCCCTTTACAGGGCACAGTGGTTCTTCTTCACTAGCAAAAAAGAGTAGAAGATGGCATTGGTTGACTACTTGTTTTAATTCAGGACACAGATGTCTGCCCCCATACTGAGGTGGAGTCAGCCACTGACAAAGCATCTGCAGTTCTCTGGGTGTCTGGATGTCAGATTGAATGATCACTTTGTTTCACTTCAAGGAAGCTATCTTTTTCATATGAAACACATGCTGCCTAAAGTACCCTGAAATAAACTAACTGACAAATAAAACTGCATATGTGATTAGTGCATTAAAGTTTATGCTCAAGAAACTGGACAAGTAATGATATAATATCTGATAATGGTCCATAGTGCCAAATGTGTGAAATTGCAAGATTTATGTGTGTGACTGGTATTCCAAGAATGCCATGACAAATTCAAACTGTTGAATTCCAACCAAGATGGCAGATTGTTAACAGCACTAGTTCAAAGCTCCTGAGATTTAACACACTCTTGACAAGATACTGCACTTGAAGATTTCCAGTGAGACTCAATTTCTATATCCTCTGTGATTGGTTATTCTTGATCCTACTGGATTTATATATTATTATTTCTTCAAATTTCTGCCATTTAATGAATTCAATAAAAGCAGTATAAAATACATCACTCCAAAACACAAATGCAAGAAAATAATATGAGAAAATAATTTCAGACATTGACTTTAAGTATACAGGAGATCTCTTTAAAAATGGATAAACTAGAAAATCAGACAATAACTTACATTTTATTACAGAGTACTATAATAAAGAAATAAATCTTTTGAAAGATGTGATAAAACAGCAAAATGAAAAAAAAAAACTTAACAGTTTTTGAAAAAACTTTAAATGATCTCGATAGAAGACTTAATGAAGAAAAGACCCAGGCTAAAATTTTATTGAAGAAAAATACATGTATATTGGAAAATATGGGTGATCTGGAAAACAAAGAGAGGGGGAACACCCTGAGAATTTATGAAGTACCTAAAAACACAGAGAGTAGTAATATGGTAAGCTTTTTAAGTGCCTGGTTACCAAGGATATGAAATCTTTCTGCAGCTCTATGTCCCAAGGTATATAGAGACCAGATAAATCACTATCTTCTACTAAAAAGAAAAATGCTTCACTGTAATGATGTGAGAATGTAATAATGTGAGGTATAGCCAACTGTGCCAGAAGAAGAAGGGCAGTGGATGTGTAACATATGCCATTATAGCTAGCTGGAATTTTGTAAAGAATTATATGTCATTTGTATATCAAACTGATTTGTATAGATGTTTGAGTTGAAAATGTATTTGTAACGTTGCTTATGTTAAAAATGTATCAACAGTGTGACCCATTGGACAGAAAATAAATGTACATTTATATCAGACTATACTGTGGTAACTGAGGAAATGTATATATTTTAACAGAGGATACTGGAAGAGAAGACATTAATCTTAGTCCAGCTAACTTTGGCACAGGGTAAAGGGCAAAGGGCGGCACAGTGGTGCAGCGGTTAACGTTGTCACCTCACAGCAAGAGGTTCTCTGGTTCGATTCTCAGCTGGGGTGCCTTCTGTGTGGAGTTTGCATGTTCTCCCTGTGTTCGCGTGGGTTTCCTCCAGGTACTCCAGTTTCCTCCCACATTCCAAAAACATGCATCTGGAGCATTTCTCCCCGGGCCTCCGCTGAAAACAGGCTCTGTGGAACCTAGTCGGACATTCCCAGTCAACAAATGTAAAATAAATAAAAAAAATAAAAAATAAAAAACTTTGACAAATAGTAAGAAATTAAGTTACTACATTTAGGCCATAAAGATTGTATCTTACAGATCTGATTGTAACCAGAGACAAAATGTCTAGGAAAACAAGTACTAGGAAGCCTTCTGTATTCTCTAGCAGGGAACTAATTGCTACTCTGGAAGAATGGAAGTGTTTTATGGTTTTATGACTTCCAGAAACTGCAACAGATCTCAGCAAGTTCTGCGTGTGTGTGTGTGTGTGTGTGTGTGTGTGTGTGTGTGTGTGTGTGTGTGTGTGTGTGTATTACTGACACAAATGTGCTAAATCCTGGCAGATTCTAGCCAAGGGGGTAGTGTGGGAACCCAAAGTCAGATGACCAGATGTATGTGATGTCACTCTGTAATCCATCACAAAAATGATGTTTTAATACTAGATGAGAGAGAAGTCTCAGAGCACTCTGATTTTAGAACCTGACAAAGAAGGACCCCCCACCTACTTCATCTTGCCTTGCTCTAGTAAAAGACCAGGGAATAGTAATTCTTTAGATCAGTCAGGGAAATATAGTGAGATTAGTTAAGTGCTGTTTTGTTGTATCTGTGTGAATCTATTCATCTGTTTATGTTAATATTTTCTGTGATTGAAACTCTGGTGTTTATTGTAAATAGATATTTTGCATTTCATGTTCTTTTATTATTTGTTATTAAATATATTTAAACTTTTCATTGTGGCTGGTTCTTTAGAGAATATTTTAACCTTTAGGAGTAGTTATATTTATTCAGTGACACTGTGGCCACTCCTGAAAGCCTTACTGCATTAGTCAAACACTACCATTTGTATTGATATTAATTTCACTGAGTATAGTTGGGTGCCCTTGTAAGATCCTTATAGTAGCTGGCTTTGTAGTGTCTGGGGGCAGTAACTACCTTATAGTCTGGGCAGAAGGGAACATAGCTAGTAAATCTGTGCCAGCCTTTCCCGGGTGTGTGTGTGAAAATCAAATCACAAAGAATGGGTGTGTCAGCTGTTTGGAGCAGGGACACAAAGCACTGGTTTCACAGAGAGGGTGCTGGAGAATGCGGCTTGGACACTCAGCTGAGGAAAGGACTCTATAGCTCTGCCGGTGGGGAGTCTTACTGGGGACCTGGAGAGAGACAGAGAGAGAAATCCAGACCCCAGACTGCATCTGTGTTCTCTTAAGGGAAACTTTGCTTGATGCAGAGAGCTGCATGTGAAAATACTGTGTGTATCTATTTTTATTCCAGGTGGATGTCCCTCTCCAGTATCAGGGATGAGGATTCAGGCTCCTTGATTACTGGTCCAGAGTTGGGATTGGAAAACATAAACAATGTATTCCTTTTATCAAAGAACTGAAAAAGAATAATATTAAAGTGCATCTTCTGTTACCAACCAGACTCAAGGGCTACTTACAAAATGGTTAGACTTTATAATTCATCAAATGAAGCTGTCAGCTGCCTATAGTTTTTTTAGAGCCAATAGGTTGGGTTTGCATGCAGATAAAAAGACAGGTTTATAAGTTGTCAAGGAAGAATATCAGTTCTAGTAAAAAAAATCTGTACCTAATCTGGACATTATAGTGATTGACAGAAAATAACTGTCATGATGGCTGAATGCATGCATACATCCTTCCTTCACAAGTACCATTGGATAGAAGTGTGCACAGTAAACACATACCCCCGGATTCACGAATCCTCTGTGTAAGACTAAATAAGTCTTACTCGGAAGCTGCAGTTGAATGGTATGATGTCTGCATGCCATGAATATTCATGAGGGCATGCTGACTCAACCCCAAGTCCAACACAGACCGTGCAGGCAAGCAGGGGGCATGTCCAACTGCTGAGCAGTGTAAAGGTCTATGCCCCTGCAAATGTGTTAAAAAACAAAATGTCAACACACAAGAGCAAGTCCGCTCAAATGTCCCTGTACCCAACACCACACTCCCTGACATTGTAAACCCTAGCACAGTTATAAAAAGTAAAACATTATTTTTTTTTCTAATCCCCAATATAGCTGCCTGTATTTGTGAGTGTGTGAGTGGGTGTGCCCATTGCTTAGCTGCAGTTAGCAATCTCGACATGGAAGAGCATAATAAGGAATGTTTATGCAAATTACGCCAAATAGTAATAGCGTAGTGGTAGAGCGTTCGCACAAAGAAGAGGCATTCACGGTTCGAGTTCCACCCCTCCCCTTCCTATTTTATGTTCCAAATTAGTATATGAAATAATTCCTGACCTACATGATGAAACTTTTACTAAAAAGCATTCAAATGGCTTATGTATCAGTGAACAAAATGTATATTTATAAAGGAACCTGACATATAATTGGCCGCAGTTAAGCAACGCTTAACCCAGCGCAATATAGTTGCCCCTAGGTAACTCACGCTTTACCCAGTGCAATGTAGTTGCCCATAGCTTAATCGCGCTTTACCCAGCGTAAAATAGTTGCCCATAGCTAAATAGTGCTTTACCTAGCGCAATCGGTTTATGCGGAGGTGCACGCCACGCCAACCAGTGCACCGTCGGGCAACGTGGAGCAATGTAGAGCAAAGTTGCTTAAACACAGCCACGCCCCCTAACCTGTCTGGACAGTAGTAAAATAAAAAGCAATGATAAGGTTTGAACCCAGGACACTGTGCACCATAATTAAAGTACTGAACCACTAAGCCACGACAGCTTAGGATAAACATCCACTGTTAACATATATATACACTAATAAATGTTAGATTAACAATTGCTAAGCAGGTCTGCAGTCAGCCGAGAATATTCAAAAACAGCCAATCACAGAAAAGTGGAGGAAATGCGGCATATTTAAGCCGCATAGGTGGGAATACTCGCCATAACTGATTGTAGCTCCCATCTGCAGTTAGAATGTCTGGTGCTGAAGAGGGTACATGCTTTCGAGTGCAACGCTGGGGCATCGAGGAGTCAAGATATATGGTTTGGCTCCTAGTCCATTGGCATGAGACTTGACTCCTGCAGGGCCAGTTCCAAGGAACGGAGTATAAGGCAGAGGCTTGGAACCGGTTGGCTCATGAACTCACCAGTGCCACAGGCATCCCTCGGACTGGTGAGCAGGTCCGTCACCACCATGCAGACCTGAAGAGGCAGAAGCAGGACCTTCTGAATCAGTGGATCCAGGAGGCCCGTCAAATGCATGATGCCCCACTACTAAGTAGGTAGCCATGGAATGCAGTATGTAAGACAAGCTAATATAGTCTAAATAATGGATAGGTATGTCTCAATATCCCTTTATTGACTCCACAGCTGCAGGTACTTGTGCTATGAATCAGCAAGCCTATGCAGATAGGCTGCTAAGGCTGTGCCACCAGGCAGGTTAGTAAATATTCTGCATGTATTGTTACATGATATATGTGAGTGAGCATGACAAAAGTGTTTCAGGCCAATAATACAGCAATAAAATGTCCTGATTAAATCCTCTGCATGTACTGTTAAACAACAAACATCAGTGAGCCAGAAATAGAGTGTACTAATCCACCAATCAAGGTAAAATAAGTCTGGAATACTATCCCTGCATGTACTGCCATAACATATAAATGAGCAGGCCTGAAAAAGAGTGTTGTAACCAATCAAGAAAGTTATCATATGTCCTGAATATGTCTTCTGTATGCACTGTAATAACAAGTAAAGGAAAGAGCCTGTAGAAAAGAGTGTTCAATGTAATTAATAAAGGTATGAAACTTGGAATGTGTCTGTGTCACTTACTTTGAAATGTTGTTGTACTCTTGTAATAAAAAATATTACTGTTGTATTAGGTGCTGTCAACCCACAGTTGTGCAGTCCCATAGGAAGTGGATGAAGGAAGTGGCAGTAGCTGTGAAGCATAAAACATTCATTCCCTGAATAAATCCTCTGCATGTACTGTTACATATCATAAGTCAGATAGCCAGGAATAGAGTGTAGTAACCCATGAATAAAGCAAAAACATGTCTGGAATACTATCTCTGCATGCACTGTCATAGATAAAAAGTAAGTAAGCCTGAAAAACAGTCCTGTAACCTATCAATAAAGGTATAATATGTCCTGAATAGGTCTACTGTATGCAGTGTAATGTTAAATAAAGGAGAGAGGTTGTAGAAAAGAGTTTTAATGTAAATAGGAAAGGTATAATACTTGCAGTGTGCATGTGCCAGTTGTTCAGAAATGTTGTTGTACCCTTGCAGTGAAGAAATGTTACTGTTGTATTAAGTGCTGACAACCCCCAGTAGTGTAGTCCCATATAAAGTGGATGAAGGAAGTGCCAGTAGCTGTGAAGTATGTAACAGTCCTCAACAGTTGTGAAATGGCTGACATGCATAGGTAAATCTGGCACATGAGTAGCCTGTCAAGGTATTCCCCAGAAATGTTAGTGTGCTACCTGAAAAGTAGGGTTGTATAGAAAACAAGTGAAAAAGGCACGTGAACACATCCAGATGTGCAGATACATAAACAAGTAAATTCAATACAAGTATGTAGCAGTAACATCTGCATCTTGGACAGTTACTATGTCAGATATAGGTCAGGTATATAATGAAGTAGCCAAACCCATAATGCAATCAAATGCATGTTGCCTAGTGTAAGAATACATGTAGGGGATATACACCTGCAGTTAATAGGAATGTAGTGTACAGTTAAAGTACTAATAAGATGTTAATAGAGGTTTCTTTTTACACCCTATTCCATGTGCATAAACAATGCAATTCCACACCTCAATGGGTATGTCTAATCTCATAACATTTGTTGGGACATATGTCCTATTGTTATATAAAATCTGTACTTACTTTGATGCATGTCCCCTGTTAAAACACCACAATCTTGGTGGCCTGTTGCCACCTATCATCCCTGCATGCTGTTGTAATGTCCACTGTCGTTCAATACATGCATGTGTTATGCTTGCTGTTCAACTGTTGTAACCCTGGTGTGTTGGGTTAATGGGAATATTACTGCATGCTGTTACAACTAACTTGGAATACTGTTGTCTATGTTGTAATTAAACACACCTAATCACAGAACATATGGGAAGGCCAGTCCCAGCGGATCCACCTGTCCCTCCTCAGCTGGCAGTTGCACTTGGCACCAGCAGGTCTGGTGCCCAGCCCGGGCCACCCTCCTCTGTAGGTCCTGTGCCAACTTCGGGTGGAAGCGCTGCAGGGGATGGGGCTCGCCCCCCCTGCAAGCGTGGGTGGAGAAGGGCCTCCTGTCACCCTCCAAAGGGTCCGGGTTGTGGTGCGTAGGGAGTTCCAGCGTTTAGTTGCTGATCCCCTACGCCAGCTCGAGGCGAGAGTGGCATGACTCACGGGTGAGCCTGCCCCTCCTACGCAGGCCCCAGGACAGTGACCCTCGGGTCTGTGAAGGTCCAGTGGTGATTGCCCATGGGTGGGGATCTCAGTCCCACTGTTACCATCTGTGGACTCATGGGCTTGCGATTTCCAAACATCTGTCCCCGTCAATTGTGTTCACCCACCCCATGTGTCATACTCCGCCCCTGTGTGCATCTTGTTTGTCTTGTCTGTTTACCTACCCAACCTACCTCCCCAAATATACCTACTTCCTCTACCTCACTTTCCACTCTCCCCTGAAAAAAAAAGGGCATTCTGTACCCCAAAAAAAATTACGCCCCATACATAGCTGCCCATTTCATACACATGTCCATTGGACATGTACACTGATAACTCTAATTGGCAGTACAACAAACTTTGAGGTCCTCACCCCTCTCTCAGGGGTGGAAGGTTTCAAATTTCACTCCAAATTTGCAACATATGCACAGCTGTTGCTGGTAAAGAAATGGGCAGCTATGGACCTTCCCTACACCCATCCTGCACACCCAAGCTTGTTTTCCTACTGTCTTTCCCTCTTTGTGCCCCCTTTTTCACCACTTTCCTATCTCACCATTTTCTTTTCTTTCAAAGAAATTAGCGCGGGAGTTAGCGGGAGTAAGCACTTTTAAGCAGTAGTAAGCGGGATTAAGCAAGTGTGTGCATGTGTGCGCTTAGCTAAGCATTGCTAAGCATCACGCAAACCCACGCAAACCCACTTACAACTGCTTGAAAGTGCCTTAGTCACTCTAGGTCAGGACCCTTGTTCTGCTCAGCAGCAAAATTAAAATACCTTTGTCAGTCTCGAACTCCAGACCTTGGACACATAAGATTGCATGAAGTACCACTAAGCCCCAACAGATATACAATAACTTTGTGCTGCAAAAAATATATCATGCATTACAATGAGTGAATGTAAAGGAAAAATAGGAAGGCCATAACACAAAGCCTGTTCTGTGGATCTTTACCAGCAATTGTTGTGGGATTGCATTACATGAGTGTGATGTGAGAAGCAGCCAGTCAAGCAGAAAATAATGTTGTAGAGGCACTTTACAACCCCCACACAGTATTGTAGCAGCACAAACACTGGCATATCTGAGTAGGGCAGAGGCCATACCTCCTAACTCAGTCAACTTTCCAGGGATGTCCCTGATTGTGAAACATATTTTAGCTGTGTCCCTCAGAATCTCACAGAAAAGTACTGATGTCAGTCAGAATGGTGGGCTATTACACAATGAATACTGACAATAATTACTGTAGATACTACTTGTATGTCATGAAAGGAGTGCTAATCCATATGCACTGCTTCACTGAAGTATAAACCTACTGTTCCTATTATGTGTAAGGTGTTCCTCACTTTCAACTACATATCCATGACACCATGCAAAGATGTATGTGACTGTTCCATTGGCCCGGCAGAGGCCCAAACACACAGGCATATAGGCTATACTGCTGTTACACACTCTGCAAATAGCTTTCTTAGGCCCTCCACAAGCATACCCTTATGTAGGGGTATAACACAGAAATACCAATGGATATAGCCATGTACTGGTAGCAACTGACTGTAACAATGCCATTGTAACAGTGCTGAAAACACTTGTGAGTTGCACAGACAAAGAATGACAGTGTAACCTCTGGCTACCATCTGGGTAAGTTCACAGGTGGGAACCATGCAGACAGACAACCTGCCCTGATAAACACACAGGTACACACCAATCCTGCAAGTCCAGTAAGATAATATTCACATATTAATGCATAATGCTCTCAGTATGTAAGCCTCCACCCCCAATAAAAAGATACTTGTGCGTTTAGGATCTACCAAGTGTGTAGGTAGGCATACTCAGTACAGGAATTGTCCAGTCATCCTGCGAACCCTGTGGTAATGTCAACAGTAAAAAACATGCACCCTGCAGAAGTCAGTACATTAATATTCCCAGTATAGTCACATAAATGTTGTGTAAACATTTGTAGTGGTGAGTAAAACTCTACACTGATAGCTCAGTATTGGAAGTGGCAACAGTCAGGTCTGAGTACAACATGTACATCACTGTCTACACCTCTAGCTTAATTTATAAGACGTATACCAACCTTCTGACTTACACAACAGTTTCCACAGCAAATAAGCATGGGCCCCACTCTGGATATCTGAAAGGGCTACGCCTACATACCTTAGCAATTTATAGCATTGGGTTGCTATGACAGTGAGTACTGCAATTACCACTCAGCAGGCTGTATGCATTTCCCAAATGCTGGGCAACAATTGGTGCAGAGGGCATCACATACACATGTGCAGATACCTATAAAAGCAGATAGGACTTGCTATCCCCACATGCAATCATTGCATTGCAAGTTCAACATAGCGAACAACGCCAAGCAGGAAAAAAAAAAAACAGTAAGTTTCAGTACCAAAAAAAAAAAAAAAACATACACAGATGGACCCGGAAGGGACATACAGGTATGTAGCAGTTTGTAGTTACCGGCATGTAGTAGATGGTTATGGTTATTACTGTTGATCCTCTGATACATGCATATGTGGTAGCAGTAGGTATGTATGCACTGATGCCATGCATAAGTATTGCCATGGAGAAATTGTTGGGTAGCTGTGTGCAGTGGGACTTAAGTGTGACAGTTGTAGGTCAACAGTACATGCCAAACATCTGAACATGTTACCTATGGTCTGTACAGTACTGCGTTTAATGACAGTTTTGGGGAGTATTGCAAACACCTAGATAAACTTGGATGTCACAGAGTAAGACATGCATGATAGTCACATAATGTGCAGCTTAGCATTGGCAACTGCTGTAGCAGGCTAGCATAGTAATGTATCATTTGCAGCTATGTATACCCTTGTACTATTACTGTATGCACACACGTGACAACTGTCCATGTCATAGCAAGGCCCAACAGATCATTCGTGAGGTGTATGGACTTATAACAGTGTGGACCTTGTGTCTGTATGGCACACACATATGTCGAGATACATGTGTGTCTGATTTCTGAGCATCTGAACATGTGCATAGAGCAAGGGACATACTGCAACTGTTTGTGAAAAGCGGACATTAATATGTTGGTGCAGGTTATGTGCATATATATATGTAGGTTGTAGTGTGTGTCAAACAAGACAGCATACAGTGCTGGCATATGACATGTGTTGTTCAAATGCCATGGGTATGCTTTGTTAGGTATATAGTCTCCCAGATATGGGGTCCTGCTAAGCATATATGGGCTGAGAACACCTTCCATGCATTCTGCACAAGACTGTGCAATATCATTATATAACTGTATCCCCCTCATCCTTAGCATTATTGATATTCCCACCATGAAAGGTGGACTGTATTATGTGCTGATATGCATATCAATGTGTACACCAGTGGATGTTGAAATGTACGCTCCAGCTGAATGTTGTACATGTATTGCCATCCCTGTTGTTAAAAGCCCTGTACACATGAACTAACACATAGGTGGTAGTGTACTCAACACCGAAGGTGTGATAAGAGACTATGGGACACAGGTGGACAATAGTGTCCCTAATGATGATCACTGTGCCACACTAGTCATGTAAACCTAGTACAGTCCACATGTCGTCAGTAAATGTGTGTCATCCATGGAAACAGAGGTCAGGGTTCCACTCCACTCATCAGTCATAACACCCATCATAGAGTACAATGTCCCTGTTGGTATGTACCTCAAAACACATACACAGCAACAGTAGATGCCAGACACATACCTCACAAAGTGTTTTACTGGATTCCAACAGATGCCCTATGCTGACTGTCTTACCAAACCAATTGTACACTGTGTCATATACCGCCTACCCAGAGGCTACCCCTGCCCAACATACAAAGCTATGGCAAACCCACAGGTGTTGGATGTGCTCCATGTAAACAGATGGAACACCAGACAAGATACACACTCTACTGATCAACACCTTGTAATGTAAAAAGCAGAACATGGTTGACTGGCACATCATTATCACAGACACATACCATACTGTGGAACCAGCCACCTATCAACAGCATATGAAGGTCCTCATTAGCAGTTGCCATCAATAACCATGATGATTGCATGTGAGATAGGAAACACAACCCGATAATCACCCCTGTGGCTCTGCATGACAGGGGCACAGGAACCTACATTACATGTGTGTTGTAGTGCAGGGTACCATATGTCTATGCTTCCATAGGCCCTATGGATAACAGCCTATCAGTTACCTAGGACACGATACACACATGCATGTACCTGTTGCAACACATGCTATGTGAGGTTGACTGTGTGTGATGGAGAATGTGTATGTGAATGTGTCAATGATGTGTATATGTGTGATAGCCTAGTGGGAGTCTGTGTATACCATGGTATGTAGTGTTGTAGCTCTAATCCCATCAAAAGGTCCGTATGCTATTGCCAGGCATGAAAATCACTATGGCATACATTGTGATGTGCTCCCATGTTGTCAAATGGAGTGTGCCTTTGTAGGTTAAAGCAGTACATGTATGCTTATTGATTGTTAACACTAGTGAATACAAGTCACGTATGGACTGTAGTACCACCTGAAGCTGTATGCCTCAACTGCACAGTATGGTCTATATCCACATGGCTTGGTAACACACTTTTGTTTGTTACCTGTAGTTCGCACACATCACATAGCTCAGGCATGAGGTTATGTATGTGCTGACACACAGTAATGTATGGTACACTGGTAACTGTAATCTGGATTGCCATACCCTTGTGTCTTGTAGGTATGTCTGATATGTGTGTGGGTATGCCTGTAACATGTCCTCGGTGGTATGTGTGTCACAGGATATAGGTGCCTATCTAGCAACATGTATAGTGTAGTACAGCAGTATGCCACCTATAGTGGTGAATGTGCACATATGTTACTGAGGAGTTTGCTATCAACAAGTAGTGAGGTGTACTGCTAGTACTATAACCATACTGTACATATATTTAAATGGATGACAAATGTATTTATGCATTAGCTTCATATACACCTCCTGTGGCTAGGTGTTGCATTGTGTCACATACAGTGTGCCATGTACTGTTGTATAGTCCTACATACTGGTTTAACTTTGTGGCTGTGCAGAACATGGTTTGGTATTTAGCATGTGCCAGGCGCTGTCAGGCAGTTGTGGCCTTAGCAGTCATATGTGTTATTAAAAGTGTGTATCTGCTGACAGCCAATAGGTTGCTATATATGGCATATCAATGATGTCTGTACATTAGAATGTTGAGTGTGCAACATGGCTTTTTCACAATTACTGTTTAATTGTCTTCCAGGGTTATGGCACACAACAGAAAGCCATCTTATACCCCTGAGGAGGAGGATGTTATCAGAGATGCACTCATCCAACATTATAATCTACTGTTTTCAAGATCCTGCCAGGACCAGCATGGTAGCACTGCACTGTGGCAGGATGTTGTCCATCGGGTGAATGATGTAGGCATGCATAACCGGACTTATGAGCAGGTACGCCATCACTGCAGTGATTTAATCAGACATGTCCGGCAGCATGCCTCCGATTTCCACAGACAACAGCTTACCACAGGTGGTGTTGCTGCCATACATCCCCTCCTCACCAGAGTGGAAGAGCTGCTACTCAGCGTGGTGGCTCCTGGCTAACTGTTACAACATACCTGTGTCATCATGGAGGCCGGAGTCACCCAGCACAGCAACAATGAGCGTGCAGGTAACATGGCATATCCGTAGACCACTGTTATCCAAAGTGTTATAATATGCATTAATCAGATGTGCACTGTGTATACAGAATATGTGGGGCCTGGTGTCATGCAATACTGATAATTTGGGACATTATCTGTATGCCTGTGACTGTCACCCCATTTACTACTGTATAATTGCAGACTCACAGCAGCAATGCCATAGTTGTTGACACTGGCATACTGTCTCATATTCTTGCAGGTCCCTCTGGTATGATAGCAAGACAGGAGACCCATGCTGGTGAGTGGGCTACAGTCAATTTAGCATATAACATCTGCATGTCATAGGAGAGTTGTAGGCCATATACACATGTTAAACACCTATGCATAGTGCATACTCTGCATGTTCTCTGTGTAACTATGCACTTCACAGTGACATGAGTAGCTGACCCATACACCTGCAACACACAGAGCATCACAAACAAGTGGGGTACACTGTAGTGGACATTTTATAGGCATAGTCAATACACATGCACACAACATACACCACTTTGTCATATGCAGTATGTGTTAATATGATACACATGGCGTATGTAGACACCTGCTGTAAGGTCGTACTCCAGTATCCCATATGTCATCAAGACAGCACACATACTATACCTGGGGGTAGAGCCCTATCATGGGGCAGTCAACACACAACACAGTCATGTTAGGCAATGTTCCCTATTAAACACCTGACATGCCCATGCAACGACTGTCTGTGAACTGTTTAATGTAGCCTAAGTGGTGCAGGTCAGGTACAGCAAGATAGTTGCCAGTGTGACATGCATCAGTGTCCTTGAGTGACCACATGATGCTGCCTGATGATGGCTCATGGTACTACACTACATCCAGTTACAGTACCTTCAGTACTACACATAGCATTCATTGTTAGACACCTGACAGTTGTATGCATCCGGCCATGGTTTGTATACCTATGAGTGATGGTGCACACAACATTGGAAAGTGTTTCAGACCTGCAGTGCAATGTTGTGTCCATGTACACATTGTCTACCAAGGTGAGGGCAATCAGTGAACAACACACATGCATCAATGACATGTATACTGTTAACTAAAAGGACTCTCTACACTTGCACTGCATGCTGTCAAGCAACACACATCCTGCATGCTGATACGTGTGAGAGGACTCTTTGTATTGTGATACTGTACTCCACCATCAACCACTAACGACTATGTTCCATATTGCTGTTGGTGTGTGTGTGTCAACTTGAATGTGTAGTGTATTAGTGTGCATGTGTTCATGTGTGCATGTGTGCATGTGTTCATGCATTCATGTGTGCATGTGTTCATGTGTGCATGTGTGCATGTGTGTGTTCATGTGTGCATGTGTTCATGTGTTTATGTGTTCATGTGTTCATGTGTGCATGTGTGCATGTGTGCATGTGTGCATGTGTTCATGTGTGCATGTGTTCATGTGTGCATGTGTGCATGTGTGCGAACATCCTGTACAGATGGTAAAGTGTGCTTCCTCTCTCCCTCTCACAGGTGCTGAGGTAATGTTAGATGGGTGCAGCAGGAAACTTGAGGTCACTGCCATTAATAGTGACCATGATGATACATGTGTAGTGGCACAGGCATGTTTGACAGGGTCTGTCTGTGGTCCACCAATCGACAGTACACAGCTTTCCACCCCCATCTATGCGCACATATGTATTGCCATTACATCCCTCAACACCAATGGCTTTAGGTGAGGAACAGAATACGGTAGGCATTGACCAGGAAAGTGTGGTATCCATGGCACATGCAACCCCACACAGCAGCCATGCCCAGACACATGGAACGGTACCACATAGGCATATGTCCAGGGGTTCTTGTGGGAGCGTCGCTGGCCGTAATGCCCCTGGCAGGCGTGCCCACACAGGTCTCACAACCTCAGGTATTTTCCGGGCTGTGATGCAAGCACAGGCATGTATGGAATGGTACACCAGGCAGGGACTAAGGGTGCAGAGGGTTCATAACACCGTGATCAATGACAGTATCCGTGACCTTGCCGATGCCATCTGCAATTACACCAATGTCATTGATAGACGTTGGGGGGAGACACTAGATGTCCTCCGCAATGTTATGTCCATGTGCCAGGACAGTGCAGGATGGCTGGGACATCGACGTGGATGTATGCCAGCAACATCCTCAGCTGGCAGCCAACACAGATGACAACCAAGTGCCAGCCGCTCCCATAGTGCCAGTACCAGCCCCAGCAATGTTGTAGCTGGTCTGTCAGTAGACTGTCCGAGACGATCACGTGCACGTGGCTCTGGCCAGTCCCAGCAGGGACATGGATCCAGTCAACATCCCTCTGGCTCTGACGATAGTACTCAGTCTGGCTTAGTACTCGATACAGTCCATGTCAACCCTGGCAGGCACAGGTACTGTGTCCGTGGCCGGAGATAGTGATCTGTACAGCCTGGCAGGTACAGTCTGTGGCTGTTCCACAAACTCCTGTATTTGTCAGCCACAAGGGGGTACTGTGTGCATGCAGACACACACACATACTACCAACATGTAGGCTAACACATACACACATACATCACATCAACACTGACCCATACTGTACTGTTGTCCCTCACACACACACACACACACACACACACACACACACACACACACACACACACACACATACATGTTGATTGGATGGGTCATTGTCGGGCTCTGGAAAACAACCACACACCCTGTGCATATGATGAAACTGTGTCACCTCCTGTCATCTGTGACATTGATGCAGGAACAGGATAACAAGGTGCTGATGCACAGGGTGACCTACTAGCAGTGTAGCAATGTTAGCATGTTGTGAACAGTAATGGGTAATGATATCCTTGTAGGTGTATCTGAGCAGGCATGATGCATCCCATCAGTGATTATCAATTTTGTATTGTATACACCAGCGTTAATCCCAAACATGGATTGTCCGCACATGTGACAGTTGGCTGATGTGTGTGGTACTGGCAGCATGTGTTGTTGAGTGGATGTAACGTCTATGATGTGTGCTGTACAGATTCCAAGGTGTACATTTTTGAACATGGTGGAGGTGCACTGTTTGCATGTATGTGCATAGTGGGCACATGTAAAGGGTGACATGCCCTGTATTACACAGTGTTAATACTTCATATTTCCTATTGGTGTCCAATATGCATGTCACTACACATATGTCACAACTTGGGTACACATGTGTGTATGACATGGTATGACACTATGCTGTGGGTGATACAGTTGATATCGGTCATTGGTTAGCATTCTGGTAATGTACATAACCTCAACAGCCTGATTTTAACCAATCATTACATGATGTCTTGACAACAGACACACAGCTGTAGGATACACAGTAGCATTAGAATCTTTCTGGTTTTATACTATACCAGTTACCAGTGGTAATGACCATCACACATTCCCGTGACCACTCCTGTTTGGCATGTGTCCGTCCTAGGTACACGCAGACACACTAGGGATATGTACATCCACATCTGGTGATGCATACAGTGGCCTACAAAGCATTCCCTGGATTAGACACCTATCTTCCATGAGGGTATCATACAGACACATACCTGTTGACAAACATATGTTGTGAAGCTATGATCCAACAACAGCATAGTCATCCACATTTGCTACACATAGTATCCTGATTGTACCACATTGGTAGTAGCACACAACGTGCAGCAGGGGTACCGATGTGTACAGACAGCCACATGTGATTTCATCTGTCCTTTGATATCCACATCCCCAAAGCTATGCTGATGTCCCTCAGTGTATCACATAAGTAATAAGGTGTCTGTATGCATATACATGGGGTTGTTGTATACCTACCATGAATGGCCATTATTGACAGACTCTGTTGTGTTTGGGCATGTCTGTCATATGCCACAGGCATACACCCACACTCACACTATTCTATAACAACTGTCATGTATGTATGTGTGTGACACAGATGACCTCTGGCACAGCTCACTACAGTGGCTGGACTTGTCACATACATACATATGTGAGCTACGGTCCAAGAAACAGCAGCAAAAACTGTCAATGGTAACAGATGTAGTTGTGTTGACAGCAGGCTTCACACCTATGACGTGAATGAGGTCACATGTACATATATGTCTTGTCCACACAGTTACCAATTTAGGTCACATGTACATATGTGTATTTGCCACACAGATACCTGCAGTGTGCAATGCACATACTGTTGTTTTACTGATATGTCATACAGTAGTAGTAGTAGTAGCAAACACACAACACTTTGCTCAACAGTGTCTCACACACACACTCAACAATTGCAGGAATCAAACCCCTACCTACCTATGTCATGGTAATAGACACATATGCATTACCACTATGCGCCATATGCTTTACTGGGAGTTTTCATTTCCACTGCTGTTTTTGTGGGATACTGACATCATCAAACCAGCAAAAGGGGTATTCACCTCTT
This sequence comes from Protopterus annectens, assembly GCF_019279795.1. Taxonomy (NCBI): domain Eukaryota; kingdom Metazoa; phylum Chordata; order Ceratodontiformes; family Protopteridae; genus Protopterus; species Protopterus annectens. Next base: position 1,195,753,341 of record NC_056725.1, on the reverse strand, counting down.
TCAATGTGTTTTCACATTCTCATAAAAGGCCACTCCTCTCATAGGATTACACACACACACACTCAGCATTTGTGGTATTCAAACCCCTACCTAACTACGTTATGATGCTAGTGAGATATGCATTAACACGACGCGCTATATGCTTTAGTGGGTGCTTTAATCTCCACTGCTGTATTTGTGGGATACTGACATCATCACACTTGGCAAAGAGGTATTCACCTCTCCTAATGTGTTTCCACAATCTCCAAAAGGGCCACTCCTCTCAAAGGCAATCTCACACAAACACATTCACACTCAGCATTTGCAGGATTCAAACCCTACCTAACGATGTTATGACACTAGTGAAAAACGCACTAACACAACGCGCTATTTGCTTTACTGGGAGCATTCATTTCCAATGCTGTATTTGTAGGATGCTGACATCATCACACTTGCAAAGAGGTATTCACCTCCCCTAATGTGTTTCCACAGTCTCCGAAAAGGCCACTCCTCTCAAAGGCAATCTCACACACACAAAGGATTCAAACTGCTACCTTACTATGTTATAACACTAGTGAGATACGCATTAACACGACTCGCTATTTGCTTTACTGGAAGCATTCATTTCCAATGCTGTATTTGTAGGATGCTGACATCATCACATTTGGCAAAGAGGTATTCACATCTCCTAATGTGTTTCCTCAGTCTCCATAAAGGCCACTCCTCTCAAAGGCAATCTCATACACACACATTCACAGGATTCAAGCCCCTACCTTACTATGTTATGACACTAGTGAGATACGCATTAACACGACACGCTATTTGCTTTACTGGGAGCATTCATTTCCAATGCTGTATTTGTAGGATGCTGACATCATCACACTTGGCAAAGAAGTATTCACCTCTCCTAATGTGTTTCCACAGTCTCCAAAAAGGCCACTCCTCGCAAAGGCAATCTCACACACACACTGAGCAATTGCAGGATTCAAATCCCTACCTAAGTTATGATACTAGTGAGATGCACATTAACGCGACACGCTATATGCTTTACTGTGTGGCTTCTATTCACATGCTATATTTGTAGGTTGCTGACATCAGACTGGACATGGTAATGTGTGTGCACTTAGTGTTATGCAATCCCAGGAATGAACCTTGTGGGTCAGCAGGTGTGAACATCTTGAACAGGAATACACAATTCATAGCTTGTGTGATCTGTCTGTGGACAAATTACCATTCCTTCATATGACAATACATATTCATGCACGGATTGTTGGTTTTGTGGATACAACATGTGTCTGTGTTGGTAAAGGGCTATTCAAAGTCTATGTGGGACCTGTGTTGCTCCTTTCAGTGATGTATGTCCTGGGTGGCTGCCTTGCAAGAAATCTAGCAGGTTTGGGGAACATGATGTGCTCATTAACATACCACAGACGTTTGGGTTGTGTGTTTGTCGGTTTATAATAGCTTTGTTCCTGACTGCAATCATGATGGACTCCATGGACTAGCATTTTGGACTTCGTAGGCTTATAGGACTATAGTTCCCATGGTATGTTGTGCACCAACACTTGTGGGGTGTGCCACATGTTGCTGTAACACATTCAATGATGTAAGATCCTGTAAAGAGTGTGAGGCTCAACAGACTGTTCAGGTGCAGAGTCTATTTGTTCTGTTGTTCACTTATGACACATATGGGGAACAATGTTATCCACGTGATGGGATTCATTTGGCTTTGTGAGGACCAGTTTACACATTCTACATGTGATATCTCCTGGTATGATGTTAGGGTGTTTTGTCACTGGGAGGTGGGTATGTAAGTATGGGCCTGTCTGACAGGATGTCGACGTTGTCAGTCAGGTACAGTTGACCCTGACTCAGGACATATATGACTGTGCATTGATATTTCCGACATAGCTGAAGGAGGTGCAATGTTTCTGTCTGTACTCCTTCACAGATTATCTTTCCACAGCAACAACAAACCTGAACACTAAACCTCTGTTAATACTCTTTTACACACTTCACACACTACTGAGCTTTTGTGTTCAGTCGACAGTGTATGTCATCATTATATCCTGGCATGTCCAAAGGTCGGTTTTGTGTGTACTCTCCATTCCAGCTGGTGCATATTGGAATTTTGACGCATTGTTACAACTGCCTTATGTACACACGGAACACTGTCCTCCTACCAACAAACTCAGATATATGTGAGAGGTGCAACTGTATAGACAGACAGGGGGCTGAGCTCTCCCAAGCCATGACTGGCACAGTCTATCAGGTGGTGAAGGTAACCACACACACCACAAATCCAGTCGCACATGCACCTATGACAACAGCAAACCATATACATTGACACACAAAGACATACTTGGAGCATCTAAATATACTCTGCCTAAGCAGCAGAGACATCCAAAGCAGACACACAAACAACTGCTAACACACAACCATACACACATATCACATAGTTTGCAAAGTCATTGTGCCACACAGTCACTGCCCTTAGGCCTACACAACACACCTCATACACTTGTATTAGGTGACTGTAATTGTCGGTCACACTGACATCCCACTCACCAGGCTGAACAAGGTGAAGGTCACTTTGTGCTGTGTGTCGGGTGCCAGGATCTGCCACATGACACATGCACTCTTGTCAGTCCACTGCAAGTACAAATATGGCTCCATCATTGACCATGCTGGTGTGTAAACCCTCAGACATTCCTCCCTGACTACATGACAAGAGACATAGAGGAGCTCTCTGATCATGTAGCCCAGGCCAGTATGACCCTGACCTTGTGTAGCATCTTACCCTCACCAAGTACTATGTCACAGTATACAGATAGATGATCACTTTTAACAGTTGCCTAACATATTGTTGTCATTCACAGGGGATCCAGTATCTGTCAGCCTGGGATTACATGCTCAACATGCCACGTACATTTGCTATGGACGAAATGCACTTGTCACCCCTAGGCTTTCACAGACTGCCTTAGGCTCTTCACACACACATAGTGGCTGTTTGAAGTGAGGCTCAGAAGACATAACCACAGCCATAGATGTTACAGGGTAAAGGAAATGGAGAGTGATGCTGCTCAACAACTGATGTCTAACCCTCAGAATGCATGCACTCAGGACTCACATCAGTATGGAGTCTGTCAATATATGTGCAGTAACAAAAACCTGGCTCAGGCTCTCAAAAGCACAGCAGCACTACCAGGTTTTACTTCATACCATGGTTTTCGGACACAAGACTCGGACCGGACAACAACAATAGGGTGGGTATCCATATACATCATTCGTACACACACCTCCGGGTTGGTAGTACTGCACAAAGCATCGGGGAATGTACATGTGCAACTGACAGTGGGCCATACTGCATTTCAGTTTGTAGACTGCGACAGACCACACTCCCAAACTTGGGAACAACACTCGTTATTCCTGGGAACACTGGGGAATGTGAAGGTCTCTCCAAACACCATTAGATTGTGTGACTTCATATACATAAACATTGACTGGGTATACTACTCATGCACTGACACCCTCGCACAACAGTTGCTAGGATTGTTACACTCAAATGCTATGGCAGACCTGGTCACCACAACCACAGGGGGTTAAAACATGTGGGACCTGGTCATCACCAACATGGGGACTCTATATTCCACACCAGAGGTATACCCATCATTGTTAAGGTCAGAACATACATTCATCTCACTACACATACATATCCCATACACACACACACATCCTATGTGATCTCAGTGACATACTTCTCATGAGCAAACATCACACTTGTACAAACTGAGGTGGTACAAACTGAGGTGGTATCCCTCAATGACCCTGGGACAGTGTTAATTACATCTCAGACCACTTAATCCTTTACAAGCCCATTCTATGGACAACTACTGGAATGCATGGATCATGCTATCCCAGATAACTACAAGACTCACTCCTCCAAAGGCGGGGGACCTGTCTGGTGGACCACGGCCATTAATGAGCTATACAAGGACAGGAGGAGGCTACTACATTATAGAGCACAATCACAATCAGGAAGGCATCTCTAATCAGTACTATGGTATAGCTAGGATCACTTATTGATTCATCTAAGGCCCACTTCTAACGGACACTTGCAACAGACACTATGGACAATCACATGGCCTTATTTAGTTATGTCAGGGACCTGGGTGGGAACTCACAGATATGCTGTGAGTTACTGCATAATTACAAATGATACAGTGAACCCACTGACATTGCGAACATCCTGGACAACAGGTTCAGTGGGAATGTTTCCCCACCATCCCCCCTGCAGTGCACATGTCCATCACAACAGGGTGTAGCCTCCCTGACATCACAGATGAACAGGTGTGTGCTGCCCTCCCCATAGCAGACAACACAGCATCAGTGGAACCAGATGGTGTCCCGGACTGCGGCTTATACGAGATTCATGACAAACGTCACACTCACATGATGTCACTGTTCAATATCACAGTTACTACAGTATATGTACCCATGGAATGGCGTACAGCTACGGTGTACCCACTCCACAGTGCTGGTGCCACAAGGGACCCTGGACATTATCCCAATATATGCCTAACTATCCTGGTCTGTTAAGCTATGGAGTGTATCATCATGGAACACATACACATAGACATTGTGAACCTACAGACATTGGATCCTACACTATTTGGTTTTGTTGTGGGCAGATCTTTCCTCTTGCACCTGTTTGATGTCTTTAAACAGTTAACAGGTCCATAGACATACAGAGGGTTGTCCATTCATCCTACCTGGAGCTCGCACACCAGTTCAGCACAATACCCCACTCAGCCTTTATACATTAGATCACCAGATTCAATATCTACACATATGTCACAAGATGGATTGCTAACTGGATCATGGATAGCACACACATGGTCAGTATTGTAGGTGCCATGTCTGACTATACACCAGTTACACGTGGCATCCCACAGGGCTCTGTCCTGGGACCTCTGTTGTTCGGTATATATTTCTGAGACGGATTGGCTAACACAGGAGAAATATGACTGACTATGTTTGCAGATGACTGCAAACTGCGTGCCATAATCGACTCCATAGCTGGCACAAGCATCCTCAGAAAGGGTCTCACAGAGATGGATGACTGGTGCCAGAGCCATGGTCTACAGCTACCTTCCTTTAGATGCTTAGTCATCACCTTTGGTAGTAACATCGTGCCCACACATTACCACGTAGGTGATGATAAATCACGTACAGTGTGTGTGATTTGTGATTTGGGGACATGAATACTTAGTACTCTCGCCTTTGACATTCACGTTGCCGATGTTGTTGGACACACCTTCTATTTAGCCCACCTTATCCCATACAGTTTTACATCCAGATCAGGTGGGGTCATTGTGACCCTATACTCATCAGGCACATGCTTGGATACAATGCCCCATTTTGGATGTACCTTACCCAACACCTGCAGCAACTGGAATGTACACAAATGTACATAACCAAATGGATCTAGGGACTCACACAGATAGTATTCACAGTTTGGCTATGGTGACCCCAGCTCCCCTCAGTTGCTTACTGCCTACTTGGATGCAGTCTGTGCCTTTTGTTTGAAGCCATGTCCATCACAGAATTGATGGACAGGCTCCACATGAAGATATCAAAGTCCCTTACAGCTACATGCTCCAGGGACAGGTACATCAGCAATGATGTTAATAGGACATGCTGGAGGGGCAGATTCCCATCACAGAGGCTCCACTCACTCAGGAATGTGATCACAGTCCCACATACGCACAGACCCACGCTGACCACCTACAGGTGACATCTTCACAGGTGGATGGGTGATCGTATGTTTAGCCCTGGGATATGTTATGGGTCCCTGCTAGACAGAGGCAGAATGAAATGAACATATGTGAGATATCTTGTGTGACCTACTATTAACAGGTACAGTCTACTGATCTAGCGGGGTTGCAAAATACAAACACACTGTGGCTAGGCTTCTACATACCCTAGGGCAGATAGCCTAGTGTCAACCTCTGAACCTATGCTAATGTTCGGGATGCACATTGTTCAGTGATGGTACTAATTGCAGGTTTTGTTTCTTCTTTGCTTTACCACTTTCTATGAACAACCTAGGTATCTGTATAACATATTTGATTGTGACAGGATTTCACTATATTATATATGTGTCTGTTGTCATATCACTATGTGCACATGGCAGATTGGTGAATAGTGCGAGGTTCCTGGGTTGACACATGCAACTGAGGGATATGTGTGGCCCACTGCTGTACTCAAACTTGCCCTGTGTGAGCATGCCCAGTTCAGACTTTCAGTGTTTTGTTGCCTGACATTTGTCTCATATATTCAAGTGTGTCAGCATGCCCAGTGTGACCTTGCAGTATGTTGCTGTCTGAGGTCCACTACATTTGTTGATGTGTGTGAACATTACCAATATTAACATTTATACTATATGTGTGTTGAATATCAGGTTCTATTATTACTGCAGGCCTCACCTTTGTGTCTTAACTCGACAAGGATTATGCTATGCCTGCAAGGTTTCCATGAGATACTTAGCATTGACTTATCAACATTTTTTCATACAAGCTGACCATTGACATACCGTCATGGTTTAGTGGTTCTGTACTATGACTATAGTGCACTGTATCCTGGGTTCAAGGACTGTCACTGCTTCATATTTTCATACATGCCAGAACAGACTGCTTCAGGAAAAGTGAAGCAAATATGAAAATGTTAACCTGCTTTTGCTGAACTATGCCCACATTTGACCAGACTTGCACAACATTGCTGGACAGTGCACAATATTGTTCAACATTGCCTGTAGTTGTGCTACTTAGTGTGTGCAATTTTGTTTACATATACTAAATAGTGGTGAGAGCTGTTTAGCAGTGCTTTATATTGCTTAACACATAGCAATCATGCCTCAGGTGGTGCTGCAGGGCTGCCTATGTTGGATGCACATTTTACACTCCTTATACATGTTTGTTAACAGGTAGTGCCAAGTTATGCATCCCTTTTACTATATGTGCGAGTCGGAGAGAGGTATCATTTCCAGGGTTCCTACTGAGCCAGTGTATATGCTATGTGTTGCCTCTTTGCCAAGGCCAAAGCATGCTGGGCATGCCTCCTTCTGCCGACTGGGGCAGGCTGAGGTTGTTCCTCCTCCGAGTCACACTCTGCCTGTGATGGCCTTGGCAATGGTGGGGGGCTGTTGTGCCCGGCCCTATGCTGCTCCTGCTGCAGCTGTTTTCGCAGGATCATATTGTGTAGCATAGCACATACCATGACTATTTGGGTACATGTTGTTGGTGAGTACTGCAAGGCTCCACCAGATGTGTCCAGGCACTGGAACTGTGACATGAGCAGCCCAAACACACGCTCGATTACATTTCGTGTTTGTGCGTGTGCCTCATTATGGCATTCCTGTTCAGGTGTGTGTGCATTTCTGATGGGTGTCATCAGCCACGGCTCGAGTGCATATCCAGCATCCCCCACTAGGTGACCATGAGGGATGTCCCCATTGGCAAATGTCTGGTACAGCTGTGTCAGATGCCAGATATGGGAGTCATGGTAGCTTCCAGGGCAGCCAGCACACGCATTCATTATTATGCCCTGGGCATCACACACAACCTGGCAATTGATGGAGGGGTAATCCTTGTAGTTATAGTAGACCCTATCATGCTCACCAGCTGGTGCTTTGATGTGAATGTGCGTGCAGTCTATTGCACCCACTACCTCAGGGTATTCTGCTATTTGCTGGAAGAGATGCATATTGCTGGCCAATACCTCATGGGGATTGGGGAAATATACATGATCACCGACATGTGCTGACATGGCATTCAGGAACTGGTGCAGTACCCTGGATGCTGATGCCTGTGAAATCCCCATCATATCGCCAGTTGGTCTCTGGAAGGTACCTGTTGCTAATATTCTTAGGCCAACACATACCTTGGTTTCCACTGGGATGGTTTCCCCTCTGTTGGTTCTGTGTGTGAGGCGTGGCCTGCACAGCTCAACAATTTGCTGCATGAGGTCTCTGTCCACTCTATAGCGCTCCACTATCTCCAGCTCATGTAGCCCCTGGTAGGTTACCCTAGGCCTGTACACTCTTCTCCGTCTCCTCACTGTGGGTTGCTCAGCAGCATTTGCATTGTCACCACCCTCAGCATGTTGCATATGTCACCTTATAACAGCAATGGCAGCCCCTAACATTTCTTTGTCTCAGTAAAGCTTTTTCAGTTTTCACTTCTATTAGCTTACTGCAGTGTTGCAGTGTGTCTGAGAAAACATACTAGAATGTTTTTTGCTGAGTTTTAAGTGCTGGGCTGGACTGGGCTAGTGTACTTCCTGTGTAATTGCCTGATTCTGATTGTTTTCACCTGCTAGCTCTGCTAGTACTCCCTGGTTAACTTCCTACTATTTGTTGTGCTTCCTTTTCCCTTTCTGTTTCTTCAGGGGGCAGCGCCACACAAACAAGCGCAAACACATGCACACCAGCTCACACGCACGCACACATGCTTACACGGACTACAACTTGCTTATTCCTGCTAACAAGCGCGCACACAGGCGCAAATGCGCTTACATGGGTTTCAACATCCTTACACTTGCTTACTCCGGCTTAAACACGCGCACACAGGCGCACACGCATGCACACAGGCTTACTCAGTTTTACAGGTGCGCACACGCGTGCATACACGGTGCAGGCATTTCTACAAGAAACTTTGGTGTTGTTCACGGCATATACCTTCAATTCCTTGCCTTTAGCTAGGGTAACTGTTGACACACCTCTTCCAGTGATTAGTATCTGACAGCAGACACATGTCACTCTATTCCAATGAGCTTCACTTCTCTCAGACACACCCCCCTTATGATGTCACCTATCTTCTACTCTGTTACACCCCTTATCCTACTCCTACACTACACTGACTGTGCTCTTTTGCTATGTAAACTTGGGATTCACTATCTTTACCCTCATTTGCATAGGATTGCCTACTAATGCTTGGTTACAACTCTTAGACTGAGCTTCCCCCCTTAGCAACCTCTACTCGGTAGCCATGTTGTCTTTGGACTGCCATTCCCTTGCATTGTATATTGGGGATTACTGTAAAATGCACATTTCTGCTTTTTAATTATTTTTTTTTGGTTTTTACAGTGCACCGCATTTGCGAGGCGCTGCGCTACGCTTAAATATCAGCGATCGTGAAAAAAAATGTATTTTAATTTATTTTATTTTTGCATCGGTGGACATTGCTAATGGCTGTGTTTTTGGCCATTGGCATGCTTCCTCGACTGGATGCATCCTTTTTTGGAGCTGTCATGGCTCTGTTTTGCTATTTGCAGAAACGTACTCAGTTGTCAACAGAGTACATTTCTGCAAATAACACTACTCTTACTCGGACAGGTTAGGGTTTCCTGAATTGCAAATTTACCTCATTTGCATACCTTTCAGCAGCAAATTAGGTAATTTGCATATCCTAGCCCTGTCCATGTAAGAGGCGTTTTAGGAGCTCTGTTGCACGCCCCTACCGGCTGTTCCTGGATCACTCTGTGGACATGTTGGCTGCATGGAGTCTTACTCTACTCTTAGACTCCATGCAAGCCTTCGTGAATCCGCCCCATAGTGTTACTGTGTATACCCAACATCTTCATGATGTACGTCCACACTTCACATATTTTAAGGCATCTATTTCAACATTGGAGCACCTGTATCTCTGTGAAGTAACATGATGCCTTACTCTCTTAGTTATTGTGATATAGAAGGCTACTCCTGTCATTTTAGGCTGGGAGTGCTAATACCAGTTCATACTGCAGACCAGCATGTTGTGTCTCCATGTATACATCCTTTGTGGTGTAGCTCAGACAAGAAAATGGTCACTGCTGTTATTGTACTGTTGCTATCACAATCATTCTGCTCTTGGGAGCAGTTTGCTTTTTCCATAAACAATTATACAAATATCTATGCCATTTACATAATATGTTACTAAGGGGACTGCTGAGATAACAGGATTCCATTGATGGTAGCAGTGTTCAATCAGGCTGTGTGGCTCACCACTATGTTTGGTTGCCTCCCTGTGTTTCTGGAAGTGGCAGCCTATCTATATAGCTTCTGTTGCCCTGTTTTCAGCTGAACAATTTCTGCCAACATTATATTACTCAGCAGTGTTCTGTTATATAGTGTATGGGTGCTTTAGGACATTCAGGGACAGGGCTTTTATTTTTAGTATGGCTCATCTGCAGTTGTACATAAAAGCTTGCCTCCCCTACATTGTGTCCTCTGTGATTGACATGTACGTAAATGATGGATCATGGCTTGTATCATCCTTTACTTACATTCACATTATCTGGAAGTGCCCAGATATGCAGCTGTGCTTGCCTTATGACAGTGGTGTAAAGGTACTTCCTTGAATTGCATAGGGCTCTGGTTGATTTATGGCCTACTGGCCTTACATAATTGCATACATACTTTATAAATTCCCCATTAGGTGCAGTGGGGCCTTTGAAAGGAGAAGCCCATATAAAATGTTCCAATCACATGGGAGGTGATAGGGCTTTTTCAGAGGCTTTATGTGCTACTTTGAATATGTACAGTTTGTTTTGTGTGTAGACACTTGGTGTTTTTGAGTAGCTCCATCTTTTGGGCATGGCTCTGTAACAAAGTAGCACATGCAGTCTATACTTTTGAGTACTGTTCATGGATATTTTGTCACACACTGTTGGGTGGTTTTATGCTATCTGTGTGTACTCTGCTCTAGTAAACTAAAAAAAATCATTTTACTGTAGGAGGCATGCAAAGATGCACATTTATATTCAACATCTAATTTAACAGCGTCATTTACAAGTATAAATAAGTGGTCTTTTTATTAATGTTTACAAGTAATCTTCTGTTTTTTTTCTTTTTAGTTTACAATTTAGTCATTATGGACTTCACTAAATAATTTTTATGCTCCTGTTCACCATGTTTTCTAGGTTGAACTAGAAAATAGCTAAAATTCAGAAAAAGGAAATCAAATGGCATTAATCACATACCTTCTAAGAAAGATCATTGCTAACTCTATTGAGCAGACTGCAACTATATTATGTTTAACATGAAGAGCTTTGAAAATAGACTCATCTATGAATCTTGATGTAGCAACATAATAGTATAAAAGTTAATATATAATCACGTTTATGAATTAATAATATGTAGAAAGGGAAGCATTTTGACCTGGTGAATAGCTATTATCTTGAATAAGCAAACAGACAAACTTAACTCTGTCTTTCTTGAGACCTGATTAATACATTTCCACTTTTCCTTCATGTTTTATGATATCATACTGCTGTGTGATTTTGTGTTAGTCTCAGCATGTGGTTCCAGTCTGAACTAAAATGCTGCAATGCAAGCATTTTACTGTAGGTCTCAACTGTTTTATTGAACAATCAGGGACAAAGTAAAAATAATGTGGAACAAAGGCCAAAAATTTGGGATATTTTTTAAATAATACTGTAATTCATCTAAACAATTATTATAACAAAATATTTTGCATCAACTTGCATTTTCTGAAGAATACACATTATGCTGCTTTAATGACTGGCATTATAGGCTGATTATAATCCTTAGTGATTTACCAGAAAATCAAATATTTTTCAAGGAAAGTGGCAAAAATATAAGGAAAAAAGTAGTGACGTTCTGCAAATTCAGGGACAGTTGATAGCTATGCATGATCTTCAGAGACATTCTTCAAAATCAAGGACAAGTTGATGACTAAACATTCTACTTATCTTGAATTAGTGCTTAATGGATAATATTCACATACTGTCCATTGCATATATGCAAATCTGTGGATCATACTTCAATTAAAGGGAGAGTCACGTATATGCCACATTGTAAATTGTTATAGGAATGCAGGAACAATATTAGGCAAGTGACCACAAGGATCTAGGAGGTCAAATAGGATTGGGTCTTTCATGGCTCAAAGGTGAGATACAAGTGCATGCTAGTGAGTTCAAGGGGACTTATTCTAATTTATTAGAGTAATTAAAATAATTAAGACTCCATGATTCCCAGTTAAATGATTGGATCCTTTCCACTTAAGTGGTATGCTTGGATTTGTACACAGCAAAGGAGGCACTGTATTAAATGCTCTGTAAGATAAGTGGAGAGTACAGAGGGTGGATGAGTTTCTGAATGTTTAAAACATGTTCTTGGAAATTAACTGGGCCAGAGAGAAGGATTATCTGACTATGGTGGAAACATGATGATCAAATTGGAGAGAGTTGCCCACATATGTACCCATTTTTGACATTAGGTTCATAGATAAGTACTAGCTTAGCTGCCCTTGTGGGCCATTTTTAGCTTAGCCAGTTTTCCTTTTTGAGCTCAAAATAACCTATCCCATTTGGTTATAGATTGTCCTTACCCATCTAATGGTCGATAATTATATGCTATCCCTAAAGAGAATAACTGGGATCATACCATAGATAATTAGAGGGGACTCATACATGGGCTTCGTCTGTCTAGTAATAGTATAGTGCGCACTGCTGGGGTAAGTCTTTTGTTTACCATCCATAGATCAAGATGTGCTTGAAAATGGGCAGGGATGAACTTTTTATGTGGATGAGGAGTCTGTTTCATAGCAGCAGCAGCATCCTGTACACAATATACCTTTCCCACCAAAACCATTTTATTGATGTTGCATAAGAGGTTTAGATCCCTAGACTGAATATATCTTTTGCAACTTGACTTGCTGATATGCAGTAAATCCATTGGTAATGGTTCACAAAATTGCCTTGTAAGCCAGACACAGGTTACCTCTGATAGGACTTTGAGTCAGTCCACGTAGGGCATGTTGTTTAGGTCTTGTATCCTTTAAGTAGGATATCTCTATCAGTGTCCCAGTTGTTGCTTGTGTCTGGACAGATATATCCCAACAGGGGCATTATATCCAATGACTGGCCTAATGACATCCCTAGATCTAGGCACAATCCCTTTGTTAATAAGCTGTGCAATACAGAAGGATTTTCTTACAACAATACACACGTTGGTCAAAAGTTAAGTCACTTTTCACATAAGTTCCAAAATTCTGAAGAACTGGGTCAACTCTTAGGGACATATTGTCAATGTGATAGTTCCCTGGGGGTAGATGATTTCCCAAAGGACATAATAATGCATTTTCTTTGGCATTTAGGTTTAGACCATAATTGTGACACCAGTTATTTATCTGAGACAGACCTTCTTACAGGATGCCCAAGTCATTTGGGGATTCAATGACTAATCCTTCCTTGCAGTCAGCTACAAACTTTACCAGACAGAGCCTTTTGGTATTAGATTTTACTTCAGAAAAGTAGATGACAAACAGGATAGGTCCCAGTACAGAACAGTGGGGGACTGTATGGTGACTGCTCAATTTGTGCAGGTAACTTCCCTTTTTTGACTATCTGCATCCTCTGTGTGAGTCAGTTAGCAATCCAGCTGGTAACATAGGAGTTTATACCCAGTTCATTTAGCTTTTCTACTATGCCTGAGTAATGAATTGTGTCAAGTGCTGTGGCTAGGTCAAGGTATACAGTGTGTATTATTTTGTCTTCATCCATTGCTTTGGTCACCTTTTCACCATATGATGACATATGAGGTCAGAGCATTTTTTTCCTGAATGCTACTATTGCTTTGCATTTAGCTTGAGACTATTTTTGGTACCTGCAGCATGTGCATATTCTAACCTTTGCTGCATTTGTTTAATGTCAATGAATGAGCAAATAAAAGTACCCAAATAGCAGAAGTAAGATGAAGCAACACCAGGCTATCATAAAACCAGCAACAGTTTATTCAAGAAACAGGTGCAGGCAAAGGCATAAGCACTTTCGCAGTATTACAACTGCTTCATCAGATGCATAAAATCTGTCTAATTCAATGCCCATTAAATAACAAAGTGAAAAAATCACATGACATCCTAGTAAAACTCTTAAAGAGATAACATTTTAAATATATACAGCACTAATAGTAAACGTATAAAAAGTGAATGTATATAAAAGGTGGGGGGTTGAAAGGGAGTTTGTTAAAACTCCTTTCTTATTTAAAAAAGAGGACGTGCTTTCAACATTGGTTTCAATGGTACTTTATCATTAAGTCCTGACAATGTATCTGCTCTTAATCTAATAATCTATTTGCTTTCTAAGCACTCTATTTCATTTCTAATATCATCTCCTCTGAGACTTTCCTATACCATATCTATAACTTGAAACCTAAATACATGCTCTGGGGAAGTGTCTGCTACATGTTTAGCTAATGCATTCCTACCCATAGTATTTATCATATTTATGAAGATAGGTAAAGGCTGCCAGCCTAGCCAGATAGAATTCTGTAGATAATTCTGTCATTTGTAAATAGTAATGCAAGCCACAGGCTTGTTCTCTTAAATGTGAAAATACTGCATTGGGTATTGAACTGCAAAAATGTAACAACAGTGCACTCTGCTGTAAGAAAGCTAAGTCAAGCATTTCATGACTGTCTTTGATGTTACAATTCAGAGCTGATATGTCTAGAGGGAGGCATCCTGCCTATTGTTTTAAGGCCAGAGTTAATGGCTAGAATTTGCATGTATAAATGCCCTTTATTTCTCTGGTTTCTGACCAGGTGCAAAGAATGTAAATGTAGTTTCTGTTAGCCTGGGAACACCAGAGAAGTATGAAGAATTATGTCATGTGAAGTAGCTCTGTGTTATCAATTTAAAGATAGAGAATCAGAGAGCTCTGAGCATTTTGTCTTGAGATCATCCAACATTGCCAGCACTGTCTTGCTCTTTATGTAAGTTTATTTTAGAATTGTGGTTTCTCTTAGAAATAGCTAGAAATTAGGAAGGTTAGACTAAGTGTTTTTTTTTTTTTTTGTGATGTCAGAACTTTTCTATTGTGTTATTTTAAATATTTCTCTGTGATCTCTGAACTCTTGACTAGCACTGTGTAGTAAGAAGTGTTGTCTTGGGTTTTTATTATTTATTATTAAATATTTTTAAACCTTTCAATTGTGGCTGTTTTATGTAGAGTTAATTTAAGCTCTAGAGTACATTGCATGTGCATAGTGATACTGTACCAAGTCACTCTAATAAGCCTTGACTGTTCAGTCACACTTGCCATTTGGATAATAATATTGCACAGTAATAATTGGACACCCTTTCAGAAGGGTCTTTGAGTAGCTGATATTAGTGGGTGGTGGCAGCTGGTACTACCTTTTAGAATGAGCAGAAAAGGGGCACAGCTGGAGAACCTGTGCCAGCCTTCCCAGGAGTGTCTGTGTGGTTGTATAAACTCTTATCTCAAATTGTGTGTGTGTCAGCTACTTGAGCAGGGACATGAAGCACTGGTTGGACAGAGAGGGTGCCGGAGGTTTTAGCTTGCCCACTAGGCTGAGATCTGGACCCTATAGATGTGCCATTGGGGAGTCTTATTGGGGACCTGGAGAGAAAGGGAGAAACCAGCCCCAGACTGACTGTGATCTCTGTGTGCTCTTAAAGGAAATTGTACTTTACAGTGTGTATTTACTATCCTTCCCCTGTATGGACTCCCCTCACTGGTGTTAGTGGTGAGGATTGAGGCTCCTTAATTGCTGGGCCAGGGCACAGGCATCACAATATCATTCAGATGTTTTCTTACCCTTTCTTTCAGTCTTCTGTCAGTTTTGCCTGCATAAAATTTACTGCAGGTTTTATACACTGCTAGGTAAACTACATGACTGTTGTTACAAGTTGCCTCCACTGAAAACTTATATACCTTGTTTTGGTCTGGGTGAAAATATTCACCTGCTTGAACTATATAACTGCAAAAACTGCATTTATAACAAACCCCAGATTCAGTAAATGTCCATGCAAGAATAGCCTAGTCCTGCATGGAAGCAACAGTTTAGGAGCAGCATGGCTGCGCTCCATGCATATTAATAAAGGCGCGCTGCCTGACCTCCCAAACGGACACGGTGCATAGACGAGAGCAGGGGGCATGTCTGAGAGCAGAGCTCTCATAATATACATGCCCCAGCAGTCAAGAACTGCAGTTTAGCTATTACAATGGGTGAGACCACTCATAGGGGGGGTTGCATACCCCCAGCAACACCCCCCAAGTTTGTAAGATGAATATTTAAAATATAATAATGTAAACAATTTTTTTTTTTATCAAACAGATTAAATTTAACTGTAGGTGCGTGGGTTTGCCCATTGCTTAACTACGTATACTGTAGCTTAAAGATAAATATCAAGATACATGCAAATGAAGTAGTACTGCAATAGTGTAGGGGTCAGAGAATTTGCCTTACGAGCAGTAATTCCCAGTTCGAGTCTCAACCAGTACTTTCCATTTTTCATGTCAAATCACTTTATGAACAATATTTTTGTTGTATAACCTACTAAATAACATATATTTGTGAACTGGAGTACTGCATTAAATGGAGATGTGAGGTGTAATTGTAATAATGTTGTAAAATCCACAGATAAACACAAGTGCCCCATACAGTATATGTACACATGAATCAGGGATACAAATTGAAGGTGTAATGTGTAATGAATGATAAATCCATAGAGTGTCCAAATCCACCTCCTTCCCAAGAACCATTTTACATTTCTGTATAAATTAGTACAGGGATAAGCGGGAGTAAGCACTATTAAGCAGTAGTAAGTGGGAGTAAGCATTCTGAAGCAGTAGTAAGCATGTTTAAGCCCATTTACGCAGGGGTAAGCAATGCACACACAGATTAAGCAATATTGAAGCTAACTCTCTGTAAGCATATTTAACCGGAAGTTAGCATTGCTTATCATTGTACAAAGCCACGCAAACCCACTTACAATTGCTTAAAAGGGCCTTAATTACTCTGTATGCAACAGCCGCTGTTCTGCTCAGCAACAAAATAAACAGCCCTTGAACCCATGACCATGTACACTATAGTCACAGTAGTTAACCAGTAAGCCATCACAAAAGTACATAAGATTGAGGTATCACCAAACAGATCCTCACTAAAGGAATATTAAACTTTACATGTGAAAGGAATCTATATACAGTTTTATGTTGTATAACCTACTACATAACATAAATATGTCAGCTGGAGTACTGCATTAAGTCCAGATGTGAGGTATCGTTGTAATAAAGTGTTGAAATCCCCTAATAAACACAAGGACCCCATACAGTGTACATACACATGAATCATGGATACCAAACACATATATAACATGTAATGAATATTAAATCAATGCCAAACAGCAAACAGTAAGCAAATTAAAAATGAAGCAATACTAAGCATTGCACAGCCCTGCTTACTAGGTGTAAGCAATGTGTAGGCCAGGTAAATCAGTTTGCCCATTGGTATACCCCTTTAAGCAATGCCGACCTTAGTTAAGCTGGTTTGCCCATAGCTTAGCATTTTCAAAACCATCCAATCACAGCAAAGTGTGGGAAATCAGCCCTATTTGAACCCAACAGGTGGGAATACATCTCATAACTGGTTGCAACTTCCTCCTGTAGGCCCTATGATCAGTGTGGGAGAAGGAGTGCACTTCTGGGTGCAGCACTGGGGCATCCAGGAGTCCAAAGTCATGGCAGGACTCTTTGTTAAAGACCATGACCCAGAGTGCTGCAGGGCCAGTACCAGGGTTCCCAATATAAAGTGGAAGCCTGGGACTGTCTCGCCTGTGACCTCACCAGTGCCACTGGCATACCTCACACTATGCCAACCTGAAGTGGAGAAAGAGGGAGCTCTTGGATTAGTGGATCCAAGAGGCTAGGCGGACAGGGGATGTCCCATCCTTGTGTAAGCATCAGTCTACTACCTGTTTAATAATTTCCAGAGCATATATATTATGGATAGGTATGGCTAAATATTCCTTTTATGTCTTTTACAGCGGCAGACGAGCGGACTGTGAACCAGGAAGCCCATGCCTGTAGATTGTAGAGGTTGCGTCGCTAGGCAGGTTAGTTATACTCTTGCATGTACTATCATAAGAAATAAATCTAAAAGTAGTAGAAAGTTAATTGCCAGTATGAAACCTGTATTGTTTAAGGCATGTACTGAATACACCAGACAATATGGCAGGAAGAGTCTCATATAGGTTGTATGTAAATAAAACGTTAACAGCCTGACAATAAAGGTCTAACTGTTGGACTGCCTATGTTTACTCTGGTATCATATGGTAAAGTAGTGTTGCAATCTCCTAATAGTACTGTTGTATTAAGCACTGTTACCAATACTGTGCTACATAAATAAAATGTGTAGAAATGTCTGTATATGACTGTTGTAATCACAAGAGGTCATATTGTACAACTGAGAGAGACATAGAAAACAGTGAAAAGATAGACAGCATAATCCAAATACCACACTCAACTGAGATGTGAACTGTTGTATTTTTAGCACACACAGTCATGGTTTGAATCCTGGGAGTGGTAGTAAGCTGTATGCAGAATCATACCCCACAACTGTACAGCTATGCCCAAAATGTCCAATTAATTGGCCCATTTCCATTGCCTGTCACCCTGTCCCCCCTGGCAGATCAGTGGGATGAACCCAGACATTTAGAAAGCAAATAATGATGTACAACTGATTGTCAGACATCTATAAGAACAAACCTGTCACTCCAGCAACTCACCAAAATGTTATGAGAGTAATAAGCAAAGTATGTCCCATCTCCACCCCCATGTTGTGAAGCTATGACCAGAGTGTGTGCAGTAACAGAGTGAGATGTATGTGCATAATAATAATGTGGAATCTGATAATATGTGTGGCAACATTCAGGTAGTGCTAATAAACATTCCTCCCACAGATCTGTCAGATACAAAAATTGTGCCTAGAAATAAA